>NC_056660.1:176355765-176669611 GCF_018350195.1 Panthera tigris | reverse complement strand
AGTCATTCCTTCTGTCCCCCCAAGGCTCAGTGTCACAGTCTCGTGGAAGTTTTGCCAAGCCTGGGGCAACAGATGTCTGTGGTTCCGTGGAAGGAGCTGGGATAAAGACGGCCTGACCCACTGCCGGGCTTCAACACCCTTCCAGCTTTGACTCCTGTGGCTCCCGAGTACAACCCCCGGCTCTGCTCTCCTGCCTCTGTGCCTTTGCTCGTGCTGGGCCCTCCCCCTGGAAGGTGTCTCCCCTGCTAGCCCTACACAGAGACCCTGCCTGTTACATGCTGTCCAAGAAGTCCCCTTTGTCCTCACTGTTAGAAGGGATCACATCTTTTTTTTTTTTTTAAGTTTATTTATTGATTGATTGATTTTTGAGAGAGACAGAGACAGCGTGAGTGGGGGAAGGGAAGAGAGAGAGAGAGGGAGACAGAGAATCCCAAGCAGGCTCCACGCTGTCAGTGCAGAGCCCGAGGCGGGGCTCCAACTCAGAGCCATGAGATCATGACCTGAGCCAAAACCAAGAGGGAGACGTTTAACCGACGGAGCCACCCAGGCACCCTGGGATCGTAGCATTTGAAAGATATATTTCCCCTTGGTTCCTTGTCATGAATGTTTCTACTTCATCCTTCCTAATGGACAGTGACTTTTCCAAGGGCAGGAGGTCTCCATTCCTCAAAACCCTTAGTGCCTAGCACAGGACTGGCCTATAGGAAGTGAACAGCTACAGGAATAAACACGCCACCTAGGCCATGATCTCTCCTTCCTGTTAGCCTTCTCACAGCCTCTTCCCTCTGCCTGGAACACCCTTCCCACCATCCCCCACCTAGGCTGTCTGCCCACACTAGGCCACTACTCCAACTGCCTTCACAGGGCCACTTCCCCTTGGAGGCCTCCCCATCCTCCTCACCCAGGTAAGTGCCCTGCCACAGGAACCAGTAACAGCTGTGCATCTTTCTTCATAACCTGTACCACACTTCAGAAGATGCTCTCTTAATGAGCATCTACTTGGCCAACTCCCTAGATTAAGAGACACTCTCCAGCCCCTCCCTCTGTAAGGTACACAACTGATGCCCAGTACAAGCCAGATGCTCATGCCTGCCAGGCCACAATGCCCTTCCCTTTGGGCTGCCTTCCTGACACTCTTTCCCCTTCCTTTCGTCCTTTCTGGCAGAGCCCATTGCTTTATAGGGGCTGAAGATGCCAGTCACCTGGTCTCCCAGCTTCCTTTGTAGCCAGGATGTAAGCATGTGACCAATCCTGGCCAAGAGAAGTTGAGGAGAAATCAGCTGGGGGCTTCAGGAAGGGTTCCCTCTCACTCTTCTTTGCTGAATGAAGTTCTGTCTGTGTGAAAATGCTGCTAGATGTGGGAGCCATTCTGTACCATGAAGGGAGACATCCCTAGTCCTCTGAGGATGGCCAGAGGCAAAAAAGGGCACTGTTTTGCCATTGCAACAACTCAGGGACTCCCCTGTCTCTGGACTTCTTCCTGTGTGAAATAATAGATGTCTTTATCAGGGGCACCTGGGTGGCTCAGTCTGTTGAGTGTCCTACTTTGGCTCAGGTCATGATCTAGCAGTTCATGAGTTCAAGCCCCACATCAGGCTCCTGCTGTCAGGCCGCTTTGGATCCTCTGCCCCCCTCTCTGCCCCTTCCCACTTGCTCTCTCTCAAAAATAAACATTAAAAAAATAATCAATGTCTTTATCATTTAAGCCAATGGTTTTCATACTGTGGGTCGCACCTCTTAATAGGGCATGTGATTATTCTTGTGGGCTATGACCAATATTTTCTTTTAATAGATGAGGAAAGAATAGACTAGAATAGAAAACATTAGATAGCAACCCACACAATAAAGGTAAGTAGTGTTTGTGAAAATGTGTTTCTATTCACATTCTATGTATGTGTAGGTGCTTGTGTACTAAATGAAAATGTAAATTGTATTTTTTTTGTATGTATTGAAGGTTTTGTGAAGGCAAAACTTAAAAGCTAGTTTTACAGTATGGAGGTTCCTCAAAAAATTAAAAATAGAACCACCCCAGGATCCAGCAATTGCACTATTAGGTATTTATCCAAAGGATATGGAAATGTTGATTCAAAGGGGCACATGCACCCCAATGTTTATAGCAGCACTATCAACAATAGCCAAATTAAGGAAAAAGTCCAAATGTCCATCGACTGACAAATGGATAAAGAAGATGTGATATATATATATATATATATATATATATATACACACACACACACACACAATGGAATATTAGTTGGCAACCAAAAAGAATGAAACCTTGCCGTTTGCAACAATGTGGATGGAACTAAAGGGTATTTTGCTAAACGAAATAAGTCAGTCAGAGAAAGACAAATATCCTATGATTTCACTCATATGTGGAACTTAAGAAACACAACAGATGAACATAGGGGAAGGAAGGAAAAATGAGACAAAAGAGAGAGGGAGGCAAACCATAAGAGACTCCTAAATACAGAGAATGAACTGAGGGTTGCTGGAGGGGAGAGGGGTGGGAGTTGGGCTAAATGGGTGATGGGTATTAAGGAGGGGTTCTACTCTTGAGACCAATACTACACTGTATGTTAAGTAACTTGAGTTTAAATAAGTATTTTTTTTAAAAAGCTAGTTTTAGGTAAAGATTCTGTTACTCGCAGCCAAATGCATCATATCCCACACAGCCACTCTTCAGCATGACCTTGAACTTCAGTTCCTACAAGTTAAGCTGTTTACTGACCAAAAGACCATTCTATCTGTGTCTAAATTGTTTATGGCAGACATAGGCAGTATTATATTTATATAATTTAATTGAATATCATGCAAACTAGTGAAATATGAGCATTTTTAAAAATTTTTGTTTTGGGGGTGGCTGGGTAGCTCAGTCAGTTAAACGTTCAACTCTGGCTCAGGTCATGATCTTGTGGTTCGTGAGTTCAAGCCCCATGTCAGGCTCTCTGCTGTCAGCATGGAGCCCACTTCAGATCCTCTGTCCACCCCCCCTCTGCCTCTCTCTCTCTCTCTCTCAAAAATAAAAAAAACATTTTTAAAAATGCTGTTTCTACTCTGAAAAGAATCAATAAAGGCAAATCCCCGAAAACATAACTGTCAGTTGCAGGTGAGGAGAAAACTCCACACAATTGGAGACAATAAGCATAAAATTCCAGAAGGATTATGCACTTGTATTAATTCATAAATATCTTGCCTCACTCTAAAGAAAGTGGTATATGAAAAAAAGGACAGAACCCCACCCAATACGAAAGGCCAAGAAAAGACCCTTTCCTACATCAAAATGTTGGTGAGGGGCGCCTGGGTGTCTCAGTCGGTTAGGCGTCCGACTTCGGCTCAGGTCACGATCTCGCGGTCCGTGAGTTTGAGCCCCGCATCGGGCTCTGTGCTGATGGCTCAGAGCCTGGAGCCTGCTTCCGATTCTGTGTCTCCCTCTCTCTCTGCCCCTCCCCCGTTCATGCTCTGTCTCTCTCTGTCTCAAAAATAAATAAACGTTAAAAAAAAAATTTTTTTTTTAAATTAAAAAAAAAATGTTGGTGAATAAGTATATATGTATACGTTTTTAATCCAAACAAAATGCTGACAGCATATATGTATCATTTTCTTAATTTCTGATGGTAACCAAGTTTTGTTTTTAACTGACTGGCTACCATTTTCATTGGCTACATTGCACGAGGAACTTCGAGTTAAATTGTTTAATTTCTGTGTTCTACAATTGGTTGTAAACTCCACAGGAGCGGAAGACACATCTTCTTGTTCATCTTGTTCATCTTGTTCATCACTTTCTGCCCCAGCACAGTACCAGGCACACAGGAGATTCTTAACAGATGTTGTTTGGGCAGACACATAACTAAACAAAGGAACAAACCAACCACTGAACATGAGGTTATATGATCCTCACTGAAGCCTCATGGGAAAGAAGGGCTGGAAGTTTTTACCCCAATATTGACAATGAATTTAACTGAGGTTCAGGAAAGCAAACTGACTTAAGGAGCACCACTAGCATGAGAGCCAAGCCAAGCACCCAGAATTTTTAGCTCATGGGATTACTCAGCTGCCAGAAGGTTATGACGTGAGGCCATCGCATCACCACAGAGTGTTCATTACATTTCCACTTCCGGTGCTTTGATTTTGTGATTTCTTTGGAACGCCGCAGGGGATTCTGAGTTGTGTGAGTCCCATCACCATTTTGAGGGTTATTGGTAAGGTTCTATCAGAGAATTGGTTTCCTTAAGTGTGGGCCTACAGCTGGAGGTCAACATGTGTTCCCCTGAAAGAGAGTGTTTCCAATTTTACTATAGGAGTTGATGCGAAAAGATTATTTTTGATAGAAATTCACTTTACAGTTGATTTTGCTGGGTCACATCTAGTCAGTTGGGTAAAAGATTCCTGATCCTGAATAGTCAGACATTTGGTATTAAAGGTTGTCATGTCCTTCAGTGTAGCTTCGTGTTTCACCTTCCTTGAGCATCTACTTCCTTTTTTATTCTAGAACATTTATGGTTGCTTATAAAAGAAAACATACAATATAAGTGGAAGGTTTTTTTATTCATGTGTATATGTTCAAAAATGTGTCAGAGAGTGGGGCATGAGGGAACCTTCTAGGACAAGTTCTGTATCTTGTTCTGGGTAGTGGTTCCCTAGTGTAGAAGTGTCATTTAAGACCTGTGTACTTTACTGTGTATAAGACATTCCTAAATAAAAACTGTTTTAAATGTGTTTGGCTTTAATTTTACAGACAGCTAGAATGTGAGGGATGAAACTAGCACATCCTAAAGTAAGTCAGTTCAAGTTTATAGGCATTTATTAAGCATTTACTGTGTACAAGGCACTGTGCTAAACTCTGAATAAGAAAGACTACAGAGATTGTACTAATTATAAATGGTCCTTTACACAAGTTGGGCTCTCAAGAAATATTTGTGGAATAAATGAATGAGTTCATTAATTAATAGCTAGTACAGACTAAGGGGTTAAATTTAAGTAGGAACAGAGATGCACTGTCCCCTGATACTGAATGAAGGAAGATAAAGATGGGTGAATATATGGTTATTCTCGGTGGTCCAAGATGATCAATCCCCATGTGAATATCTCTAGAATATCATTTATGTGAAGAAGATCAACTTGACACCTGCTACATCCCATGCATCAAGCCTGACAATTGGAACAGCACTAAGTAAGCTGCTAACTGTAGCAGATGAGGAGAGAGAAGTAGGAGGGGGATCCTACAGTGCTGTTAGGAAGTCATTGGCCACTTAGCTGTGGAATGGTGGGACAGAGCAGAAGTAAGTACACAGGGAACTGAGCACAGGACGGAAAGAGCAAAAGTCAGGCAACAGTTGTAGATTTCTTTTGAAAATTTCATGTAAGAAGGAGAAGGAGATTGGATAGTACCTGGAAAGGGACAATGAAACAAAGATTATTTTATAACATAGGGGACTATGTTATGTATATAGACTGCAGAGAAAGAGAAAAGAAAGGGATTGAAAATATTGGGGAGACTGAGGAGATAGCTGCTTAAGTTAAGTGTTGGATAAAATGGGGGAAGGAAGGGAACAGAGCCTCCTGCACAGGTTTACATCACCTCTCACCTGTGATTACAGTAGACTTAGCCTCGGCCCCCCTCCTCCCAACCTTATCCCTCAAGCAGCCATGGCAATCTGCCTGAAATGTAAATCTAATCATGTAACACTCCTGACCTTATCAATCTTAAACCTTCTCGATCCATGTTGTATAAAATCCAAACTCCTTGCCGTGAACTTCAGAGTCCTACAATGGCCCCAGCCTCCTTCTGTAACCTCATCTCTCTCCATTTTCTCCTTCCCTCACTGTGCTCCCCCACAGTGCCCTACTCTCAGTTCCTGACATGGGCCAATCTCTTTCCTGCCACAAGACCTTTATACAAGCCCGTCTCTCTTAAATGCTTTTTTCTCCCACTCATCCTATGGCTGGCTCATTCTTATCTTTCGGGCCTTAAGATTCTGATCACCAGTTCCAATATGTAAGGATTTTTCCCACACCACTGAGCAATTCTCCAACAGCAGCTGGGTGTTGTGCAATTCGGTTCTGATACTATCTACCCAGAGACACTGTCAGATCTCACCGGTTACGAGCTCAGTCCTACAAGACTGCCCCTCCTCCCAGTTTTAGGCACCAATGACAAGTCCAGGTTGTCACCTGGCTTCTGACCAAAGGGGTAAAGATAGGAGGTTCCAACAACCCCCTCTGTGGGTTCAGTTAATTTGCTAGTGTGGCTCACAGAACTCAGAGAAGCATTTTACTTACTAGATTACCAGTTTATTATAGAAGGATATCATTCAGGAAGAGCCAAATGGAAGAGATGGATAGGACAAGGCATGGGGAAGGGGCCTGGAGATATGGTGCCCTTTTGGAATGCACCACTGTCTAGGGCTTTGCACATGTTCAGCAACCCAGAAGTTCTCTAAACCCCGTCCTTTGGGGCTTTTATGGAGGTTACATTACATAGGCATGATTGATTAAATCATTAGTGATTGAACTCAATCTCCAGCCATCCTCCCCTCCCCTGAGGTCGTGGGATGGGACTAAAAGTTCCAACCCTTTAATCACAGGATTAGCTTCCCCAGTGACCAGCTCCTACCTTTACATAACTTATGGGCATTCCAAAAGTCACCTCATTAACATAACAAAAACACTTTCATCCCTTTCAGTGCTTAGGAAATTCCAAGGGTTTTAGGAGCTCTGTGCTAGGAATGGGGTCAAAGACCAAATATATATCTATGATAAATCACAATATCACAGGCCTCAGCTAAAATGTTACCGTCCCAGCAAAGACTTCCATAACTGTCCATTATTAAGTAAGGCTCCCAAGTTCTGTTCCTTTGTAGGATGTGATAAGTAGAGGCGAGCTATAGCTTTTATGACAACAATAATAAAAATGTATGGATTATTAAATCATATGTTAGAGATGTTGTAGAACTGTGAAAGCAGAGAGGACTAAGTGAGCTAAGCTCTCAACCAGGAAGACCCCTTCCTACATTCCTGAAATGGCCAGTCATTTCTCACGAAGCTTGGGCACCGGTTATGGATCAGGCTTTCCACGGGCAAAGAGAAATGATAAATTTGAGTCCTGTACTAAAACAATTACTACACTAAGTGTAAACAGACCAGAAGAAACACTTCTGGAATGGAGGACCAAGGACCTCCAAAAATCTGCTATACCATAAAAGCAGCGATAACCCTGGCGAAAACCCACATCCTCAGAACTCTGGAAATTAACTAAAAGCTTGCAACAATCCAAGGAGAAAATGAAGTACTTAAGGTAATTATTAGCTTCTCATTCGTAGATGAATAAGCCTGAGTATGTGGTTATGCCTCTGCTGTAAATGAAAAACGCTGAAGATTAGAGAGGATGAATGACTTCCCCAAGGTCACACAGAAGTAAGTGGATAAGAGGGGTCCTGAACCCGGGCTTCCTGACTCCACTGGATAATGGGTCCAATAGCCCTGGGTTCTAGTTCTAGCTCTGGTGTTCATTGGCTCTGTAACCTGGAGATGGTCACTCCATCTTGCTGAGCCTCAGCACATTCATCTGCCCTCCAAGGCTGTACTTACTGTCACTGACCTTTCTTGAGATTCTTCAAAATGTATCCAGTCTATAGTCCCAATTTTTGAAATGTAAGGATCTTAATATGAGATCCCTAGATTCCCATTTCAGCAGATCCATCAACGCCAGGAAATCATAAGTAAGTTTTGTGCAGACGTATGAATGCACATTTTGGGAGGCTCCATCAGAGTTCTATGTCCCCCCCAATTTAAGAATGTTGCCTCAAAGCCATGCTAGATGAGCAGTACATATGACATGCCTTAATATACCTTCTTTTCTCTGGTTGGATTTGTTTTTGAACCTGAACTTTCCATGCTTAACGCAAAGCAATGGTAAGTACCAGAAATTTCAGGCATTGGGGCAAGGCCAATTCAAATGAGATAGCCTGAGATGGAAGCTTTTGCTCCCCCTAAATAAAAATAACACTCATAACGATAATGCTTCTAGCACTAACAACTCATACCCAGTTTTGGTTTTGATCTTTAGCAATAATTCTCTTTGAGAAAGGAACAGAAAAATGATTCCCCATTATGTGGTTAGAGGTTCAAAGAATTGATCAGATTCAACAGCCAGTGCTTGGTTCCTTCTTTTTCTCTTTTCAGAGGCACAACCAGGACTTAAAATCAGGAGTTTCCGAAATGGGGACTGCTAGCCATGGGAGTCCTTTATTCCTCCCTGGGGTGGGATCAGTGCAGTGAGGAAAGTGACAGAGTCCTAAGCACATTTCTTCCTCCACATCGCCTTCCTGTTTTCTAAAGCCCAGACTCAACACGCAGCCCACACAACCCCCGTCCCCGGTCACCATTCCCAAGGCGCAGAGGGATGGCAAAAGTGGTTGGGATCTCCAGCCTGGTGTTAACAAGTCACATCTTGTTAATAGCATACTATTCCCTCAGTCACATGCATGTTTGTGGGCGTGCTGAAGATGACTAACCAAGTGCAGCTGGCCTCAAGCTGACAGCCAGGACACATGCGTGTACGCGCATGCACACACACACACACGCACGCACGCACGCTCTCATTCACTCATGTTTAGAGGATGCCTGCTGCCAATTTCTTGCCTGGAAAACCAGAAATATTTTAGTGGTTTACAAATAGGACCCCACTCCATCTTGGGACACTTCTCAGGTTCAAGCCCATCTGTGTCAGGTGCTCACAGGACTCCAGGTCCATTCATACCCATGCTCAACCCCAACAAGCCTTCCATGTCCCAAGATGCACAGCGAACTCCTAAGCACCAAAGAGATATCTGAAATGGACAATTGCACAGGCTGCATCCAGTCATGTCTTGATTTGTTCTTTTTTGTCTCTCCTGTTATTGAAATGTTATTTTTTCCACTCATATACCACCACCCCTAACCCCTCCCAAATCAGCCTGTTGGAAAAGATGTTTATTTTGCTTTTCCTTGGCATAATTTAATATCAGGCAAGTGCATCTCTGAGGCAGACAGTATATTCTTGGGGCATACATTTGAGATTCTGGCTGATTAGAATTACAAATTTGTCATGCAATCCTGACCAATTTGGAACTGGCTCTCTGACATCATGTTTATGTCCTTTCGGCCTTGCCAGCGGTTACTAGGATTGTCGGGGTGGGGGGGGGGGGGACTTTTCTCAGCAATAAGTTAGAATTTCATAAATAGTTGGCAGGGCCTTAAAAGAAGCCTGCTCTTTAACATGAGATAATGTATGTTTTCTTTCTACTTACTTGGAGCAGGTCGTATTGGGAGCCACCCAAGTTCACTTTTAAATCGTTTCTCTACATTGCCAGACGCGGCTTTTGAAGTCATCTGCCCCAGCTCACTGGGAAGCCAGAGCCCAGGCTTCTACCAGTGGCCCCACTGTGTGCCCTGCCACCCATAACAGGAAGCGTCTCAGAGCCTGGTGGGCACAGGGTGGGTGGAGCAGGCCCGCAGGGCTCTGTTCCACCAAATGGAAAATCCTCTGACGTGTCTTCTGTCTTCGGCGCGCGTGTCTGGAGCTCAGGCAGGTCAGATGTCACCCTTGCCTCCAAGTCTCAACACCCCTTTCTGTCTGCCCCGTTGGCCTTCAGATGCGGCACATGGCGTAACAGCAGGCGTTTTCAAAGTGCAGGCCACAGGAAATCACATTTGAAGTGCCTGGCACGGAGGGTATTTTTATACCGTTCACTTTTTCCCTTTTCTTTTCATCTGTTTTCTGCATTTTTTCAGTTTGCTTTTTCTTCTTGATTTATTGTTGTATTATTCTATTTTTAAACCAAGACATACTTTCCCATCAGACTCTTTAATGTAACTCATATGAAAATTAGTGATGGGTGGACCTCAGACAGTGCAGGAGCTGGATCCAGTAGGCATTGACTTCCCCAAGTGCAGATGCTTATCTGAATCCACACCAGCTGCTGGAGTCTAGGGGAGCAGAGCAAGGGGGAGAAAGAACCCCTCTCCTTTCCTCCCTCGCTAACCAATCTGGGGTTCGATAGCGCGGGCTCCTGGACCTTCCCCTAGAACGTATAATGAATGGTTTCCTCATCCCACTCAGCTTGCATCCCCTTCCGTGTGGAAGCGCTGGCTTTCCAATAAGGATCATAGAGTCCCCAACACAGGAAGGAAGAAAACCCAGTGTGGCCTCACCCAATTTGCCCACCTTGGGGATCAGTCCCCTGGAGCTGGATTCCAGAGCGGGATGGGTGATGGTTGGGGCACATCTGACCCTCTTTCAAGCTCTTCCGTATCTCAAGGAGACCACCTCAAGCTCCAAAGCCAATGAGATGTGGGCTGAACCCCTACTAGCCTCGTGACCTGGGGGGAGCCTCCTTAACAACCAGTGTCTCCGTGAAAATCTGAATGAGATACTTTTCTTCCGGACTTGCAGACATTAGAGAAATTGCTTGTCGAACAAATGATCAGCACTTAGTAAAATGGTAGCTGGTCCTATGATTCCAGGATCATAGGAATTCCGATCCCCATTCGGTCTGAACTCCCCCCGGCCTCCAGCTGAAAATTTGTCAGTCTCCCTTCTATTTTTTTTTTTTTACATGATTTATGTGTCTCTCTCCCACTTCTGCCCAAGTTGGAGATATTATGCAGGGTAAGGGCCACATAGCATGTGACTTGCAAGTTAAAAACACAGAGAACAACAGCCTATCTTCACTGCCTCTTAGTGAGTCCATCCATCTATTCAGCATAGCACAGCTTAGTGAGTCCTTGTGGGTGTTGAGGATTCAGCAGAGGACAGGACCAGTGTGCTTCCTGCAGCAGGCGCTTCTGGATCCCCTCTTACCACAGCCTGCGCCATGAGTGTGTTGCACCAGCACAGGTGAGCACCTTCCTTATGCCCATAGCATCTCCCATTCAGAATCCACATGCCTTCCGTCCTCTGCATTTTCACTCTGCTGCTGACACAAACCGCCTGCCTTCCTTCTCCCCAAATCGACCCACCTCACTTTCTCTGGAAGCTCTCCCTGATGAGCCCAGTGCACGTGGAGCTCCCTCCCCACTGAACCTCAAATTCCAGCCATATTCACTTCTTGTCTTTCATAGGATGCTGAACTGGCTAGCCTGACATCCAGGGTCCAGCATGATCTGACTCCTGCTACCCTCCTCCACTTTGCCTTCCACCCTTACCCCTTGGAGGCAGTGCCTCAAATGCGCCACGCTCTCCCCCCTTAGGGCTGCCTGACGCTGCCCCTCTGCCTCTTCTGCCCTCCCCACTCCTTCCTCTGACAGAGAGTGCCTTTAACACTGAACTCCTCAGGAGGCCTTCTCAGGAGTCCCTCTCCATGGACTTCAGACTGAGGTGCTTCTCCGTATTCTCTGGTATCTCTCATAAGACTTACACCACAGTGAGGCTTGTCTACAGGCTGCCTCTCTCGACAGACTCAGGGCTCCTTGAAGTCAAATTGGATCATTGGTCTCTGTGTCCCCAGTAACCAACAGAGCACCCTCAAACCTCCACCCCCATGTCCCCATAAGTACGCTTCTCTAATCTGAGAAGTGTCCCCATCTGAGACACTATGAGACTGTCAGGGTGGTTGGCGGAACAGAGGAAGGGCTGATAAAAACAGATTGAGTATCGTAGATCAATAACAAATGATGGATTAAAAAATGGCATTGTGGGGTGCCTGGGTGGCTCAGTTGGTTAAGCGTCCGACTTCAGCTCAGGTCATGATCTCACAGTCTATGGGTTCGATCCCCGCGTCGGGCTCTGTGCTGACAGCTCGGAGCCTGGAGCCTGCTTCGGATTCTGTGTCTCCCTCTCTCTCTGCCCCTCCCCCGCTCCCTCTCTGTCTCTGTCTCAAAAATAAATAAAAACATTAAAAAAAATTTTTTAAATGGCATTGTATTATTATTAATGATATTTCAAAAGGGCATAGAGAAGGGTAGTTTGAGTGGACAAATACATATTTACTTTCCTTTACGTGAAGACAGCCAGCACCTCCCAGACTAATCTGTTATTTCAGAAGCAGAAAAATTAACTTGCTTACCCTGAAAAGAAGTGAAAAATTATCCAAAAAGTACCATTCTTTTACTTATTCATCCATTCAAACACTCTCTCTCTCTCCTCTCTCTCTCTCTCTCTCTCTCACGCACACACACACACACACACACACACCCCCTCCCTTCTCTCCTTGGTAGTATATAGTCTGACTTCTAAAAAATGGTTGTTCCTTTCTGCTTGAAAGACTGTATTAGCTATTCAGGGAATACTAGCCCTTTCCTTGGACTCAAAAAAAGTATTTTATCCATTAAAATCTAACCAGGGTGTAGTAACCATAAAATCCAGCCGCTCTGTTAGGAAGACGGATATCCTCAAAGATTTATGTCTGGCCGTCTCAAAGAAAATGTGTAAGATGGAGTTTTCTCAGAGACTTCCTGGCTGCACTCCACCCCACACATAATTTCTGTTTGTATAAACCTCAGATCAAAACTCAGGAAGGGTTAAGGGAAACCTTTATGAACCACAGGTTATGTCTGCTCACCATCCTCGGTTGACCGTTTGGAATGAATTAACCAGTCCCTAACCAGCCCACAACGGGTTCTTGGACAGAATTAACCAACCTCTTCAGTCCAAATGGTCAAACCATTTGGGGTCTCAGATTCCATCCAGATTTGGGGCGAGGGTATATTCAAAGTCATTTGCATGTCCCTATAATTGCGGCAAAAGATAATGAAAACACACCACATTATTAGTCTCCAGGATATGGAGGAGACCATTGGAAACATCAGAATTCGGGAAGGGGTGGAGAAGGGGGTGTGACTGTTTTGAATGAACCTGAAAGAAAATACTTCCCGAACCTTCCTTCAGAAGGCAATTTCAGTCCCAATTTTTCATAAGGTTGGAAAAAGTTAAGCAAACGAGAACTATAGACACTTGTTTATAGAAGGTTTTTCTCTTTAATTGCTGTTTTTGTTTCATGAAAGAAAAGTCCCATAAAATAAAACCTCGTCTCTGGTTCAGCGAGGCGGCAAGACCCCTGAGGAGGCCACAAAAGGGCTGACTTGACACTAGCCGGCTGAGGAGTCCCGAAGACTTGAACGTCTGTAGATTTCCGTAGCAAGGTATGTGCCTTTCTCACCCTCCACCCTGAAGGTCCCTCCATACATTTGAGACGGTTTCTAAAATCTGAAGTGTGGGACCGTCTGGTCGCTGGCAAGCATTCCAGACAAGTGGTTTTCTAAGAAGCCAAGTTCTGGTTTGACTCTTTGATTGGAAAAGTATCTATTTCACTAAGGGTGATAGGCCCCTGGATGCATTCTCACCAAAAAACCCATAAACCAATACTTGAAATGCCAGCAGTGAGTTGTAGGGAATTCTTTTGGTTTGCCTTCAAGGACACAAAACATCGCAAAGGTCTTCTCTTTGGCAGAGAGGGGGGACTGGCTTGGAGAGTTGGCCCAGGGTGTGTGTGGAAAGAGTCAGACGTGGGAGTCAGCAGACCTGGGTTCGAATCCTGGCTCTGCCACCAGCAAGCTGTTCTGAACTTAGGTGGGCCTCTTCACTTCTCCTGAGTCTGATTTTCCTCCCCAGTAAAATGGGGGTACTGACCTCAGCCTCGGGGACGTGTAGGGCTCAGAGAGGTGGTGTTTGTATGAATCCTTCCACTGTGTCTCGTACGTAACAGGAGCTTAATAAGCAATGGTTTCATATCCACCACCCCACCACAATATAGACCAATGGAGACACAACAGCTCTGAGATTACTGAATCCCTTCTGACACTCCTGTCTGGAGCCTTCCAAGAAGACAGTTTGTCACCTGCTTTCATTAATCCAATCAACAGATCATTACAGGTCATGGGCCCTGGGGCTGGCACAAGGCCCCAGACAGGAGGGATGCTGAAAATGTAGACGGTATTTCCCCTGCATAGGAGTGAGTGCCAGCACAACAGGGAGCAAACAATGCATAGGAAGTATTTGCTAGTAACCCAAGGTGTCGTGATTAGACAACTAAACCAGGAGTGAGATTCACCAACCCGCGTGCCTTCAGGACCACATAAGTAGCATAACAGCAGCTAGTGGATGACAGGAGGGCCCAGGCCCCATTTGAAGGCAGGCGCCAGCACCAGGCAAGTGTCCTTATGCAGGAACATGAGACAGTGCGGCCAGGTTTCTCATTCTTCGAGAACAGCCAGAAATCTGGATTTGTATATAAAGGCTCTTAAGTTTCAAATATTGACAGCTTTTTAAAAATGTAAACATCTGTCTGTGGGCCAGATGGCTAGGGAGAGATCCCTGCGTCTGGAGGGCTCCCCCAAGGAGGTGGGTTCTCGCCAGGCCTCAGCTGGGGAGTAGAATTTAGATTTGCCTGTTTGCGTGTTTACCATGAGGATGCTTCTCAGGAGGTGGTGTGGCTTGGTGGTTATGGACTTGGTCGGTGTCTGATTCCTCATGTGCAAAATAAGAAAAATGACATGTATTCAGAGGGTGGTTATGGGGATCATATGAAATCAAGCTCATTAGTTTCCACACGATCAAGGGGCGCCTGGGTGGCTCAGTCAGTTAAGCATCTGACTTCGGCTCAGATCATGATCTCGCAGTCCGTGGGTTTAAGCCCCGCGTCGGGCTCTGTGCTGACAGCTCAGAGCCTGGAGCCTGTTTCAGATTCTGTGTCTCCCTCTTTCTCTGACCCTCCCCTGTTCATGCTCTCTCTCTCTCTCTCTCTCTGTCTCAAAAATAAATAAATGTTAAAAAAAAAAAAATTTAGAGCAGGGACTGATGGCGGCTACAGCTCTGTCACCTTCCACCCCGACCCACCCCATTTGGAGAGCCCACGCTTGCCCCTACCCTGACACAATGGCCCAGTGAAACCGATGATGACGTGGTTATCCCCATTTTACAGATAAGGAAACTGAGGCAGCTCAGAGAAGTGAAGAACCCTTGCAAAGTTACACAGAGTCGGTGGAGTCTCTCTGGCTCCACGGCTCACCTTCTATCTGCTCTGGCCACACCCACAGGACCTGCTCCGTGGACGGCCGTGGGTGCCCCCGTGTAAACTAGATTCCAGGAGCTCACGCCCCCTGAAGTTTCTTGTGGGCTCATCTCACACAGGTCCATGACCTGCCATCCTCATCCTGCCCTGCCCCGCCATCCAATCCCATCAAATGTTCCTTTGCACTGGGTGGCAAGGCTCATCCACAAAGCCCAGGAAGCGTCTTGGACGCAGAAAAGAGTTTCACAGTGTTCCTTATAAAAGCACAACCTGACATGCAGCTATTGTGTCAATGATCCCTCCCTTCCCAACTGCCAGAAACCCAAAACAGCTTAAAACAAAAAGAAACTGGCTCAAGGTCTGTGGGAGCCTCATTTCAGGCCGCGTCTACACCCTCACTCTGTTTTTATTAACTGGGCCTGAGGTTCCCAACCCACAGGTCTAGGGCAGCCCTCCTCAGGAGCCCCCTGGGGAAGGACACAGGGCATGTCTGGGAGCACGGGCAGTCCAAACTGGGCAGCACTCTGCGACAAACGTCCCAGACACAGATGTTTTGGTCTCATCTTGAAGCCATTTCAACCCAAGGCGGGGTGCAGAGGGCTGTTGGCCAAACCCGGACACTCATCCTCGGCCACATTCATTTGGCAGACCCTGAGCACTCACTATGAGCCAGGAATGCTGGGTATTTGTAGCACCTTTACAGGATCCTCCCAGGCATGGGCCCTTGGCCATCTAACTTACTCAAATTCAAATATACGCAATCAGATGGGGCGCCTGGGTGGCTCAGGCAGTTAAGTGGCCGACTTGAGCTCGGGTCATGATCTCACGGTTCGTGGGTTCGAGCCCCGCATCCGGCTCTGGGCTGACCGCTCGGAGCCTGGAACCTGCTTAGGATTCTGTGTCTCCCTCTCTCTCTGCCCCTCCCCTGCTCATGCTCTCTCTCTCAAAAACACAAAAAAAACAAAAAGCAAAAAATAAATAAATAAATAAATAAACACTAAAAAAAAAAAAGAAACGTTAAAACATATGCAATCAGAGAGGGAATGAAACGTCCAGAATATACCCAAAACAGTGCTGCCCTCCCAACCCAGCACCAGGGACTGAGCATTGCCCCCTTCCCTGGGGCTCTGCCACGGGTCCCTCCTAGAGTGGGCACCCTGTCCTTCTGAGGGCAGCTCTACCATTTGAAAGGATCTTCCAGTTCAATACGTGCCTGCAACAACTTTGACTTGTGCTCAGATGAAGGCCCAGTGGTCTTTCCGTCACCACAGGAACGGAGACTGCGTGGTGCTTTTCAAGAGACTCGGTCTCTTCTGACTTGACTACGTACGCTTTTTGCTGTACGAGCTTCTCTTTAAGGCCTAATCTTCATGGGAGACGGTGGATGTTGAGAGCTCAGCCTCCGGGGGATAGACAGGCCTTCATTCACAGCCTGCGCATTTGTGATCTTGGGTGAAGCCCTGAATCTTCCTTAGCCTCGGTTTTCCCGTCTGTAGGACAGAGATGGGGTCGGTTCCGCCTCCCAGAGTTGCCGTGAGGGCTCCATGAAAGAAGGGAAGCAAAGTGCCTAACTGGACACCTGGAGGTAAGTGTGGAGTAAAAGGGAGCAGTTATTATCACTACAGGTCAAGACTTCTACGTGCATTATCTTTTTTCCTTCCAACCACCTGGGAGGCAGCTATTTTTATGCCCACCTTACACATGAGGAAACTGAGGCCTGGCAGGGTGGAGTGCTCCGTCCAGGGTCTTGCAGCGGATGAATGGTAGGGTGGGATTCGTCCCCAGGACTGGCTGGCTCTGCGGCCTGGGGTCCTAACCGCCACCACATCACAGTGCCTTTAAAGAAGGCCCAAAGCGAGGACAGACGGATAGACACCCCTTGGTGTTCCCACCCATCACCCCTCTATGCAGCCGGTGCTGGCCAGCGCAGAGCCGACCCCACGCTCCTCTTCCCTGTACCCGCCGAAGCCCCTCCATCTGCCAAAAGCCCAGCCTTCAGCCAGGACTTCCAGGAACAGCGCGGCCATGGATTTCACGCCGACACACGTTTCCCACGGCAAAGGAGCCACATGCCCTTTTGGCCCCAGCAAGGCCACTTGCCGGAGTTCGGGGAGGCCTCTACATCTCTACAGATGCCCCTCTCACGTTTCGGCATCCCATTGCCCCTGGAACCTAGCAGCTCGGCTGTCATGTCTCAAATTCTACTCTTAGGCTAATTTTCCACGAAGAGTCTCCGATGCAGGAGCCAGTGGCCTTAGGAATTCAACGGCCCCACTGGGGTTTCTCCCTCACCCAGCAACCTGAGGCCCGGTGTAACACACTCAGCTAATTGAGGTGAGCGCCCCACGCTGCAGTCTTTTCCGCCCTCTGCTCCTGCAGGTGGAGGCTGAAGTCACGTGCAGAAGGACCCAGGTGTCTGAGGAATTCAGAGCCCTGTCGTTGATTCATTTGTCTGCAGACATTCTAGACTCCACGTCTCCGAGACAAGCCACGACAGAGTGCATTACGAGGTGAGCCCGCTATTTTTCCCTCCAGCTTTCCCCCCGTTTCTTTTTTTCTTCTTGGCCTCAGGGCCCAAAGTATTCTGGACATATTTTTCATTTTTCCAAATATCAATTGCTCTCTTATTCCCTCTTCGAAGCAGTGAGTAATAAGAGTTGTGTCTGGTCCTGAAATTCCGACTGAAATAAATTAGCCCAATGACCAACAGGAGGTGCCTAGAACAATAACGACGGAATATTTGGCATATTACAAAAGAGCCCCTGGATGTCGAAGTACAGTAAGTCTAGAAGCACATTACTGAGCAGCGTTGCCAAGACGGGTATGCAATGAGCCATCCAGGCAGCAGAACGCCTCATAAATTAATCCCGCTTTTTTTTTTTTCTTTCTTGGTCCACTGTTCACAGTTCTTTTAGCCCTCTGGTTAATGGGGCATGCAGACGGGTATTTTTGGCGTGGCCCTGGTCCCCAGCAGGCAGGCATATGCCAAGGCTGTGTATTAATGTGTACATTTACCCCCTCGCTCATCTGGCATCCTAGGTGCCATGCTGCATCCTAGGGCCAGAGCCCAGACACTGGAGGCGCCAAGCCATCGGCAGATCCCGAGCACCTACTAAGTGCCAGGTATGGTGCTAAGTTCTGGGGATGCCACGGAGGACAACGGGGGGAGGGTCTCTGTTCTCATGGCGCTGATGGTGCCATCCGCATCCCACATCCCTCCTTCACTGGAGGGAACCACCCATTATGCGAGTCCTGGAGAGGTGACACAAGCCTGCCTGCCGCCCACTGTGGAAAAAACAGAAGCCCCGACCTCCACCCTGCCTCCTGGCAGCCAGGAGCCCAGCCTGCAGATTGCCTCTGCTCGGAGCTTTGAATCTCGACGGAATGTCCCAGAGGCATTGGGGTAGGGTGGGAAAAGTCCCCCAAAGATATCCATGACCTAATCCCTGGATCCTGTGAATGCAAAGGGCTTCGCAGATGTCATTAAATTCCGGATTTTGAGATGAGGAGACTACCCAGGCTTACCTGGGCGGGCCCCAGTGTAATCTCTGTATCCTTGTAAGAGAAAGATGACACACACATTTCCTATTATAAGAGGAGAACACGGTGTGACCACAGAGGCAGAGGTCGGGGTGACGTGGCCATAAGCCACGGAGCGCTGGCAGCCAGCAGAAGCTGGAAGAGGCAAGGAACAGATTCTCCCCTAGAGCCTCTGGAGGGAGTGAGGCCAGGCTGATGCCCTGATCTCAGCTCTGTGATACGGACTTTGGACTTCTGGTCTCCAGAACTATGAGAAAATGAGCTTCTGTGGTTTTAAGCCACCCAGTTTGTTGCAATTTGTTACAGGAGCCGTAGGTAACTGATGCAGACGCCAAAAGAATTTAGAATTCTCTCATGGCGTTGGGATCCAACAGCTGGGAGCCTGCATTTGCCCCCATATACAGTCTTGGGCTCAGACTGTTTCTGTGATTGGCCCTTGTCTGTGGTTCTGACGGTTGTTTCCCTCCCTGGATCCTCAGCCTCTTCATCAATTCCAGGAGCTCCCTTTGGACATTCCTCCCAAACTTTCTTTTCTGATTTTAGTGAGCCATCAGGGCTTCTGTTGGTTGGCATCTTAGGTAAGAAACTGCACGTGGCAGGGCGGTTGTGAGGATGAGGGAGAGGCCATATTTGGGCCCAGCACAGCGCCCATCACACAGGCGACACACGATAAATCAGAGTTCACAAACCAATGGCCTGCATTTCCCTCACATGGTGTATTTTTAACTAAAGTGGAATGTGTTGCCAACATTTATAAGTCAGGAGACTCCACATTCAAAACTGAATTTCTTTTATTTTTAAATGTTTGTTCATTTATTTTGAGAGAGAGTGAGCAAGGGAGGTACAGAGAGAGGGGGGAGAGAGAGAGAGAGAGAGAGGGAGAATCCCAAGCAGGTTCCGCGTTGTCAGCACAGAGACCGATGCGGGGCTCGAACTCACGAACCGTGAGATCGCGACCTGAGCTGAAACCAAAAGTTGGACGCTTAACTGACTGAGCCACCCAGGTGCCCCAAAAGCCTGAATTTCTAACTTCTCTTGAAAAAAATCAGTTCTTGCAACACTAAACCCCACATTTTCATAGCAACAATTTGTTGCCCCTTCTAGACATGCATGTTATAATTTGCCATAGGCCTTTTGGTTGTATACCCAGCCCACTCCCCTCATTTCATTAATTGTTCAGTTAGGCCTCTGAGTTTGTCATTCTTATTACAAATACGAGTTTCTCTCCCATCAGACTAGAGGCAGGCACCAGAGCCAGAGTAGGACAGGGCTCCTGTGGGAGGCCCAGTTTGGAAAGTCTTTGTCCGGGAGGCTCAGTCTCCCCACGTAGCCTTTCTTCTCCTTTCCAGTAGCCAAAAACGCCTGCCCCTTTATGAAGCCATTCTGTCCCCTCCTCCATCTCGCCATTATTCCCCACCCACTCCCACCCAGGCTTGCCTGTTATACTGCTGTATCAGCTTCCTGAGTACACTTCTCTTTTCTTTCTTTTTTGAAGCTTACTTACTTTGAGAGAGAGAGAGAGAGAGCACATGAGAGCTCGAGCAGGGGAGGGACAGAGAAAGAGGGAGATTGGGAATCTCTAGTGGGCTCTGTACCACCAGCGTGGAGCCCGATGCGGGGCTCGAACTCACACGAGATGGTGACCCGAGCCAAAATCGAGAGTCAGAAGCTTAACCGACCGAGCCACCCAGGTGCTCCCTCTGAGTACCCTCTTCATAGAGAAGTCTTTGCGTTCTTACATTATTGGGAGGGAGAGACATTTGCATTGAGTTGTCCCAGGAGCAGCTAGTCAATAAATTTTGGAGAAGTGAGGAAAAGAAGGAAGGAAAGGAAATTGAAAAAAGGAGAGAGAGGGTGAGGGAGAAGCGGGAAACCGAGATTCCTGCTGTGAAGCTGGCACTATCCCATCAGTTCATCCTGCATAGCCCTCCCAATAACCCCACAAGACGTACACCATCGTCGGCTTCAGTTTTCAGATGCCTGAGACTCAGAGACAGGATGTCACGTTCCTTAGGGACGTGTTTCAGTGACATCAGGACTTGAATCCGGATATGGTTGAGTGACTGGACTTAAGCACAAAGCACTGCTTGAGCTACACTTGTTAGGTATGGGGCAGACGTCCCCTGTGGCAGGGTGGAATTTTTCAATTAGTTATTTGCCTGGAACACCATTCGTTCGCACATTTTCCATTCATTCCCTCCCTCCCCCATTCATTCCCACATTCACGCAAGGAGCCTAATTCCCTTGTCTACAGTACCCCTCCTCCCTTCTCATCCCCGCCTTCTTCCTTTACTGGGAAATGGGAGGCCTGGGTAGGCTGTCAGCCACAGGGCTCAGTGTGGACACTTCCCAGCCCTCAACCCAGACCGGTTTCTGGGCATGCACTCTGAGGGCCAGGCAAGGCCCTTCTTTCCTCTCTTCCCTGCCCTGAAGCTGAATCCACAGCAAAGGGCCCTACCAACTAATCTCAGAAGCTTCCCAACTCGTCGCTGTTCCTCAGGACAGTTTCCTGGAAGAATTCATTGGGTTTCCTAGAAAAAGTTCCTGGTCATCTTCTCTTTCCATGACTGTAATTCATTACTCTCCGTGTGTTGTAATTAGTTTAATGCCCCGTCTTTGATCTGCATTTGACATCTGAAATGTTTCTGCGAGGTTAAGTCCGAGAGGCCAATAGCTGCCCTGGAGCAATGGCGTCATCTCCATGATCTTGCACCATGGAAATGACACAAACGGCCTTTAAAAAGCCCCCTGCGCGGGGATCAGAGACTTGAGATCTGGTCCTTTTGTTCCAACTGACTCGGACAGGTCCTTTTCTTTTTCTGGTCTTGAGTTTCTCCAAGGAAGAGGCAAATCTCATGGCAATCAAGAGCCTAGGAGCTTACATGAGACACACAGAGTTCAGATCTCAGCCCTGGCTCTCACTAGTTGTGTAACCTTGAGAAAGAAACTTTAACCACTGTGAGCCTCAGTCTCCTCATCTGTAAATGGGGACAATGATATTATTTACTACCTAGAGTTGCAATAATAATACAGTGAGCCAATATATGGGAAGCACAGTGCCTGGTACTCAGTCATTTCTTGAAATATCTTAGCTGTGGATGATAATAATAAGAATATGCTAGAGAAGGGGGAAGGAGAAGGAATGGTATGAAAGGAGAGGTATGAGATCCCTACGTGCTAAGCTAAGGTAGTCATAGAGTTGGACGGAGAGGAGAGAATAAAGCTACTTTTGATATTTCAAAAAGTTTAATGGGAATCCCACATCTACTTATGCACAATAAAGCCATAAAGGATAATAAGAAAGGCAACTTTCTTTGCTTTGGGCTGAAATTACATTAATTCCTTGTGGTCAACTAAAAGGCTCTGGAATTAAATAGACCCGCACTCAGCCCAGGTAAGGTGTGTGATCTTGAATGAGGAAAGTAACATCCCCCAAGGGGAGACTGGCAACCCTAACCTTGCAGGGCAGCTATGAGGATTAAATGAGATAATGTATGGAAAAAGCACTTAACATGGGGTCTGGCACAAAGTCAATACTCACTACATGCCAGCCACTATGGCTAATATCCTTCCCTAGCCTCCCTAGGGCTCAGCTTCTTCATTGGTAAAATTAAAATCATACCACCTGCTTTACTCATTCAACAAATATTTACTGAGCCAAGTATTATGAATACAAAAATGTATTCACCAGACACAGTTCATGGCCTCTCAGAACCCACAGTTTGAAGTTGCTCATTATTCATCCCTTCAACAAATATTTTTACCGAACATTTAGTGTGTAACAGCCTGCATGATGGGAATCAGAGACACAATGGCTAGTAAAACATACTTAATCCCCAACTATCTACAAAATTATAGCCCAGAGAAGACGCAATAAAAATAAGCTAGTGAAATGACTGAAGTATAGTAGGTGTTCAATGAGTAAGTTATCTGGGTGCTAATCAGAAGCTGTGGACGTGTAACTTTGGGAAAGTTAGCGCATAAAAATGTTGCAGATTAATGATTTCTTAACACATGATATTTGTGTGATAGACAAGGGCTTTGTATGAAAGTGTTGAATCACTCTATTGTACACCTGAACCTAAATTTTTTTTTAAAAAAGGAATGGGTAGTTAATTTTTTAATTAAAAAATATACGAGAGAAGTAAAAAAAAATGTAATATTTAAATATACATTTAAAGAGGCTCTGCCTGCTGAAAACTGCAAAATGCTGACCAAAGAAAACCTAAATAAATGGAGAGGCATACTGTGTTCACGGATTGGGAGACACAACACAGTGAAGATGTCACTTCTCCCCAGAGGGATCTATAGGGTGTTTTTTTTTAATTTTTTTTTTTAACATTTATTTATTTTTGAGACAGAGAGAGACAGAGCATGAATGGGGGAGGGGCAGAGAGAGAGGGAGACACAGAATCTGAAGTAGGTTCCAGGCTTTGAGCTGTCAGCACAGAGCCCGATGCGGGGCTTGAGCCCACCAACCGTGAGATCATGACCTGAGCCGAAGTCGGACGCTTAACCAACTAAGCCACCCAGGCGCCCCTATAGGTTTAATGCAATTACTATCAAAATCCCAGCCAGGGTTTCTTTTTGTAGATGTAGACAAGCTTGTTCTAAAGTGTATATGGAAAAACATAACAGCCTTAGAAGTGCTGAGACCATCTTGATAAAGCAGAACAAAGTAGAAGAAATCACTCTACTCAATACTAAGGCTTGTTGTATAGCCATGGTAAACAAGACAATGTGGTATTGGTGCAAGGATACACAGATCAATGAAACAAAATAGAGAACACAGAAATAGACCTACACAAATACGTGCAACTGATTTTTTACAAAGGTGCAACAAAAAAAAAAAAGACAAAACAAACAAACAAAAAAAAGAACCGTGATCCCAACCTCACACCTCATATAAAAATTAACTCCAAACAGATTATGGACTGGACTATAAGACATAAAACTATAGCATGTTTTTTTAATGGTTTTATTTATTTTTGAGAGAGAGAGAGAGATGGAACACAGAATCTGAAGCAGGCTCCAGGCTCTGAGCTGTCAGCACAGAACCTGACGTGGGGCTCGAACTCACAAACTGTGAGATCATGACCTGAGCCGAAGTCAGACACGTAACCAACTGAGCCACAGAGGTGCCCCAATATGTTTTTAAAATAGGAGAAAATCTTCTGTTTCTAGGGCCAGGCAAAGAGTTCTTAGACTTTACACACACACACACACACACAAAACATGATTCATAAAAGAAAAATTAATAAATCAGACCTCGTTAAAATTAAAAACTTTGTCTCTGCAAAAATCCACATGAGGAGGATGAAGAGACAAGCTACACGCTGGAAGAAAATATTCACAAGCCATATATTCAAAAAGGACTAGTATCTAGAACATACAAAGAACTCTTGGGGCCCCTGGATGGCTCAGTCAGTTAAGTGTCCAACTCTTGATTTTGGCTCAGGTTATGATCTCATGGTCTGCTGACAGTGCAGAGCCTGCTTAGGATTCTCTCTCTGCCTCCCTCCCTCCCTCTCTCTCTCTCTCTCTCTCAAAATAAACAAATTAATTAAAGAATAATAACTCTCAAAACTCAAGTGTAAAAAGAACCAATCCACTTAGAAAATGGGCAGGAGACATGAACAGAGATTTTACTGAAAAGGAGATACAGATGGCAAATAAGCACATGGTAAAAGTTCAATATCATTAACTATTAGGAAAATGCAAATTAAAACCACAATGAGATCACTATCTACCTATCAAAATGTCCAAAATAAAAAATAATGGAAACACCAAGAGCTGGCGAGGTTGAGGAGAAACCGTATTGTTCATACATTGCTAATGGGAATGTGAAACGGTACAGCCATTCTAGAAAACAGTTTGACAGTTTCTTACAAAACTATTAAGCAATTACCATAAAGCTCAGCAGTGTGCATCTTAGGCATCCCAGAGAAACGAAAACTTAGGTTCACACAAGAACTGTACAAAAATGCCCATATCAGCTTATTCGGAAGAGCCAGTAATTAGAACTAGCCCGGATGTCCTTCAGGGGGTGAACAGTTAAACAAACACATGCATGCCATGGGGCACTAAAGAGGAACTAACTAATGATGTTTCACCAATCTGGATGAATCTCCAGAGAACGATGCGAAGCCCAAGAAAGCCCACATCCAAAGATAGCATACTAGTTGATATTCCAGTTTTGAAAAGACAACATCTTAGAAGTGGAGAACAGATGAGTGGTTGCCAGGAGGTGGGGACAGTGGAAAGGACGGTGGGCGTCCACTATGCTTCTGGAATCTCGAAATTCTGCTGCATCTTGACTGTAAGGATGGATACAGACACCCACACACGTGGCAAATACTTAGAATTAAATACACGTACAAAATGAGTGCAAGTAAGACTGGAGGGGTCTGAATAAGATTGGTAGATTGGGTCAATGGCAGTATCTTGGGGATACTGGGGATCTAGGGGATTCCAGGGGGAAATTGGGTATAAGGTACAGTGGACCCCCCGTATTATTTCTTACTACTGCATGTGTATTTACAACTATCTCAATAAAAGTTTCAGTGAAAACTTTTATTGATTTGTATTTTAAAACTCATATTTTATTAAAGATTTGAAAATATAGGAGAAAAAAATCTGAAAAATCACCATCCTGAAACACAATATTTTGATGCTTTTGTTTTTCCTGATCTTTGTTTTTTACATTTCTATGAAAAAAAAATGTGAGAGGTAGGAATAAAAATCAGGGTGGTGACGAGGTGGGGGCCTTGCTGTCTCCCACCTTCTATGACATCAGAACTCAGTGTTTGATGCCTGGTGACCAGAGGCCAGGAAGGAGGAGGGTGCCCCTCTGCCCAGCAGGTGGGGGTACCTTGCTGCACCCAGGCAGCCTGACCTGAGGCCATGGTGATCGAACAGGTGGGCAGCAGGGGGCGAGTGGCAGCCGAGATTCTTGAAAGGAGAAGGGGCAGTCGCTGTGAGGACAAGAAACAGGTGAGGCCAGACCAGACGCATGCTGCCTTCCTCCCATCTGGGGTCCCTTTGACACTCCAGACAGACTGTAAGGCCCTCAAAGTCAGAAGAGGCTGAATTTCAGCCGGACACTCCCTGGAGCCCGACCTGGTTGAACACAGCATGGGTGCTTGGGTTCTCCGTCCCTGAAGCCACTACTGACTGACTCTCTAACTTCATCCCCAGCACCGCCAGCATAACGTGCACTCCAGAAGGGCTGGGTTTTTCATTTAGTTTCCTACTATATCCCTAGTGCCTACAGTGGTGCTTGGTTCGTATTAGTAGCTGAATGAATGAATGAGTGAATGAACGACTTCAAATAAATAGGATACATCTGAATTATAGACCTCCCGGAGTATTTGTTCTTAGGACTGAAATTCAACCTCATGTAGAACTTTGTCAAAATGGGAAATGTTATCACTTATTATGCACAGCCTGGTGCTTCCACCCCCCTCTCTCTTTCATGACTTACAGCATTCCTGAGAGGCAGCTATTAACAGCTTCATTCACAGATGGGTAAACCGAGGCTCAGAAAGGCAAAAAGACCATATAGCCACGATCTACCAGGATTTGAAGCCAGGTCCATCTGATTTCAGAACTCTTAGCAAGTTTACCCTGCACTCCGTTGCCTCCCAGGTGGGGAAGTGAGGGAGGCATATAAAAGAAGGCTGGGGAGGTCAGCTGGGCCCGATCATGCACACCACAGAAAGGGATGGGATTTTATTCTGAGATTCATAAGAGGCCATTAAAGGTTTGTTGGTTTGTTGGTTTGTTTAAGCCATTGAAGGATCGTAAGCAGAGCAATGGACGACTGATCTCTATATGTTTCCAAAAGATTTGTTCACTTGTTCATTTGATATACATGCTCCAACGCCTCCTTTGTGCTGGACCTCACAGCAAGATGGGGCCTTATGGGATCCCATCATGCTGCAGCTTTTCCTAACCAGAGTCCCACAAATACCAAGCCCCGGGAAGGCTCTTTGAGAAAAATCTCCAAAAGAGTTCTGCCATTCAAGGAATGCCAATACTCTTTCTTGTCCCCTCTTGGAGATTGACACTGCTCATTCAAATAACGAAGGCTCTGAGAAGTTCTGCAACAAGGAATTCACTTTGTTGACCACAGCATTTCCCAGACCAATCAAACACCGAGCCCCAGCTTTTGTTTTTGAAAGACCTTTCAGTATACTTCAGAATCCATTTTACAGATGAAGCAGTTGAGGCTCAGAGAGAAGAAACGATTTGGCTCAGGCCCCAAGGCAACACGGGAGAAGAGCTAAAACTTAATCCTGCCCCTGTTCCCCCCTTAGTCTCCAAACAGCACAAAATAAAAACCCAACAGCAAGTGTACTGCTTGGGTACACTGCTTGGGAAGGCATTGTTCTGTAAAGTACATGGACAGAGGGGCTGTTAAAGAAATATCAGAGCATTGAGCATCAGCCATTACAAAGAATGAGATAATTCTGTGTGTCTGTAGAAAGATTCCCAGGGAACACTGTTAAGAAAAAGCCCCCTAGCGCCTGGGTGGCTCAGTCGGTTTAGCGTCCGACTTCGGCTCAGGTCACGATCTCGCGGTCCATGAGTTTGAGCCCCGTGTTGGGCTCTGGGCTGACAGCTCAGAGCCTGGAGCCTGCTTTGGATTCTGTGTCTCCCTCTCTCTCTCTGCCCCTCCCTGCTCATGCTCTGTCTCTCTCTGTCTCAAAAATAAATAAATAAATAAATAAATAAATAAATAAATAAATAAATAAATTATTTTAAAAAAATAAAAAATAAACTATAAAAGAAAAAGCCCCCTAAACTTAAGTGTAAAATGCAATGATCTTTACATTGAATGCACACACCCAGGTATTGTCCCCCACATCAAGCAATGGAACATTTCCATTTCCAGTACCCCAGAAGCCTCCTTCAGTCCCCTCCCATCTCACGCCACCCCCCATAACCATGATCTCTGATCTCTACCATCGTAGAGTTTTGTGTGTTCTTGAATTTCACGTGAACGGAATCTGTCGGTGTGTACCTTTACGCCTGGCCTCTTTCCCTCGTCAGTGTCTGTAAGACTGTAAGACTCAGCCAGATTGATGCTTTGTAATTTATTTTTATTTTTAAAGTTAATCATAATAATAATATAGTTACTAGTATATATAAAGAAAACTATCTGGGGGAGAGGGAAATTATGCAAATCTTTTATCTTCCTTGTTGTGGTAGCAGGTCTAAATCTTGTTCGTGAACTCGGGTAAGTAAGAAATATATTATTTCAAGTCAAATTAAATCTGACTCAGCCCACATCTAATGAGTCGAGGAAAGTTCCATGTCAGTCAATACTGTGTTTGTCTTAATCCTTTGTCGACTTCTGCTTGTCCCTGACACCATCACTGTCGCAGCTCACATTGTCTGTTGAAAGCAGGTGTCTCTAAGGGCTAAGGCCTGCCCAGACACACCACAAAGCCACCAAGAGCGGGCGCCAGGCCCCTCCCAGACTCAGACTCGTCCTCTCTCTTCTCCCACTTCTCTAAAAGGCCCCTGTCTCCTCTCCTAATCCTGGCACATCCACCAGAATCTCCTAAATGATCGTGGGCTGACCCAAGCATCAGCGAGCGATGTTGCCTCCAGGCAGCTCCTTCCCTCCAGCCTGCACTAAAACGCTATGATTAGACTTCCACTTGCAGCCTTAACACAGTAGCTGGGGCGAAGCTAGCCCTCCCATCGTAAGAAACCACAAAACTGTCGATATCTACAAAGCAGCTATTTTCAGGGGAGGGTAACAGGCAGCACAAGAGTGCCATCCCTGAGAAAAGGAAAACTCGTGATAGCCTCGCCTCTTTCCCAGAGGCTGCTGCACAGAGAAGCAGAGCCCAAGCACGCACAGCAGTCCCCACTGAGCTGCCCAGTGTGGGACAGCTAAAGCAGCTGGGCTCTAGAGAACACGGCCCTGGAGAGGGAGGAGAGCTGTGCACCAAGGGGAGCCCCATGACTCCCTGGCTGAGGGGGCGGGGATGTGCATGCCAAGGGCTAAATTAGCTGCTCTCCGCAGAGTGGCTGCTATGCAGTTGGGAGCAGAGCAGAGATACTGGAAACCCAGCGGTGCTGGAGGTTCACAATGGACCATATACCTAACTGGAAAGCTAAAGCAATAAAATGTCTAGAAGACAGAGGAGAGAATCTTCACAACCTCGAGTTCGACAAAATTTTTTAGACTGTGCACAAAAGGCACAACCATAAAGGGAATATATTTGATGATTTGAACTTCATCAATATTGAAACCGTTTATGGGGCACCTGGGTGGCTCAGTGAGTTAAGCGTCCAACTTCGGCTCATGATCTCGCGGTTCCTGGGTTCGAGCCCCACGTCAGGCTCTGTGCTGACAGCTCAGAGCCTGGAGCCTGCTTCGGATTCTGTGTCTCCCTCTTTCTCTGTCCCTCCCCCACTAGCACGCTCTCTCTCTCTCTCTCTCTCTATCTCTCTCTCTCTCAAAAATAAATAAACTTAAAAAAAATTGAAACCGTTTAATTTTCTAAGACACTGGTAAGAAAACGAGAAGGCAAGCCACAGACTTTGACTTTGTAGTCACAATACAAACATCTGAAAAAAAACTGTATATCCAAAACACATAAAGAACTATAACTTAATACGAAGACAACTGCCCAACAACAACAAAAATGAGCAAAGAGTTTTTAATAGACACACCCACAAAGTAAGATGTGTGAATTATGATCAGTAAGCACATGAAAAGATGCTCAACATCTGTTATGGACTAAATGCTTACGTCCCTCCCCGCCCCCAAATTCCTATGTTGAAATCCTAACTCCCAAAATGATGGTATTAGGAGTTGGGATCTTTGGGTGATGATTAGGGCCCTTATTAAAAAAAGACCCCAGAGAGCTCTCTCTGCTGTCTGCCACATGAGGATACGATGAGAAAATGGCTGCTTACAACCCAGAAGAGCGCCCTCACCAGACCCCGACCCTACTGCCCCCCTCATCCTGAACTTACAGCCTCTAGAACTGTAAGAAATTTCTGTTGTTTATAAGCCACCGGCTCTGTGATACTTCGTTACAGCAGTGCAAACAGACTAAGACAACACCATTAATCATTGGGGAAATGCAGGTAAAAACTAGCTTGAGATATTACCACACAACCAGTGGAATGCCTAACATGAAGAAGATTACTGACATAGATGTGGAGCATCTCTGCTCCACACGAATCCTCGTGTTGCTGGTAGAAATGGAAATTGGTACCAATCCATGGAAAACAGTTTGGTGGTTTCTTATCAAATTAAACATACACTCACCATATGACCCAGCATTTGCATTTCTGGGTACTGCCCCAAGCAGAATGAGAACACATGTCCACACAAAGAGGCGTATCCAAGGTGTTCACAGCAGTTTTATTCATGATAGTCAGAAACTAGAAGGAGCCCAAGGTCCATCAATAGGTGAAGAGATAAACTGCACCATATTCACACAAGATGATATTACTCATCAATAGCAGGGAACACAAAAACATGGAGACCCCTCAGAAGCATTATGTTGCGCAAAAGTAGCTTACCACAGGGGCGCCTGGGTGGCTCAGTCGGTTAAGTGTCCCACCTCAGCTCAGGGCACGATCTTGCGGTCCTTGAGTTTGAGCCCTGCGTCTGGCTCTGTGCTGACGGCTCAGAGCCTGGAGCCTGCTTCCGATTCTGTGTCTCCCTCTCTCTCTGCCCCTCCCCCACTCACACTCTGTCTCTCTCTGTCTCTCAAAAATAAACATTAAAAAAAAAGTAGCTTACCACAAAACAGTACAGACTATGAGTTTCCATTCATTTGAAGTTTTGGAACAGGCAAAACTACTCCATAGTGACACAGCACATTAGTGGATACCTCTGGCATGGTGAGGGCAAGGAGGCAACAGACTATAGAAGAACATAAGGGAACGTGCTGGGATGATGGAAATGTTCTTTCTCTTGAGTGGGATGATAGTCCACAGGTGTAGACGTGTCAAAATTCACCAAACCATACATTTAAAATGTGTGCCTTTTACTGCCTGTGAAGTATACCACAATAAGGTTGATTCCTTTTAAAGATCATGTAGAGCAAAAATGTAAAAAAAAAAGCAAGGCAAGACTGAGAAGAGAGGCAGGCCTTCTCAGCAGGCAGAAGGGAGGAAAAACACCAATGGAATGGCAGGAGGCTGCCATGTTACCGGCTTTTGCAATGTTTGGGGGTTGTGTGATAAGCATGCATGACGTGGATAAAGTTAAGATAAGGATAAAGTAAAAAGTTGAGCTCTAAAAACGATCTTATAGCACCCCCGTGCCTAGCCCTCTGTGAGGGAAGCAGGGATGCCTGCTGTCCCCCGAGAAAGTCACCTCCTTCCTCCTCCTCTTGCCCCCAGACGCTGTTGGCATTGCTGATCTTGGTCCTGTACGTGGGCACAGGAATGTCAGGTGAGCATTCCGAAATCTCAGAAAGGAGGAGCCGAGTCCACACGGGGTCGGGAGGGGTGTTGTGCAGACGGCTGCATGCCAACGAGGCCTCCACAGCCTGCCTTCTCCTACCTCGTTCACCCACTGGGAGGACCGAACATGTTCATTTCAACTACTGCTCACTTGCCCTTGTTAAGGGGTGATGTTCGTGCCTGTTTCAGGAAGAAGCTGGGAGGTGTCAGAAAGGATCAGAGAATGTAACTATCCCCAGAATCCTGTGGCTTCCCAGGTAACATATTCAGGAAAGGTACTGAGGGGATGTCAAGCTTGGCTGAGGAAATCCGGGAAGGCTTCCCAGAGGTGTCATTGGCGAGCTGGATCTTGAAGGATCGATAATTAGGAGCTGGCCAGGTGGAGAAGGTGGGGATAGTCACTCCAGACAGAAACCCTGCAAAGGCTCAGAAAGCTTTTTGAAACCAGTGGCAAGAGGCGGGGGGGGGGGGGGGGGGGGGGGGCGTCCTACGTGAAAAAGCTCAAGATGCAATTTTGATATCTGCCTTTCAGGGATTTGAATACCAGACCGATGAACCCGCAGAAGAGCCAATAAAGGTCATCGGGACCTGGTTGAAGGAACACTTGCACGTTTTCTTGGAGAAGCTAGAAAAAGAGGTGCAGGAGTTGGAGCAGCTGGTACAGGACCTGGAGGGATGGTTGGATGCCCTTCTGGGAGAGGGGCACCCGGAGGATCCCTGCTCCAACTTCAAGAACGATTTGTGAGGGCCCGGGGCTGGACCCTGGGGAGGACGCCAAGTGACAGCCGGGGGAAGGCTTGCCAGCTGACAAGAGCTGAGCTGTGACACTGGAATTTCAAAGCAGGCAAGACAATAAAATACCTGAGACCCTGAGAACTTTGCTGGCACCACGGCTGGTTCACGAACGAATGCCATCAGAAGGACACCAGGGCCCTGCTGAGATAGCCTCCAGGGCACCAGGACTCTGGGGTACAAGAACCAAGCCAGCTTCCGGGGCAGAACCCTTGCCCACTTCCCCGAGATCCGGCACAAATTCCCTAACCTCACTCAGACGAAAGTGCCTCATGAGGAAAAATCAAGGTCACAAATTTGCCTCACAGCATCATGAGGGTGTATATGTAGAGTGCCTGATAGATAGGTCTTCCTTTCTTTCACTCCTTTTCCTTCCTCCCCGGAACTTAGCGAGACGAGTCTGGTTCTGGAGTATATAGATAGATGTTATGTGGCAGCTCAACCCTCTGGCCCCGCTTCTAGCAGCATCAATTGTCAAAACCCCTGTGCAGGGCAATGTGGTGACAGCTATGAAATTCACAAATGCATTTACCATTTGACCCAGCAATCTGCCTCAGGGATTTATCTCCTATAAATGTGTGAAATATATATTTATCATATATATTCTTTATATATACTTGTCATAGTTATAGCATTATATAATTTTATATAACATATATATTATATTGAAATATACACTTACAACACATATACATACATGTGCGAAATTACATGTACGTAATGTTACTCTCCTAGCTTCGTTTAGAATAGCAAAACAAAGGAAACAACCTAAATGATTATGCATAGGTCCCAGGTTAAATTAGGTAAATTTAGGTAAATTAGGCCCCTGTAGGTATGAAAGAGAATGAGGGAGCTTTTCTACTGATATGGAAAAGTCTACAAGAAAGGTTGTTAAATGAAAGAAATCAAGGTATAAGAAGAGCCTGGGAATAAGAATCTGTATTTTGTTGATGATGATGATGATGATGACGATGTTACCGAATGTGCATAAAAACTAGTAGGATACAGGGGCGCCTGGGCTCAGTCGGGCATCCGACTTCGGCTCAGGTCATGATCTTGCGGTCTGTGGGTTCGAGCCCCGCATCGGGCTCTGTGCTGACAGCTCAGAGCCTGGAGCCTGTTTCAGATTCTGTGTCTCCTTCTTTCTCTGACCCTCCCCTGTTCATGCTCTCTCTCTGTCTCAAAAATAAATAAATGTTAAAAAAAAAAAAAAAAAACTAGTAGGATACAAAACGGGGCGGGAGTGGTTAGGGGGAATTGAAATGGGCAAATGTATGACCAGGATGAGAGCAAAACTTTTCACACTTTTTTATTTTCAGACTATGTGAATGTTTTGCCTATTCGAATATTTTTAAAATGAAATTACCTATTATTTTGCTTACAGAGACACTGGAATACGGTGTCTACAAGTAAAATAAGAATATCACTGTGATGAAATTACGAGTGACTTTTAATCTTGATGACTGATTAAACAGTGATAATTCTTATCTAGGATTTTCCCTTTCTTTTTTTTTTATTTTTTTAACGTTTATTTATTTTTGAGAGATAGAGACAGAGCGTGAGCAGGGGAGGGGCAGAGACAGAGGGAGACACAGAATCCGAACCAGGCTCCAGGCTCTGAGCTGTCAGCACAGAGCCCGACATAGAGCTCAAACCCACGAACTGTGAGATCATGATCTGAGCTGAAGTTGGACGCTTAACCAACTAAGCCACCCAGGCGCCCCTAGGATTTTCCCTTTTTCCCTTGACTTCAGGAAGTTCAGAGTTCAGTTGTCCATTGTGGGAATGATATCAGCTTCATTTTTTTTTTTTTCATTATTTGACCCTTTCTATGATTTTTCGGGTTTGTTTTCTAGTTTACTGGAGCTATTATCTATGTGCCAATTATCAGAACTACCTCAAATCTTTGGAAAGTCATGAGGGTTGCAATAAAAATCGTCTCCTAGAATATCTGACTTACAGGGAATGTCACGGCGATTCGTTTGCCGGGAGAAATTATTCGGTTGCTGCTTGGGAAGGAAAATGTCTTTACAAGTTATGGTCACAGTTTTGCCACTTTGAACATTCAGCAGGGGCTGGGAAACCAGAATCTGTTTTCCTTGTTTGCAATTACTTCAGCAAGCACTCTGCAGGAAGGTCTCATATTGGCATTTCTCTGCACTTATCTTTACTATTACTATAAAGCTGTAGTTCCAGACCCCAAATCATGTACATATGCTCTACAGGTGTTGAGAGGGTTCTCAGGCATGATTCTGACTGTATACAGCCTTGGCTTAACACACACCGCAGACTCTAACCCCCATCAAAGTTGCAACTGTACTGTACCTATAACATATGGGTGTGTGTTTATATTTAGATATTACATATATTTATAGTTTATATATGATACGGTTATGAATGTTTTTATAAAACATACATGTACATAAAATTGGGGGATACGTGAAAAAAAGAAAACAGAGCTAGACCCCTGAGGAATGCAACCACCCCGTGGATATTAGCAGAGCATTTGAAGAGAGGCATCACACCCTGAAAGCTCTTATGCATCACCCCCACGCACCCACACACAGAGCCTAACAGAAACGGCCCATGCTGGTGTGGGGCTGCAGCCCACTGGTGGTAATTACTTTTGGTATGTCGACTTGTGAGCCCATAAGGGTAGCAAGCCATTCGGGGTGGCTCAGGCAATGAGGGTTTGTTGTGGCACAACAACACAGGAGTCAGAAATCTCATGGAAATTGGGCATACCATGACCTGGGATCCTGGAATCTGGACCAGGAAGGGCTTTGAGAACCCAAAGCATCCACCAAGGTGCTCCAGGAGCCCCTGCTGCAAGACTCTGGGAGCTTCCCTCTAGCATTCCACCTTTACCTTGACCTGGCCACTCTCTGGGTCTCTGCTTTTCTTTGTGTGTCTGCCCCACCTCTTCCTGCTTCCAGTGGCTTCCTTGAGCACCACTCTAACCATCCCCTCTTCAGCTCAGCACTTCTGCCTCTGAGTCCTCCTAACTCTGATTTGCTCCTGAGCCCACAAGGCCTCTCCCTTTCTCATGACCTTCCAAACTTCCAGTGACCATATGATTCTGTCTGCATTTCCCAGATCAAGCTCCAAAGGGGGTGGATGGGATGTGACTGACTCATTTCATTGGCTGGAGTTTCCTGTCTTGAGTCAGGATCTGTGTCTACCAGCCTTTGGATTGGATGGCCTTGGGGTGACCCCTCCCACTCCAATCAGCTGTGGCAGAAGGGGGAAGGGAGAATCAAATACGCCAGGATGGAACTTCCTTATACGAGAAACAGCCTGGGATCCTTCCTGATGAGTGACTCTGGACCATGTGTAATGACCTCATATTTCCCAAGGTGGTCACAAATGTGGCAGAGAGAGAGTGATGGCAACCCTTGTACCTCAGAGCCCCCAGAGCCAATATCAGGGAAGCAGAATTGTGTGAGGCAAACATTCAAAAGCTGAATATAATTGCTAAGAATGAGGTGGAAGAGGCTTGACTACCAGAGTCACCATAGGCGAGTAGGTCATCTTAATTTGGCAATATTTCATTCATTCTCCAGCTCCTGAGTGTGAAAAATACAAATGACACACTTAAAAGGGAGAGCATGACTACCTTTCATGACTTTGAAGTCTTATAATTTGAATGACTTTGGCAAAATGTTGCCCAGAAGGTCTATCAGGGGCTCACTTTCATTATCTATAGAGTGGACTTCCCTTTGGGAAAGAAAATGTCTTTTACTTGAGAAGGCAACTATTTCCAGCTCTTTCCATTCAATCAAGAAACAATGCTGCCAGCAGAGCAGGGTCTCCCTGCCCCCACCCCAGTCCCCAACCCAACTCCCTTACAACAACCGGCTCCAAGTGATTCTGCAAGGCCAGGCTTCCCAGCGACTGAAGACTAAATAGAAAAGAGAAATTGAATAACAAAATCAGGAGTCAAAACTGAAGGGGCACCTGGGTAACTTAGTTGGTTAAGCATTTGACTTCGACTCAGGTCATGATCTCACCGCTCATGAGTTCTAGCCCCGCATCGGGCTCTGTGCCGACAGCTCAGAGCCTGGAGCCTATTTCAGATTCTGTGTCTCCATCTTTCTCTGCCCCTCCCCAACTTGTGCTCTCTCTCGCTCTCTCTCTCTCTCTCTCTCTCTCTCTCTCTCTTAAAAATACATAAACATTAAATAAAAATTGAAAAAAAAGAAAAAGAAATGATGGGGCCATGGGTGTACCAGCCACTGGCAAACGCAAAGTTTACAGGCTAATGGGAAAAACAACTAGAAAAATCAAGACAAGGCAATTTCAGAGAATGATAAATGTAAGAGTAGAAACAAGGAAACCACTTAGCAAGGCACTGTGGTTTTCCAGCTGGAAACGGAGGCTTGGAGTAGGGGGAGAGGTACAGAGAAGCAGAATTCAGTTTGAAAGTGTAATCAGCAGGACGTGCTGCTGGATAAGAATGAGGAAGAAAGGTCTAGATAGCTGTCTGCCAGGTCTCAGGACTTCCTCTCCAGCGGAGTGGAACCTGAGCCATGATACAGGTCCTGACCCAAGGAGCTCATGAGGAAGAGACAGGTGTGGTCTTGTTAAGAGAAAAGTGGCCAGTTGGAAAAATGTCATGGCCACTCAATTATCCACATTTCTTCTTTTGTTTCAGGCACCTGGAGCATGAGGTCAGCATCACAAACAATTAAAATTTTTAATTAATTTTAATTGATGGTTTTCTCCCCATCTCTCTTTTACTTAATAGATCTATTTGGCAGCCTTCCTAATGCTCCCTCGGGCTCTTCTCTTTTGCTAACACTGATTCATTCTACGCTTTTCTTTGTTTTATTGTTTTTGGTCAGCTTCTATTCTGTTCCTCCAACTTATATAATGGTGAAAAAACCCACAATCATCAGATAATTCATGTTTTAAAGATAAGAATCTGATAATCGAGACAAAAATTGGGTAAGATAAAGTCCGCCTACCTATTAGCGATATGTATTTTCTAAGACTATAAGGACTATTGGAAAGACATAATGAAATTGTGGCAACAGACATTTAGAGAATGTGGTCCTGTTTTAGGCGCTTCGTCGAGTGTTATTGTTACTTCCAGTTTATGGACAGGGAAACTGAGGCATAGAGAGATTATATCATTGTTAAAATCATATAATCAATGAATGGGGAGCCAGGATTCAAACCCAGGCTCTCTAGCATCAGAGCCCTCACATTAACCCAATGTATTTTACAGCCTCGCCTCCACTAAGCCTAGCCAAGATCATGTATTGTTAAGTAATCACATGCCAATTAAATTTATAAGGTAATAAATTCTCATTTCATGCTACTACATGTTGGGTACATATATAGAGAAGTAGAAGTCACATTCCCTGCCCACATATAGCTTGTCTTTCTACCATGAAACCAAGAAACAAAGGTGAGAAAAGTGAAGTATTTATATTCTTTTAGTAGCTATTGGGTAAAGTGCCAAAGGCACCTAATTGCCAAATGAGCTATATATTTATTGGCCTGACTAAGAATTTAGAGAAGGGATAGGGAACTTGATTTGGCACTAACATGAAAATCTGTTAGTCCAGTTATAGAAAAATGCAGAAACTTAAATTGGGCTGTAGCCAAGGGAGAGTCACAGGGGAAACAGAAGACAGATGAATGATGGGTGGGGGCAGAGAGGCCCCCTTCCCACTAGAGTCACATCTCAGGTATGGGCTGGTGTGGCCTCGCCTCACCCCAAGTGTCAGATCCCAGGTCTCAGGTAAGATTTGGGACCAGGCTTCCTACAGGTGTTTGTGAGAATCTGGATTTTTTTTTGTTGTTTGTTGTTTGTTGTTTTGCTTTGTTTTTTAAACAAATAGCCTTGGGATGTAGGGATTTGGTCTTCACTGAAATTATTCCCAGACCAGGAAGGTCCATTTCCAGTCTGCATGTCATATTTTTGATGATGTCAAATAAAAATGTGGATTTAATTTGTTCCCTTAATCCACAAATTTGTTCAAAAAAAATTGTGAAATGCACTAAATCCAATTTGGTTCTGATCGGGCTGTCAGAAGGATAATTGAGGGTGGTGAGGGAGGGAGCCAAAGAAGACGCCTTTCTAGGGCATCCATCCCTTCTGTTGTGACATTTCCAGGAGGACATGCATCCTTGCTGGAGGGCAAAGAAAGAAGACAGGAACTTTATTCAGACACTGTCGCTGGCTTTCTCAGTAGAGCGGCTGAGCCCTCAGCAGAAGGAACTCTGCTCACCTGTGTGCTTTGGCCACATCACTTCACCACTCAGAGCCTCAGTTTCCCCCTCTGTCATATGGGGCTATTACCACCTCCTCTGAGTGGCTGTTGGGATATGAAAAGGACATAACAGTCAAGCACAGCGTTAGAAGGCCAGTAGGTGCCAACAAAAGGTAGCAGAACAGAAGAGTCCCGGGAAATCTAGACTCATGCCCAGTTAAGTCCAGGGGACACTGGCCCTTGGCTCAGTCTCCATCTACAGCTCTGCTTGCCTCTGGGCAGGCCCCATTCTCAGCAGGCTGTCCCTACCGTGGTAGCAAGATGGTGTTGGGAGCTCAGGCTCTATCCCATACTCCAGCTCTCCCAGCTCTCCTCGGAGGAAAGCAAACGCCTCTGCCCCAACAACCATGATCAAATCCCTACAACTGAACCTGGTGGTTCCCAGATTGGATCAAATACTGATTTCAGAGCTAATCCTGGTGGCTAAAATGACACAGTGCTCACATTGGCCGGACCTGTGTTACACACCCATCCCTCTAGCCACGGACAATCCTACGCCCAGACTGAGTGGGCGAGTGGTGGTTCCCCCTAGGAAATCAGGGTGTTGTTACCAGAACGTGGGAAACCAGTGCTAGGAAAAAATTTTAAATACTTTATTAAAGTATTAGTAACAATTCTTTACATTCCCATTATACTCTGGTGGAGTACAAAGTGACTTTTCAGCTATCTTCATTCAGGTTGTAGCTCATCTAGACAAGACGGGTGATCTTCCCTGACACCCGGTGCAGGGGCAGACTCTCCTGCCCATGAGCCCAGGCAAAGTGCATGTCAGAGGAGGTGGCATGAAGGAGCTGGAAAGTCACGGCTTTGGGGTGACACAGACCTGGTCCAAGCCCTGCGTCCCCCCCCAACCTCTCCAGTGTGACCTCAGACAGGTCACTCCATCCTTCTGAGCCCCAGTCAGCTGCCCATAAAATGGGGTATGTCTACATATCTCCAGGGCCCACTGAGAGAACTGAGTAATAACAAGCAACTTTTATTTAGTGTTTACTATGCTCCAAGCACAATTCTAAGCACTTTATGAGCACCGCCTACCTTATTTAATTATCACAACAAATCTGTGTGTGCTATCAGTGTCTTCACCGCACGTGTAAGGAAACTGGGACATGGGGTGCACAAATATTCCGGGGTCAACAGTAAGTGGTGCAGCCAGGATGCAAACTGGGACAAGCCAACTCTGGGGCCACGTGCTGAAGCCCCACCCTATGCTCCTTCCGGATTAAATGAGGTAATGCACATGCTGAGCTATGTAAACTGTAACACATTATATAAATGTCACTCGCTATTACTTCTCTCCTCCCGCCCTGGTCATGAAAGTCACGAGGGGCCTCATGAATCTACCATACAGATATGTTCTCTCAGGGCTGGCCTCAGCCCCTTAGCGGCACTTTCAGAGCCTGCCCGTGGCTCCGAGGCTACGCCTACAGACCCATCTGATTCTTTTCTCTCTAGAGTCTGGGCAAAGTCATTTCTTGTACAAAGGCGTTGATTTACTCCAGAACTCTTAATGGCCGAAAGGCTAAGCTGGGGTCATACCGGACAGCAAAGAGATTGAACTGGAGAACTGAACCAACATGGTCTCTACTCCCAATGCGGTGGAGAGTCAGAGAAAATGGCACCTGGGGAGGAGACACAGCATCACGGGTAACTTGGGCATAATATTAGAACCCGGCTGCCAGGATGGGGGTGAGATACACGGGACAGGAGCAGCTAGCCGAGCCGAGCATGTGGAGCTACTGTCACAAAGGGAATTCTACTCCCCGCTCCCTCTGGCATAAGCTTAGCATCAATTCTTCATAACATACTTGTTTCCCCTCCAGAAGACATCCTTCCTGGTTCTTGGTTTCTGCTTCACTTCTCGTATCGAAGCACATACTCATTAGCAAAAAGTCAGAAAAAAGATACCAAATGTATATACTTGTAAAAATTTTTTTTTATTTTTGAGAGATAGAGAAAGAGAGAGCACGAGCAGGGGAGGGGCAGAAAGAGAGGGAGGCAGAGAATCTGAAGCAGGCTCCAGGCTCTGAGCTGTCAGCACGGAGCCTGATGCAGGGCTGGAACCCACGGACCGCGAGATCATGACCTGAGCCAAAGTCGGACGCTTAACCGACTGAGCCATCCAGGAGCCCCAAATGTATAGATTTCTAAAATAGCAGGCACATGGAGGCAGAAAGCAGATTAGTGTTTGCCAGGGACTATGGGAGGAGGGATAGGGAATGACTGCTTAATAGGTACAGGGTTTTCATTTGGGGTGATGGGGAAGTTCTGGAGTTAGATCGTGGTGACGATGGTTGTACAACATCATCAGTGTACTTAATGCCACTCAACTGTACATTTTAAAATGGCGAAAATGGTAAATTTTATGTTATGTGCATTTACCACAACAAAGAACTGCAGGAGAGCATAATCTCACTACCCAGAGTCAGCCAAAGCAATGTTTTATGTATTTCTCTCCACCTTTTAAAATGCGTATTTTTAAATAATTAAGGTCATAATGCAAAGTAAAATGTTGCATCCTCCTCTTTCAATCCAACAGTCTGTAATAAGTATTTTTGTCATATCCCGCATAACATTATTGGGCACCTAGAGGATTCTTTTCCTCAAAGAACTATTCACTATTATTAACAAATGCACCAAGAAAATGAAAGCCAGGCCATAGATTGGGAGAAATTACTCACAATACATATATCTGACAAAAGACTTATATCCAGAATATATAAAGAGCTCCTACAAATCAATAAGAAAAATATAGACCACCCAATGTTTAAAGTGTGCTAAAAAGAGTGCCAAAAAGAAGATATATGAATGGACAATAAGCATGAGGAAAGTGCTCAACATCATTGTTCATCAAGGTCATGCACAGTAAAATCACAGTGGGACACCAAGGCAATACCACACTTGGGGAGGAAGGCAGAGCACTGCAAATCTCATACATCGCTGATAAGGTATAAAATTATGCAAACCAGTCTGGAAATCAGTTTTTCAGTTTATTATAAATGTAGACCTACAGAATGCCCTAGTGGTTCTATTCTAAGTATTTACCCAAGAGAATGAAAAAGCGGGGGGGGCGGGGGGGGGGGAGGCATTAAAAAATATATAAGTGCACAAAAACTTCAACCATTAGAAATAACTCAAATGTCCATAAATAAATTGTAGTTAGATTCATACAGTAGAATAGTGCTCATAAATAAAAGAATAAACCGCTGATACATACAACAGCCAGATGAGTTTTAAAAGCATTACCTGGCATGAAATAAGGAAGACAAGTGTAGCTATTGTCTGATTCCATAAAAACCTAAGCTATGGTGATGAAAATCAGGTCAACATCTCAAGGCCATGTATAAGGAAAGGTTCTGGAGTGATGGAAATAACCTACATCTTAATTTGGGGTGGTAGCTATGTGGCTGTTTACATTTGTTGAAATTCATCAAATTGTACACTTTAAACTCTTTATTGTATATAAATTATGCTTAAATAATATGAATTGGAAACAATAAAATTAAACACCAACTCTGTGACCCAACAATTTCATTCCTAGATTAACCCAAGAAAAAAGCATATACTCACAAAAAGTCTTGTATTAAAATATTCACTGCAACTTGATCCATAAGAGCCAAAAACTAGAAATGGACTAAATGTTCCAATTAAAACAGAATGGCAATTAATCTGGATTTTTTAAATGCATGTTGCTTATAAGGGACACAAATAAAAACTTATAAATGGATGGGAAAACATCCATAAAAACATCAAAGAATAAACAGATTATTTTTAAAAGGAGGTATAGATCTATTAATGTTAGATGAAACAGACATTAAGACCAAAAGTATTAGTAGACATTAAGAATAACAATTCATGGGGCACCTGGGTGGCTCAGTCGGTTGAGCATCCGACTTCCACTCAGGTCATGATCTCACAGTTCGTGGGTTCGAGTCTGGCGTCAGACTCGCTACATCAGGATTCTCTCTCTCCTCTCTCTCTGCCCCTCCCCCGCTTGCGTTCTCTCTCTCCCTCTCAAAAATAAAAAATAAACATTAAAAAAATAGTAACAATTTATCATTATAGAGGGGTCAACTCGACAGGAATACATAACAATCCTAAATTCGAATGAGTTTAGTAATGGAGCCTCAAACATTGTTAGAACTAAAAGGAAAATAACCAATTCCATAATCATAGTGGAATGTTTTGAAACATATCTCTCAGTAACTGATAATACAAACAGACACGAAAGTAAATAAGGCTGCATAAAGATTGAAGGGACTTGACTAACAAACTTGAGATCAGACACAAATTTATACAGTCACCTGATTTATGGCAAAGATACCACTACAGCATAGTGGGGAGGAAACTGTCATGTCAATAAATGGTACTAGATGAATTGCACAAACTTATGGAAAATATGGCTGTTGATTCTCACCTCATAACATACTCTAAATTCTACTTCAGGTGAATCGTAAGCTTAAATGTGAAAAGTAAAACAATAAAGTTCCTAGAATAAAACACAGGAGTGTATGTTTATGACCATGGATGGACACAGATTTCTTAACAAAACACGAAGAACACTAAACATAAAGGAAAAGATTGGTACATTAGACTATTTAAAAAAATTTTTTTTTAATTTTTTTTTTTAACGTTTATTTATTTTTGAGACAGAGAGAGACAGCATGAATGGGGGAGGGTCATAGAGAGAGAGAGACACAGAATCCGAAACAGGTCTCCAGGCTCTGAGCAGTCAGCACAGAGCCCGACGCGGGGCTCGAACCCATGAGCCTTGAGATCATGACCTGAGCCGAAGTCGGACGCTTAACTGACTGAGCCACCCAGGTGCCCCTAAAAAAATTTTTTTAATGTTTATTTTTGAGAGAGAGAGACAGACAGAGCGTGAGCGGGGGAGGGGCAGAGAGAGAGGGAGACACAGAATCTGAAGCAGGCTCCAGGCTCTGAGCTGTCAGCACAGAGCCCAACGTGGGGCTCGAACCCATGAGCTGTGAGATCATGACCTGAGCCAAAGTCAGACAATTAACCAGCTGAGTTCCCCAGGTGCCCAGGTACATTAGATTATTTTAAAATTAAGAATTACTGTTCATGGAAAGACACCATTAAAAGGGGGAAACGGCAAACAAAATGCAAGAAGGCATTTACAATACAAAGAAACTGTACATTGAATATATAAAGAACTCCTCTGAATAATAAGAAAAAGACACCTCCCCAAATGGGGAAAAAATCTTGAACAGGCACTTGACAACAGGGCAATACCCAAGGGCTCAATTTGTTATTTGCTAACACCTAATTAAAACCACAATGAGATATCATCCCCTACTATCAGAATGTCTAAATTGTTTTAAACCAAAACCAAGTGTTGTTAGGATATAGGTCTATTAGCACTCTCCTATATTTCTGTGGAAGTGTAAATTAGACAATGGCTTTTGAGAACTGTTAGCAGTACCTCCTACAGCTGAACATACATATGTTTTATGAACCAAGAATTCTACTACAAATGTAGAGTATGCTCTTGGAAATGGATATATGTATATGTGTGTATCTGTGTGTGTGTATTGAAAAGTCATGTCCAAAAATACCACACAACATTATTTTTGACACTTAGGAACTAGAAACCATTCAACAGTCAATAGCAGAGTGGATAAATAAGTAGTATTCCATTTATACTTGGAATGGAATGGAATGGAATGGAATGGAATGGAATGGAATGGAATGGAATGGAATGGAATGGAATAAATAGTATTCCATTATATTTGGAATGGAATGGAATACTATCCAGCAGTGAAAAAGAAAGCAAATCAGTATATACAAGACCATGGATAAGTCTCAAAGATATAATGTGACTAAAAGTCAGACAAGAAAGAGCACAATTCTTATCTATGATCCGATTTATACGAAATGCAGAATTGGGCACAATTAGTCTATAGTACTATAAGCCAGGATATTGGTTACTTTTGGAGAGTAATGATCAGGAGACAGTACAAGAGAGACTTTTGGAGGTGCTGGTAATATTTTATCTGAATGGTGGACACCCATGTGAATTCACTTTTAAAAATTCATCAAGCTCGGGGCAGCTGGGTAGCTCAGTCAGTTAAGCGTCCGACTTCAGCTCAGGTCATGATCTCACAGTCCATGGGTTCGAGCCCCGCGTTGGGCTCTGTGCTGACAGCTCGGAGCCTGGAGCCTGCTTTGGATTTGGTGTCTCCCTCTCTCTATGCCCCTCCCCTGCTCATGCTCTGTTTCTCTCTGTCTCAAAAATAAATAAAAACATTTTAAAATTTTTAAATAAAAATAAAAATTCATCAAGCTCTTCACTTAAGGCTCATGCATGGAAACTGTATCATGTTATCATGCGGTTTAAAAGTTTAGCAAAACATAACAGATGATATTATTAAAATTCATGATACATATCACCAAATTACTTTTGGGTAACATTGTATCAGTTCCCACCAGCGTTGCACAGGAGTTGTGTCCCAACCAAAGCCTCCCAAATACTGAGCATTATAATCTTCAAAGTCGTTCTTCGTTAACTTGACTTTATCCAGCAAATAGTTACCACATCTCAAGGTACAATGAATTCAGATCAAACTGTTTTACTCTGTCTCCCCTCCATCCTTCCCCCTACCAGATGGGAAAGGAGAGGAAAGGATGAATTTGAAAGAGATGTAATAGAAAGTAGCAACAAGATTTATCATGGAGTGTGCTGGTATGCACTCAAATACCTTCCTGAGAGCAGCCTTTAAAAATGGGGCAAGGAGGTGGCTAAAGATACATGGCCCAGAGCAAAGAGCACTGGGACAGGAGTCAGGAAGTCCAGGTTCTTAGCTCAGCTTCCCCACTACTTCATGGTGACCCTGGGTAAGTCCCTTCCCCTTTTTGGGTATCTGTTTCCTAACCTGTAAAATGAAGGTTTAGATTAGTGGGTCTCCAAAGCCTTTTTCAGTTTGAATTGGCTAGGATCACATATGACTCCATGGATCTATATATATAAAACCCTTGTTTTGGTTTTGTCTTTGGGATCTTTGAGGGTTTTTGGGTTTTCATCTTTGGGGTTTTTTTAATGTGTATTTTTGAGAGAGAGAGAGAGAGAGAGAGAGAGAGAGAGAGAGAGAGAGAGAGAATGAGCAGGTGAGGGGCAGAGGAGACACAGACTCTGAAGGAGGCTCCAGGTTCCAAGCTGTCAGCACAGAGCCCTATATGGGGCTCAAACTCATGAACCATAGATGGTGACCTGAGCTGAAGTTGGACACTTAACCAACTGAGCCACCCAGGTGCCCCGTTTTGTGTGTGGGGTTTTTTTTAAGTTTATTTATTTATTTTGAGAGAGAGAGAGAGAGAGAGGACGTGCAGGAGGGGCAGAGAGAGGGAAATATAGAATACCAAGCAGGCTCCACACTGCCAGTGCAGAGCCCAATGTGGGGCTGGAACTCACAAACCGCAAGATCATGACCTGAGCTGAGATTAAGAGTCAGACGCTTAATAGACTGAGCCACCCAGGTGCCTCTTTTTTTTTTTTTTTTTTTAAGTTTACTTATTTATTTTGAGAAAGAGAGAGAGTGAGAACATGCGGGAGGGCATGTAACACTACTTTAAATGCTCTGTGAGGTGCCTATGGGTACTTTTATGCTTGAGTTGAACATTTAATTCACCAGAGTTCTCCTTAGGAGAGGAAAAGTATTTGAGCAGGGGTGTGAGCCAATCATGGCACCTGAGTATGTGAGAAAGGGGCTCTTCTCTAGGAGGAAAGACGATAACTTTGTTTATTTCTCCAGAGAGGGAAGAAGACAGAAGGAGGGAAGAAAAAAAACCCAGATAGACACACAAGATGGCGGAAGGCTGTGTGCTCTAAAAGCACCCACACCTTATACCCTCACCAAGGGTCAGTAACATTGCCAAATTCATGACATGCCTGATTTTCTAGGGGCAGATTTTCTAGGTAAAACCAGAGAAGGGGTCAAACTCCCTGCACAGACGGACATGGCCCAGTCTCAAGGCAGCCCATGCAAACACAGGGTCCAGGAGGGAGCGGGGAGTGTGAAAACATTCTTCACAGGGAATGCCATATGGGGGAACACGCACTCAGCTTTCCCATCAAGGGCAGGGAATTGGGGTACAAGTTTCAACGAACCCCATCTCCAGGGCACAGGAGAGCCATAGGTGACAAACACCTCGTATTTTCTGGGCTAATGATAGCTATCTGTTGCCCTCAACCTGCATGAAGTAATGTTCGGAAACTGACAGGGTTTCTCTCATTTCCCTCGTCTCTTCTCTAGCTGGAATCCCTGCCCCGGGGCGGGGCCTGCAGCAACCCTGACACCCCCACCCCCACCGACCTCTTGTTTGGGGGCACCCTCACCTGCGTAGGGCCGGTACTGATGGCTGGCACTGGGTGCTCTAGAAGTATGGCCCTCTCCACCCATCACACGGGCTTTGCACCCTGGAAGCCATTTCCTCCCTCTTGATTGAAAACAAGGTGGAATTCATAATTTTACAATTTTCAAAACCACCTAACTCTGAGGGGGGAAGAAGGAGCTTTCAGTAACCCCTATTCGGTAGCCAAGAATTAGCAAGGGAAACACGGCTTCCCGCTTTCTAATTGATGCCCCTGCCAAGGGCCCCAGGTATGTCGGCTCCTGAACACACATCTTTGGGGAATTAGTCTCAGGAAACATATCCTCCTAGGCCATGTGTGCTTCCTGTCGCCAGCAGGACTCCGGGGGCCCGCTCGACGCTAATTTTCTTAATACAAAACCATTTCTTTTTTCGAAATGAAAAATGACTTGTGAAACCCCTCCCGGGTCACTTTTCTCCCCCCTCCCAGAGAAATACATTAAAGTAAACAAACTTGAGATGTAAAATGAAAACAGGGGCCTCCGTAGCACCTGCAGGGTTTAACCAGCTCACATTACAAAGCCCCGTCTGAAGTGGCCCGAGAACTGTTTCCATTACAAATAGCTAGTTCTCCTGAAAGTGAGGCAAAAGCCAAATTAGTCAGATTACATCAGGATATATTTTCCTGTAGCATAAGTTCTTTGGAAACACCTGCCTGACATATTTCAGACTCGTGCCCAGGCAAGCCGGGCCCTTGGTGGCTTCAAGGGCTCGTCAAAGTCTCAACAAAAATGGGTGTTTGGGTTTTACTGAGTAAAACTGGGGGAGATGCCTAGGTGGAATCTGAGTTGCTACAGGCGGCCTTTCTGGTGCCTTTTAGCCAGCAAGTTTTAACCAGCGGCTGTCCCCGTGGCTTTGGACGGTGCCAAGATAGTCCTGGAACTCAGGCATCCTGTGTCCGAACCTCCTTTGGATGGCAGCAGGAAGGGGTCACGTGGTCACGTGGGGGTTCCATGGTCAGAGAGGACTGAAAGGACCAGATGGAGAAGGAGCATGACATCACTCTGTGGGAAAGGTTAATATCAGGGAAGATTGCAGAGCCCGCAGCCAGGTGGGGAGCTGAGTGGAGAAGACAGAAGCAGGCAGGTGATGTTCTGGGTCAAAGCTGGTAGGGGACGGGGGTTCTAGCCCGACCCCTTATCTCTCCCTATACCCTAATTAACATTCCACTTTTGACAACTGTCTCCCACATTAGTCTTCGTTATTTATTTTCTTACCACCCAGTAACCATGGATCGTTTACTTTCTCGAATGATCTGCATTGCTTAAAAGTGCCTGGTCAAGTAAGTTAAATAAATTATGGTAAATCCACAATATGGAGTACTACATACCCATTGAAATGAATCAGGGAAAATGACAGGGACTGTCATGGAAAGGCCTCTAAGATATAGTAAGTGAAAAAAAAAAAAAACAAAAAACAAGTTGCTCAACAGTGTGGTTAAGCTGATCCCGTGTATTCAAAAGGGGGTGGGGGCCGCAAAGACCCCACATACGCCAGAAAACGCATAGAACGTGGACAGGGAGAAGGGGTGGTAAACTATTAATCGTGGCCACCCAGCGGAGGAAAAGGGGAAGAAAGAGAGGTAAGGACGAACTTTCACATTCTCTTTGGAATATTCTTGAAATGTTCACAATGAGAATAAAGTCATGTGTTACTTGTGTAAAGAAAAATGCCCAGAATAAAATAACATAAAAAGCGTGTGTGCTGGGGGTGGTACCTCAGCACTCCAGATGAGTTCCTAAATCCTGAAAGCTGAAGAATCCACATTTCCAGGCATGTGATGGGCACAGCCCTGGGGAATTGCTGAGCTCTGACTCATTGGATTTTCTTGCACCCTGACGGGGTCAGACACTGGCCAGCGAGGCCCACTTAGCAAGCATGCGGTTCCTGGAAGGTGTTCATCAGCAATGATATCAGTGTATCAGTAAAGAGTAAAAGCTTTAGAATCAACCACCCTGGATTGACATCCTCACAAGCAACAGGACTTAGGACACCTTCCTGGACCTCTCTATGTCTCATTTTCTCAGCAATAAAATGGAGAAGGGATGGGAAACTACCCAATAAGGTGGTCATGGGGATTAGAATAGGTAAATCAAGTAAATGCCTTCAGCACAGTGCTTGGTACATGGTGAACACTCTACAATGTGAGTTAGTGTTAATATAGGACATATACTGAAAGATTTATTTTTTACACTTATATGTCCTGCACGAGCGCCTGGTAGGATCCAATTCAACAGATGGACATTTCCTCCTAAAACAAGGATAGGTATTTAGCTCAGATCCTTGCCTACTGGCAGAGCAGAGCCACACAAACGTCCGGAGTGTGCAGGAGCAGGACTAGGTTCTTACACACCCTATTCCATAGGGAGAGAGCCAAGATATGTAGACACAAGTCTACAGTGCGCCCCAGGGGAGGTGTTACAATGGGTCAGCCAGAGGAAAGTGCTGAAGCAGAACTCTAAAGGCAAGGAAAACAGGTCATCTGTAATCAAGGAGCCAGAGACCTGGAGATCCACTGGAGGAGAGTGGGGAGGGCCAGGGAGGTGCTCCAGCCCAGCTGCAGCACCTTGCTGGGGTGCACCAGCTGTATTAAAGGCCAGGGTTGGGATGCCTAGGCAGCTCAGTCAGTTGAACATCAGACTTCGGCTCAGATCATGATCCCACGGGTCATGGGTTCGAGCCCCGCATCAGGCTCTGTGCAGACAGCTCAGAGCCTGGAGCTTGCTTCAGATTCTGTGTCTTCCTCTCTCTGACCCTCCCCCACCCACTCTCTCTCTCTCTGTCTCTCTCTCTCTCTCAAAAATAAACATTAAAAAATTTTTTTAAAATGGTGATGTCTAAAAAAAATAAAGTTCAGAACAATCCTTAAAAAAAAAAAAAAAAAAAAAAAAAAAAAAAAAAAGACGAGGGTTGAACTAATCAGCCAGAGCTGCTTAAAGCCAGGAAATTATTGACCTGGAGAGTGACCGTAGACGATCGTCAAACGTAACACGTGCCAGGTCCAACCTGCCTTCTCTCCCAACCAGCAGGAATCTTAACTGTACAAACTCTGAAACCGGCCCCTGGACTCCTTTGTCTCATACATCACAGCCCAGATCGCCAGCACAATTCCCCCGGTAGGGTTTTTATGACTGGCGATGATGTAAGGAGGCAGAGAAAACACAGCTGCTCCTGCGTGCAGTTTACAGAGAGGGCGCTGGGAGAAAGTGTGCCTGTCCCCAAACACCAGCCCTTACAGCTGCTCTGCCCCCCTCCGAAGGCTGAGGGTCCCCACCACCTCTCGTGGAAGGAAACACATGGCTCAGACCAGTGAGACATTTCTTTAATTTGAAAATAAAATTCAGATGTAGGTATTTTTAAAGCACTGAGAAGTGTGGGGTTCTCCTTCCCTGCTGCCTTCATCAGTGAGTTCCCATCCTTGCTAACTTTGCCTATTAAATACCACTCTCAAATTCATCCCCTTCTCTGTATCCCCAGCACCACTTCCTGCGTTGAGCCTCATTATCTCTCACTTAGGGTCAATACCACCTTCTAACTGTTCTTCCTGTCTTCAGTCTTGGCTCCTCCAATCCTCTCTCCACCCAGTAGCCAGAGGGACTTTCTCAAACACAAATCATATGTGTCTCTCTACTGTTAAAAAAAAAAAAAAGTCCTTCAGTGGTTCCCTGTTTCTTCCAGAATAAAGTGTAAGCTCTTTTACATAGAACATTTTACATACAACAGTCCATTCTTGTTATTCAAAGTAGCCAAGTTCTATAAAGTCACTGCCAACACTGTATTAGTGAATACTGAACTATTCCTCTTAGGGGAAATGCATTTAGAGTCCTGTGAGCCTCTGATGACAACATTTTTGTCAACCGATAATATGTAACCTTGTTGTGTGTATGTTTTGGTTTAATTTTTACATTATATATTAATATATCCTGGTGATTCATTAACAGTGAACTCACTGCCAATAGGACTACAACTCATGCGTCCATGAAACTTATCTAACACACATGTTTTCTCCATAAGGCACAACATATCTTTCATGAGCTTAGGATCGCTAGACAGCACTTCAGCGCTATGCTTGGAAGCCATTTTAAATGGTGAAATCACCATGAAAAAGCACACACACAAAAAAGGGGAAAACATGGCATTAAATAGACCATGACAAGGACACTTGGTTGCAGTTTGAGAGCTGAAACAGGAGGGCAAGCATCACCTTGTTTGTCCTCAGCTAGGAATGTGTGCATCAGGTGACATAAATTTTTCTTTGCTCTCCACGCATCCATCAACGACCACAAAAGTACTATGAGTACTGGTTTGGGGATTACAAATAAATTTTAGTAAGCAAACTTGAAAATATGGAATCTTTGAATAATGGGGATCAACTGTATTTATTACCACTGCCTTCCCAGCACCTCTTCCTCTTGCTTCTGTCTGGGAATAAAGTGAATGCAAGGACAGGCACATGACCACACAGAGCCAATCCCAACGTCCTATCCCCTTGGCTACAGCGATTGGTCCAAAAACTGGCATATGATCCAAACACAACCAATCAGAGACCTCTCCTGGAATTTTTCTCCTGGAACTGGGAGGCAAGATTCTTCAATTTGAAGGACAGACTTAGAAAGATGTGACTCCAGGGGCACCTGGGTGGCTCAGTCAGTTAAGACTCCGACTCTTGATTTCAGCTCAGGTCATGATCTCATGGTCATGAACTCAAGCACTCCAATGGGCTTGACGCTGAGCATGGAGCCTGCTTAAGATTCTCTCTCTCTCCCTCCCCTTCTGCCCCTCCCCTGCTTGTGCTTTCTCTCTCTCTCTCCCTGATAGATAGATAGATAGATAGATAGATAGATAGATAGATAGATAGATGTGACTCTGGCTGTTGATGACCATGTTCCTTGTCATGTTGGCCACGTGTGACAGGAAAGATGGTAACTGAAGGTAGGAAAGAGTGAGAGACAGAGACCAGAAACTGTCAAATCTAGTTTTTCTGTACTGCTGCCCTCAATTCTCTGAACTCTCCTGGGATCCTTCAACAAATCCTTCCTTTTTGTTCTTTTATCTTACCTTCATCTGGTTGCCTCTTACAACAAAAGGACGCCACACGAACACAGCATTGGAGGCCTTTCATGATCTGGCCCCCAACTACCTTGCCTTCTATCATGTTCTTACTTCAAAAGTTACGTACCATGACATAGAAACACTCGGAGTTTCCTGCACGCACTCTGAAACTCCTCTCCTTCACATCTGCTCAGGCTGTTCCTTGTGCCTGGAACCTGCTTCCTTCACACATTAGCCATTCTCGAACCCCTCGTGCTGGGCTACCCGCCTCTCTCCTCAGGGTTCCTGTTGCACCAGACCAGGGTTCCCTCTCCTTGGGGCTCCTGCAGCATCCAGACCCACCCCCTCTCCTCACTCAACACATGACATTGAACTTACTTGTTTATAGACCACAAGCGTTCATACAGCACACAGCAGGGGGCTGGCGCACTAAGGGTGCCCAGTGGCAAGGTGGAAAACTATTGAATTTTTGGCCTGAAATGTAGAGTCCAGGTTTCTGCTGCCACTTCTCTCCTGAGGCTAAGCCAGTGCTGCTGATAAAGCCCTCACATCTGAACGATGCCTCATAGTTCAGGAAAGCCCTTTGACATGCATGATGTCGTCTGAACCTCACAAGAGCCTCGGGAGGCAACTGGATTGTTCTCTCTTTGAGGAAACTGAGACTCTCAGAAGTAAAGTGCTAGTGTCCCATATATACAGCTAGTAGGTGACAGAGCAGGGCACCAAGCACAGGCTTCCTGACTTTGAGGTCAGTGCGTTCTGGACCCTGAGGACAAGCTCTGGGCCTTTCTTAGATCGAGTGTCCCCGAAACTCAAAGAGCCCGTCAACCTCACCTCATGTGAATGAAGAATTGAGAGAGACAGTGTCAAATATGGGAGAGGAGAGGGGCCCATCCTATGCTGTGGGAACTCAGGCCATCTCGAGGGAAGGAGCACCTCTTTTTTTACTAGTTCCAGTAAACCTCGGTCAAAATCTAGACAGTATATAATATTCTCAACCTTTGTGAAAGGTTTTCCGCATGCCTCAAATACTCCACAGGCCCTGTCTTACTGATCTTCGCAACCCAGGTGACCCACGCCTCCCAGTTTTCCCAGGACTATCCCCAGTTTAAAACTAAAATCCGGGGCGCCTGGGTGGCTCAGTCGGTTGAGCGTCCGACTTCAGCTCAGGTCACGATCTCGCGGTCCGTGAGTTTGAGCCCCGCGTCGGGCTCTGGGCTGATGGCTCGGAGCCTGGAGCCTGCTTCCGATTCTGTGTCTCCCTCTCTCTCTGCCCCTCTCCCATTCATGCTCTGTCTCTCATCGTCTCAAAAATAAATAAACGTTAAAAAAAAAAAAATTAAAAAAAAAAACAAAACTAAAATCCTGCATCCCAGGAACGCTCTCAATCTCCAGCAAACCCGGATGGTTGGTCCCAACACCTCATAAGCATGATGTGAGGCAAGTATTGAAACTGTTCCCATTTACACTGCAGAAAACTGAAGCTCAGAAAGGAACAGTGACTGCCAAAGGTCACACAAGCAATCGCTGGCAGGGCCAAGTGACAAACCGACATCCCTCTGACTCCAAAGCGCCTCGCGCCTGTCAGCAAGGCCTCTACTATCAACCGTTTAACCAACCAGCCAGTCATCCGGAATGCATTACCAAAATTGAGGCATCATGCAGGAAGAGTGGGTGTCAGGCCACAAATATTATACAGCCATGTAAAAAGGGAAACAAGGCATCTAACTACCATGTTCCCTGGGCCTATATTTCTCATCTGATCTTAACGACAGTTGTGTCTCCACGGGCCTTCCAGATCAGCTAGTGGAACAACAAGCTTGACAGATGTTTCTCCCCCACTGAATTGGCCAACGATTTGACTGTAACTGTGTCTGTACCCAATGCCAAAACAACAGGCCAATTAATCCCATTCCATTGGCCAATACAGTGGAAAGAGAAAATAAACAAAGCTGGTTGTCTGAGAGAGATGACCCAGTTGAAGACTGAATCTGGCTGGTTACCTCACTACACTGACTAGTGAACTTGGGGGTCTATCGGCTCACCTTGAAACCTTTAGCAGACTCAGCCTGCACTGGATGAAGTAACCGGTTCTATTGGCAAGGTCCATATGTGGCCCCTATCTCCCCAACCATAAAAGACTAGATCAAATTGATGGTGGGTGTTGTACATTTTTCCATGTTATGTAATGACTGCCCATGCTAAATGCTTGCTGGGAATCATTATTTTCAAAGGCCTCTGAGTGCATTATGTAAGAGACACTAGCTCATGCATTATGAGCAGACCAGGGCAAGAAAAAAATGACATTTAAGATATTGCTCAAGTTTTAAAACGAGTGGCTCTACAAATAAACAGTGATTTTTAAAAGAGAGGAGAAAAAAGAGTTTATAAACCCAATAAAGATGCAACAGGGGCCAAGCAAGATGAAAAGAAGACGTTTAAAGCTGCGGTGAGCCACCTTCTGAGGCCTTCAGAACCCTCAAATCCAGAATAATTCCCCACACAGAAGAAGGAAAGGGAGTATTCTCAGACACGCCAACCAATAACTCACCCTCCTCCCTCCCCACCCCATCACCACCACTAAGTTGTTTGGATTCAATGTACGAAGTAAGAGGCAGCCAGCAAAGGATTTCACCCAGGAGGAACTGTCCATTCTGCCTCTGGCTCTTTGAGCACACTCTGCCCAGATCCGAGCCCGCTCACCTCAGGAAGAGCTAAGGGCAAGTAATAGACACCTTCCCTTCTTGCTTCTCACCTGATCACACCAGCTTCCCGTTAAAATAGCCACCAACAGATAACATTAAGCACCTGCTGCATACCAAGCTCTGTTCTAAGCACCTTCCATACATTATTCCATTTAATCCTCATGACTTTGTGATAGCTGTTATTATCAAATCCAGTTTAAACAAAGCACGGAAGGGGCGCCTGGGTGGCTCAGTCAGTTGAGCGTCCGACTTCAGCTCATGTCATGATCTCATGGTTCATGGGTTGGGGTCCCGTGTCGGGCTCTGTGCTGACAGCTCAGAGCCTGGAGCCTGTTTCGGATTCTATGTATCCCTCTCTCTCTGACTTTCTCCCCCCTTGTGCTCTGTCTTTCTATCTTTCTCTCTCTCTCTCTCAAAAATAAATAAACATTTTTTAAAAAATTTTAATGAGGCATGGAGAAGTAAAATTACTTTTCTTCTTGGTCCCCCAGTAGTGGAGTGGGGACTTGAAACCAGAGGTCTGATTCTAGAATTTTTGTTTTGAGTACCTGTTGTCAACCCCCCAGATTCTCCAGCCATCAGTGCCATACTCTGGCTCCCAATAACTGCCCTAGGTTCTCCTTATTTGGGGAGCCCCAGCTGGAATACCGAGCTGAGGTTTAATGTGCAAGTGTGGCCACCTTCAGTGGATTTGTGGGCAGTGGGGGCGGGGGGTGGGGGGTGTTGGCTGGAGGAGAGAACAGGTATTTGCAAACAGCAAAGAATCAAGTTTCATGGATTTGCATCTGAGTCCTTTCAAGAGAGGATTTAAAGACAGATTTGAAAAAAAAAAAAAAAAAGAGCTAAGTATATGTCAAAATCCTTCAGATAGCAAATGAAAAAAAAAAAATCAAACCGGCTAGAGATAGTCAATTTATCTGTTCGAATAAGAGCAAGTCTTGTGGGGCAGAGGGGCAGGGGAGACTTTAAATTCCATTGATCCAGTGTCTCACTGCCAATGGTCTATCTTTCCATCTACTGACCACAGTGTCAGCTTCACGCCAAGGCTGGTTCCCCTGGGTCTGTGAGATGGCTCTCCACAGGAGCCATGGCTACCGTGCCCTCACTAGATTTGCTGTGAGAGAAAGAGGGCTTGCTTCCCCATGGGCCTCTCAAAGCAACGAGAAAACTTCTTTCGGCAGAAGGTACCCCACTCTGTCTGGAACTCATCCTGGCTTCAACACTGAGCAAGCCCCCCAGAAAGACTGGCCAGACTGGCCCCTTGCAGGGTTGTGGCTGCAAAAGCAAGGTACTAAGATCCCATCAAAACATCTCACTCCCATAGAGCTCACCAGTGGCATCACGACTGGCAATGCACTGGCCTCGAGTAGGTTTTTGGGCAACAGACGTTATTAAGGGGACTAGACGATCATCTAAAAGGACTTAGTTTGTAGGTTCACATAAGACACCCCCAGAGATTCCTGGAAATAACCAGGGAAACACTGAGGAATGCAATGTCCTACATTGTGTGAATTGTAGTAAAAAGTCTGTGAAAGTTGAATGCGTTGGCACCATGAAACTGGAAAGCCCTGGGAAAAATTAGGTTGCATTTGCTTTAATGACCCTTTCAGAGCCACTTGTACTTCTACCTGACCCTCAGCCTTCCCCCAGACGTATTTATTCCCTCTGGCTCTTTGCATCAGAGCGATGGGTACAAGACACCCTCAGCTGCATGACCTGTTCCAGGTGGTCCATAATCTTTGCTTCCCAGTCAGGGGAGAGGCTCAGACACCAATCAATTTAGTGTATTCATTATCTTGCAGAGCCTATGTGGGCTAAAAGGAAGTTGGCTGAAGTTAACCAAGTTTCTAGTTTTGGCTCCAATCACACCAATAACCCTATTTCTTTTCCAACTTCAACCTAACAGTCCTCTCCTTGAATCTACCCAGGGAGAGTTTATTCAGGAAAAGCCAAGGCTAGAAAATACCCTTGTCCTCAAAACAGATCAGCTCACCTGTCATTAATCAATCCCCCCCAGACAACCAGTCAACAGGCAAAGGGAACCTTAACTTCAGACACTGGTAGGTCTGATGCCCCCTGCAGGATTGAGAACTCCCCACACTCGCTGATGGCTCACAGCTGAGATCCTTCCTGGGAGCCGCTCTTGACAAAGATCAAACTCCACTCAGGCCCCTCTGAGCCTTCTTCTCAAATGCTCTCAACCTTGAGCTTCCACGTCCATCCTTGCTGAGTCCAGCGTAGCAAGAACTACCCCCCCAACCCTTGATATCTGACCAAGCTCCTCACCCCCATTCCTCATCCCAAATCCTTTATCCCTCATTCCTTGGCCTGCCTCTAGTAAGAATCCTGCCTGGCCAGTTTAGCAAGAACCTCCTACCCTCAATGTCTCCTAGTAATTTTCCATCCACTGACCTCCTCACCCTGTCCTTGGTTGTAAACCCCCATCCATCCTTCTGTTTGGAGTTGAGCCCAATCTCTCACCCCTCCTGCAATATCCCTATTGCAATACTTTGAATAAAGTCCTCCTTGCCCTTTTAAGCGTCAGAATAATTTTTGTCTTTATCACCCTCAGCTAAAAGGAAGCCATCTCAACCACAGTGACGCTTCCTTTGCACAGAAGCCCACACCACATGGCTGGTTGGTGCAGAAAGGCCAGTTCAACCTCCACGTTCCCCAAGGGATCAGCCGAATCCTCTGCTGCAACGGCATTGGTTCATCTTCTCTTCTGCCTAGTCCTGCTTCTCTCTCTCTAGACAGGTGCCCGCTAAGGGTAGAAAGAGACTCTTACCCAGAAGGAGCCAACATGGACCAGCAGACAGGATCATATGCTGGATCAAGGGGACAGAATATAATTAGAAAAGGGAGAGTTTATCAACATGATCACCTCCCATATGATACAGCACTTAACATCCCGGCAAGGACCCCAGGAGAAAGCACTAAACATGTTACTCAGTGGCTTTCAGAATGGCCAACACTAAGTGAAGCAGAAATCCCAGAGCTGCCATCGTAGATGATGGAAGAAGGGATAAAAAGAGTAGCTATGTTCTCCAATTCTATTCTGCAGGTGGACCTAGAGCATGCCCCATCTTCCGATGCAGTAAGTAATGAGCTAGTGAGAGGGACAGAGACAGGACTGAAGTTCAGGGGGGGCTGGGCTCCAAGAGCCAGGGCTGACAGTAGGAGATGCTGTTACAAGATTCCATGATAGCAAGTGGATCACAGAAGAATAGAGGCCAGGTAGTGCTGCTGACCCGTCTGAAGCAAGGTCAGTGCAACCACAGGTGTGACTGGCAAGATGGCGTGGCAACCAAGAGACCCATGGGAGTGGTGAAGAGAATGCAGTGCCTCTATGCACAGAATGGATGGACTCCCAAAGGATATTACTCAAACTATACCAATGAAAAGAAATCAAGGATGACTTCTCAGGAAACTGAGGGGAGCTGTATCAGTAGAGTTTTGGTACCTGGCCCAGTTTTTAGACCTGAAAGCTGTCTACTAAAGCTGTCCTCATGAGGACGGACCCTGCATCACTGCCTCGGGTATACACAGTCATGAATCCCCCAGTCATCTCCCAAAGGGACTGATAGCCAATTTACTCAGATAAAATGTCCAGATCTTTCAAGGACGGTGAGACACTGGATCTAAGTTGCAGCATCCCCTGGTCCCCTGCAAGCTGGGGATGGGAGGGAGCCAGGTAATCCGTGGACCCACCTCGCGGTAATTTCCCTGGTTCTCAAATATATAAAGAGAATGGGTACCTTTTGTAGTTAGGAGAACTCCAGCATCGGAGCTCCTTGACATGTGGAGCCATCCTCATGGGGAAAGCCAAGTGGAATCTCCTGAAACTGTCCCCCACCCTTCATTCAAGGTATTAAATCAAAAACAATATCACATCCCAAAAAGAATCTTTAAGAAGCCACCTTTATCGAGGAGGGAGGGAGCGTCCTCTTAAGGGGCAGGTGTAGTAGTCCCCACAATATCCCCGTTTAGTTCGCCCATCTGTCCCCTACAAGAAGCGGGTCAATTCTGGAAGAGGACAGTGGACTACCACAAATTCAACAAAGTAGTAGCTATAATCACAGCTGCCGGTTCCGATGTAGTATCTTTGCTGGGGGACACAGAGCCAGCAGATGGTACGCAGCCCCAGCTCTGGTAAGTGTATTCTTTTCTACCCCTGTCAAGAAAGAGTACAACAAGAAGTTTGCATCCCCATGGAACAGTCCACAGTAGAAATTTTACAGTCTCACTCTAGGGCTATATTAATTCTCCCATCCTTTTTCATAATATCGTTCAAAGGGATCTGAAGCATCTGAACATTCTGCAGAGCATCCCATTTTTCACTGACAGACATGTCAGATATCACCATATCGGTGATATCACTATATTGGACGAATATGCTGGAGGCCTTGATAGGACACATGAGCTCCAGAAGTTGGGAAGCAAACGTTACAAAAATTCAGAGCCTCCCTTCATCAGTGCAATTGTTCGGGGTCTTATCGTCTGAAGCCCGTAAGAGTCGATATACTAAGTAAGGGAACATATCTTTCAAAACAAAGGACAGCTGCTGTGCTCACCGGAGACCCTGACAGTGAGCAGAAAGCAAGAAATGCATCCGTCCATCCACCCAACTTTGTTGACAGCTACTCTGTACAACCTGCTCCTTGCCTGAGGCTGAGGTGAGGTGGGTTGGGAACCATCTGACAGTGCCTGGATCCTGCCTCTTACCATCACCACCCTCCCCCAAGGAGAATCGGTGCAGCCAGAGCCAAAGAAAAACAAAGGAGCCATTTCAGAAACAGCATCCCAGGTGACCCTTATAAAATTTACTCTAGACGAAGGTCAAAGTAAGGTCACCCAGCCCAACTCCAAATCTTTTAGTTGTCGACTCCCTTTGAAATTCCCTCCAGTGAACACAGCGAATGCTCAATAAAAATCCAGACTGTCTTGCAGAAAAGAGGGTTTCCTCAGCGGGGGATTGGTATATTCATCAGGAGAGCTTTATGAAGTCAGGTTGGGTTATTTTTCCCCCCGAATTGCGGGTATTTTTGAAGCTGGTTTGTGGCGTGCACACGCCCTGTCCTCTCAGAATGCTTGGCTGCCGAGGGCTCCGCGCCCTCTCCCTGAGTTCTGCTTGGTGGCCGCTGAACCAACAAACATCCTTCACTTGTACACAGTGAGCTAGAGACGGGCCAACTCCAGCAGATTTCTGCTGCTTTCGCTTCCAAAATTATCCAGCAAGCTCGCTGGCGGCCGTTCACGTTCTTCCAGGTTTCAGTGGGGACAGAGGCTGAAAATTGGCCTCTCAAAGCACCCTTGGCTGAACTGAGTGAGTTCGTGAAAAGAAAAAAAGAAAGAAAGAAAACATGGCACAACCACTCCAAGAAAATTCCCACTGGGCTGCAGTTGTGTCACTCCATCTGACCTTTTCTAAAGTAGGGTAACCATCTTTACGGAATAAAATGTCCGAAGTAAGGGCTTATCACATAGTGTCATACAAAGTCAAAAGGCTTTGGTATCAGAAGGAGCCAAATTCAAATCCTGGCTCTGCTTCTGTGTCAACCTGAGCTATCCACGTGGCTTCTCAGAGCCTCGATTTCCACATCTGCAAAATGGGGATATGGATTGACTCCTCACATAAGGGAGGAGCGCATCAAAGGAGAGGGTGGCTGTGAGGTGCCTGGCACACAGCCCACGTTCTTGGAGTCCCTTTACCATAACTGGATCAGCTTTCACAGAATCAGAGCTCATCAGAATTGGAAAGGGCCAGACAGAGGACTCTGTCCAAGTCCAGTCGAATATTCAATTCTTGCAGCCCCTGGGGCTTCTGTCTTATGGCTGACCTCATCCAAAATGGATAGAGAAGTCTCAAAAAGGAAATCAAGACAACATTTCATTAAAAAGAAAATATTAGAAGGCATGTTCCCCCACCCGTTTCTGAGATGTCACCATCATCCAAGGTTGCCGCATCGGTCTGACATCTGGACTATGGCAGGGGGTTGTGACAGAGAGGGTGGAGAGGCTGGGCCTTGGCAGCCAGGCAGGGATCTCTGACCTCCCCCAGGTGCTGTCCCCTGAGCCCAGTGCTGGGGTATAACTCAGAGGCTGCATCTGCAAGATGGCCTGAAATGCTTTCCAAAGAAAAGAACATGAACGAGGCAGTAGCTCTGTAAATCACTTAGGAACACCTCATTCCCAAGTAATACACAATAGTGAATTAAGGGAATTTAGTGGCCCCTGCAACTGAGAAGTCCAGGGAGGGGCAGGATAGGTTTTAGCAACGCGTGGTTAGCAGCTCGGGGGAGGGTGCGAGAAGCTTGTTTCTTTCCATCTCCCCACTCTGCCTTCTGCCTGAGTCTGCCTCTCCTCTTGACCACGAGATGGCTGCCTGCAGCAAAAAGGGCATCCTAGTCCAGTGAGGAAAGAGAGCTCCTCCAAGATAGCTTCTATGAAAGAATAACAACAAAAAAGTCTTCCTTCTCAAAAATGTCCAGCTTCCCGAGGACACTTGCCAGTCACTGAGGCCCAGGATGTTAAGCTGTGAACACATGCTTAGGCCAACCAGGATCCACCTCCTGAAACCAGGGTTTGGGCATGTTTCCCACTGAAGTGTAAGAGTTATGTGGGGGGACAGCACCCAGTGGAAAATTGGGGTGCTGACACCAAGAAAAAGGGGGAGTGGGCGGTGAGAAGCCAACGGCAGCAAATACACACCTCACCATCGAATGCTTTGCCTATCCTAGACTTACATCAGCTCTGATTCTCCCACTGTGTCCACTCCCCTCCATTCTTGTAAAGGTAGAGAAGCAAATCTGACCAGCTCATCTGTCTCCAGGGTGGATGTGACTCACGGATTGGCTGATGTTCTGGTGGAAGGGGCCCAGGGTTGTCCAACTGCCTGAAAACACTGGTCTCCAAGCTTTGTTCCAAGAAGCATTTTTTGTCCATGGAGCAGTCTTGAGGGGCATTGGAGTACAGCAGAAAGGGAGTGCCTGGGGATGAAGGAGGCTAAACAGATCAGGTTCTGGATTCCCTCCTTCTGTGCTAGGTTCACACATCTGTCCCTTAAAATGGGCATTAGTTGTAGTCTTGACTGTGGTCTTTGACCCTGCCCCACATGCTATGCAAATGCCAAATCCTCCCAGCCTCTGCCTCCAAAAGCCCAGTTTCCTGCTCGTGAGTGACCTCAGTCTTCAGATCAATGCCCTGAGATTTGCTTCCCTTGTGACCCTGAGCAGACCCCTAGACCTTCTACATCACACAGACAATGAGCACTGTCACTCAGCCAACCTGCTATTAGCCAGTTTCCACTAACGTCCTACCTGTGTGACCTTGGGGGGATCCCTTGACCTCCCTCAGCCTCAGCTTTCTTCTCTATTAAATTGCAGGAACAATCCACAATTTAGACCAACTAATATGCTGCCTGTTGGGGCATTGCATTGACTGTTACATTTGCAGAATCTCTCTTTTATTATCAGTAATGGCTGGAACTGCTTGGCCTGCTCAACATTACTGTGAACTGTATCCAGGCTCCATTTAAAAAAAAAAAAACAACAACAAAAAAAAACCCACACCTCTTTAAAAAGGGAATTAGAGGCCTCTAAAGACAACACTTGCACTAAGTGGGCTATGAGTGGCCCCAGGCTGGTTCCCCAGAGCTCCATAACTTTCTAGAGCCTCTCCAAATAGAATGCTTAGAGCTCAGTCCCCCCTTCCAAAGCTGGATCCATTTACAGACATGTCTGCCCTTCAGAACTGCTTTCTGTGGTGGCTACCGACTAAGATATGCGTCTTCTCATCGCTGCTTCAACTCTCCTGCCTTTGCAAGCCTGACCGCTGGACTCAACCAAGACCCTGCCAGTGAGCAGAAGACTACATCGAGGATACACATCTGTCCATTCACTCATTCATGCATCCACCCAAGACTTGTTGACAGCTCTTCTGTGCAACCTGTTCCATGCTTGAGGGGAGGGGAGGTGGGTTGGGAACTATTTGATGGTGTCACTGCACAGGACCCAGGAGTGTCTGGATGCTGCTTTTTTGCTACCACCCTCCCCACAGAGGAAATCCAAGAAGCAAGAGCAGAAGAGAATTAGGAGCCATTTCAGAAACTGCGTCTCAGATGACCCTTATTAAGTGCACCTTAGACAAGGTTCAAGGTCAAAGTGAGGCCGCCTATCTCTACCCCAAATCTTAATCTTAAAATCATCACACCAATGCATGCTGAAAATACATACAAGAGAAGGAGGGGGAAGATTCTGGTTGCGGGAGGAGAACAACCACGAGAAAGAACCAAACAGCAAGAGGGGTGCCGAATCCCCTTACCCACCCACAGGTATGAAGAGGAAACGGAAGACAAATGAGAATGTCCCTGACCCTTGAAGCCAGACCTCGCTTATTCAGAAATGATACAATGGGGTTGAAGCAGGGAAGAGTGTTCCGGGCCCCTGGAATAGCATGTGCACAGGTACAGAGTGTGACAAGAAAGAATTGGGGCAGCTGAGGTCTGCAAGGACCAGCTTCAGAGGATGTATCGTACAACCTCACTTTTACCATGGTCCTGAGAGTCCCTTCATATTCGGTTTAACCATGTGACTTGCTTTGACCTCCAGATGCTAGCAGGCCTGAGAAGAGCAACGGCTGTAAATGTGTCTCCAAGATTAGGACTGTCTCCTTGAACTCCTGCCTTCTGCCTTGAGAAGAGCACGCTTTAGGCCATCACTGATCCAAGGAGCATGAGACATATGGGGCAGACCGGAGACCCAACACCCAGCCTGCAGTCAAGCCCATTCCGCCTGGCCAACACCAGCCACATGCTAGCCACTCCACAGGTGCATGAACAAGAACTATTCACAAGGAGATTTTGTGGTTATTTGTTACACCACAAATGCTAACTTGTAAGCCTTGTGTGCCCGGGTAAGACATTCAGAATCTACGCGGCATGCAAAAGGGAATCACTTAATAATTTAATGCAAACAGTCCTCTCACGACTGCCCCAGTAAAATCTGGAGTATGAAATTCACTCCCTCCTTATTCCCTGGAGTGGGGCTGGCCATGTAGAGCACACACACCGAATCCTTGCTGATATGCTGACAAAATCATGTGGTTTTGCTTACACTGGTTCCTCTGCCTGGAAAAATGCTGCCCACCTAAGAGATATATTTTCTACTTCAAGCACTCTGTTGGAAACATTCACAGAACCTTCCCCGAGCTACAGTAGGAACTCAGGGGGATTTGGCTCCCCAGTGCCTAGGACAGGACCTAGAGAGAGTTGGTGCCTGGTAAATGTTTGTTGAATGAACAAATGAACCTCCTGACAGCTTCCAGCACAAAGCTAGGCCAGTGGCCCTCATGCAACAAATACTTGGTTGCCTGGCTGCCAATGTTTGTCCTAATTAATTCCCTTGCCTGTTATTTCTTTCTTCTCTCATTTAGAATCACAAACTCCCTCCCATGTGCTACTCAGCCTCTGCTACAGTAACCTCTTTATTCCATTTTAATAATACCTAGACTATGGACAGAGTGACATAAAGGAAACCCGTGAGTCAAAACATCTATGGTAGGAAAAATACAGGTGACCTATAAAGTACTTCACCAACTTTCCTGAAGACTTCATGTTTGGACCTTATAAATCACAGGCGCCTGTCCCGCGCAGGCTGGCCAGCCACACTGCAGCAAGCGGCCCATCTTTAAGAGGCCCGGGCACAATGGCTTGTTGATGCAGGGTATTTATACAGAATTTCCCACATCAATCTTGGTGTAAAAAGCGAGGTGATGTCATCGAGCAGTGAAACAACTATCATCTGTAGAAAATCCTAAGCAGTGCCTGGGACCGAGTCGTGCTTATTTATTTATTCAAGTGTGTAGGGATTGTAAGATGGACACAGAGGCTGCACCACAAAGACTCGGAGCTTTGCACTGGGTCATGCCCTCTGACCCAGGAAATCATTCCCCTTCTAGGAACCTGTCCTAATAAAATCACGGAGAGGTGTGTGGAGAGACGCACAAAGATTTCTGTCTACACTTTGACCCCTGAGATGGTATCTAGAAAAGGAAAAATACAAACAAACTCGACTTGCTTACCGTAGTAAGCAAACTAGGTTACATCCACCTAATGTAGTATTTTACAGCCATCACAAATGATCATTAGGTCCTTACTCTCTCCCTTCCCTTCCTGATTAATTCTGTCTAGAAGCCATTCGGTGCGGCTGAGCAAGGTAGGCATCTCCTGAAGGTGAGGGTGGGGAGTCCCAGAGCCTCAGTAAGGTACATACAGAGTATGTCTACACAGAGTGGTGGCAGTGGCAGGGGTGGCTCGGCCCAGGGTGCTGAAGCACGAGTGTCCATGCAGGAGGGTGGCCTGGCACAGGGTGCCTCACCAAGCAGATGAGAAGGGGACCCCTGCAGGGAGGTGGTGGGGGGGGCAGTCTAGCACAGGGGTTCGGAGCCTGAGCGGATGGAGGAGAGTGTCCTCATAAGCAGCAGCAGCTGCAGCGGGCCAGCAAGGGGTGTGGAGTCTGGGGTAAGAAGGACCTCCATACGGGGTGAGAAGAGATGCATCCCAGCATTTTGGTTCAGAACCCAAGCGGTCAGGAAGTCATCCATATGTCTGGAGGGTGGGTTGAAGTGGCAGTGAAGAGACTGCAGGAGCATTAAGCCAAATGGGAAATACGTTTTGAATTTCTCATTGCCAGAGAAGAGAGTTACAAATCTGGAAAGGCAGAAAACTGGAATGAACCTGTGGCACTGGAGATATCACTGTGACTTCACATGAATTCAGAGAGAGATACATAGATGGCTCTGTGTGTGTGTGTGTGTGTGTGCACGCACGTGTGTGTGTGTATGTATACAGTTCCCCTAGCTCTGTCTTCTGAGAGCATCTAGAAACGACAATAGCTCAAGAGTAATGAGCACACCTCACTAGGAGATCTTGGTTTCTAAGTACCATTCTCCCCTAAAAGAACCCAGGGGGTCTGTGAAGAAATGGCTGTTGGAAGAAGCAATCTGCAATAGGCCTAAGCATTCCTGCACATTCTTGGTTGGTGTGCCAAGAATAGAAGAATCCGATCACTCCTTGCTAGGCCTGTCCCAGGGTCATGTCAGCACTGACCAACTTTGCAGAATGCATGTCTCCCTCTTCCAGGCTGAAGAGAAGGCTTGCTTCATGCTTTCTATAAAAGCAGTGGACTCCCCAAGCTCAGTGTCCAGCTCTCAGGCAAATGCACTGCAGCTGTCCATGGAGGCCATATCACATTGCTCCCGTCGGACTTGGGTGTAGGAAAAACCAATGTGAGTGTGCTGATGCTCATGCTACTTCCTGTGTCATGAGTAATAAAGTCCCTTGTCTCTGACTCAGAGGTCTCATGTATTTTACCGGCATCCATGAAAGTGTAAGGGGCTCTTAATCGTTTGTAATTAGAATACAATCCAATCCCAGACCAAATGGTAACTAATTCCAGGGCTGGGCCAGGAAAAGTATGAGACATGACTGCAATATGCTTTACCGGAGAATAAGGGAATGCTCAGAAAGAGATGGGGACACATCAAAAGGATACAGGATGCAGCTTTATGGGGCTCTCACTGGACAAATCGGGGATGAGTGGAACACCAAAATAAATAATAGTAACAGATTATAACCTATTAAGATAGGAACTCATGATTCATACTGACTTAAGTAAACAAATAAACAAAACAAGAGGTTCAAAGAGGTTTTAGGAAATGGGAAAAATGTTCCACTCTACATATAGGACAGAAGACATGAACTTTTTCCGGTTTATCAGAATCCAGTCCCCGTTTCCCAATATTTGTTTATGACTCCCCCTCCCTTCTCAGGCCCTGAGCTCTGGATGAAAATCTGTTTCAGATGTGGAGCACATGATCCAGTCCTGGTCCATCAAAGCAGGCCATGCCCGTGGCCACTGGAACTAATTCAGGGATGGGCACTTGACCTAGTCTGTCTGATCAAAGTGAATCTCAAAGTTTTATGGGGGAAAAACAATCTTACTCTTTTCCACTGGTCTTGAATTTGAAAGGGTGTGACTTTGGAGCTGCTCAGCTATCCAGTCACCATAAGGGAAGAGCCTGGAACTCTTGAGTGAGTAAAGCTGCTGTATAGACTTGTCGTGTTGTCTGGATGCCCACTGACTTCTGAACACCCTTAATATGCACATTATGTGTGTCCTTTTCCACACCACCAAAGAATTCAATTTTGACACTCTCTGTCTGAAATAGCATCAGATGCCCCAGATTAAAAGCTCAGTCCCACAACACTACTCCCGCTAACACACACACACACACACACACACACACACACACACACACACACACAGACTTCAGATGCTAATCACAAGTATAGGTTGTCACCTGGGCTTCCGACTGAGCAGTTATAGATTGCAGGTTCCCACAACCCCCTCCTTGAGTTCAATTAGTTTGCTAGAATGGCTCACAGAACTCAGAAACATTCTACCTAGTGACTACCAGTTTATTATAAAAGGCTATAACTCAGGAACAGCCACATGGAAGTGATGAACAGAGCAAGGTATGTGGGAAGGAGTCAGAGAACCCGCTCTCCTGGAATCCCCTTATCTTCACCAAGTGGGAAGTCCTCTGAATCCCACCCACCCTTTTGGGTTTTTGTACAGGCCTCATTGTATCGGCATGTTTGATTAAATCGTCGTCATTGGTGATTGAATTTAATCTCCAGCCCTTCTCCCCTCCTCTGAGGTCAGTGGGATAGGAGGGAAAGTCCCAACCCTCTAATCCCATGGCTGATTTCCTCTAGTGACCAGCCCCCATCCTTAGGTGACCTGGGAGGCTTCCAAAAGTCTCATTTACATAACAAAAGCCGCCTTTATTGCTCTTATCACTTAGGAAACCCCAAGGCTTTTAGGAGCTTTGCGCTGGAAACAGAGAGGGAGACCAAATACTTGTATCTTCTTATAAATCATAATATATTTATAACTCTTTGGCTTTATGAATCCATAAGGTAGAATTCAGAAACCTTGCTTCTCTAGCTCCTTTGCCCCTGGTCACAGGCCTGTGCTCTGGGTGCCACCAACAAGGTGTATTCATGCAGGCTTTGCGTATAAAGTAACCAAGGGGGCAAGGAGGCATTGCTCAAAACACATGTTGCAGGGGAAGGCAGGAGCAGAGGCAGCTGGCTGCAAGGGTGCTAGTGGCCGAGAAGTCAAGTTGCTGGCACACGGCAGGAGCATCAGTAGAAATAGTAGCTGTGCTGAAGCTGAGCTCCTGACACCAATGCAACTGCTTGCTTATAGCAGGGGTGGCAGTTTTCTCATCATATTGGTTCCCAAGAATTTATAGGGACATTGTTTCTGGACACTTAGCCTTGACCCTGATTCTTCAGCCCTTGCAACAATTCTAAATTACCCAATATTCTTTCATCAATCTTCTTTTCTGCTTGGTAAGCCAGACTCAACTTCTGTTGCACGCAACTAAAAGTTCTCTCTGATTCAAAAAAAAAAAAATGGGGGTCACCAGGGTGGCTCAGTCAGTGAAGCACCTGACTTCAGCTCACGTCACGATCTCACGGTCCATGAGTTTGAGCCCCGTGTCGGGTTCTTTGCTAATAAATAGCTCAGAGCCTGGAGCCTGCTTCAAATTCTGTGTCTCCCTCTCTCTCTCTGCCCCTCCCCCCCCCCCAAAAATGAATAAAAACATTAAAAGAAGAAAGAAAATTTAAAAAAAAATTGGTGCCAAGAATAGGGTAATGAAGGTAACAGAACCTAAGACATGGGGAGGGAGCACCTGATCTTTACTGGCTGAAGCAGATGACACCTTTTATGCAGTGGCAAACATTTGATCAAATTGTTGCCTGCTCTATCTTAAGACTTCATGCCAATTGAGGGGCCCCTGGGTGGCTCAGTGGGTTAAGCCTCCGACTTCAGCTCAGGTTAATCTCATGGCTCATGAGTTCAAGCCCCACATCAGGCTCTGTGTTGACCGCTCAGAGCCTGGAGCCTGCTTTGAATTCTGTGTCTCCGTCTGTCTCTGCCTCTTCCCTGCTCATGCTCTGTCTCTGTCTCTCTCTTTCTCTCTCAGAAATAAACATTAAAAAAAAAATTTTTTTTAAAAGACTTCATGCCAACTGAGATTGAAGAGCCAGAAGAAATGATAGGAAAATTCCAGAATATTAGTCCATGCTGGCTACTTCTCACTATTTTTTTAAAAATGTTTATTTATTTTTGAGAGAGAGCACAAGCAGAAAAGGGGCAGAGAGAGAGGGAGACACAGAATCTGAAGCAGAGCCCAGGCTCTGAGCTGTCAGCACAGAGCCCGATGCAGGGCCTGAACCCACAAACCGTGAGATCATGACCTGAGCCGAAGTCAGACGCTTAACCCACTGAGCCACCCAGGCACCCCTTGCCATTTTTAATAAAGTCCTGCAAAAGAGAGATGATCTCAGACAAGACCTAGCCAGTCTGCAAGCCACTGGAAGGGATAGTGTTTTGCTAAGAGAGGCACCTTCTGACTGCAGCCTATAATCTAAATTGACTGAGAATTCCAGAATTTGAAGGCTTCCAAGTTGGAAAAGCCCATGTAACAGCAATGAAGCTACGATGTTAACAGGAAATGAGATCAGACTTAGACTATTGTCTAGAATCTTCCCCTAAGAGCTCTCTGTCAAATAAAGGAGGAGCACCAACAAAGATCAAATTAAAGGAGGTATCTCTCCACTCAAGATCACTATATTAAATTGCCCCAAGGAATCAGCCATTAAACCAGGGACTAGAGTGTTGGGCAGAGCACAGAGATAGTGGGTAAAAGAGGAGACTCTTTAGGCTTACATACTATGTCTACATGAAACCTTTTGCTGTGGTTACTTACACATGGAAGTCTCTGAAATCAAAGACTGGATCTCCATTACATTTTTGAGGGATATATATTTCCAAAACAATCTGGGCTTGGCCTATGATAGGCTGTTAAACCCTACAAATAATCTTTGGGAGTCAAACTCTCACCAAGAAGAACGGGCTACTGAAGCTGGTACGGTCCCCAGAAAAGACACCCACCCTAAAATCTGTCCCATACATAGCTAAGATAATAGACAAGGCAGTGTCGTCTCACATCTGGATCTAACGGGTGGCCTGCATTTCGTCACTCAAAGATCCCAGAGCTCAAGACAGATGTAGCAATTGACTTTGGACTTTAGACTATATACAGAGTATATGTATAGAAAGAAAGGCATATGTGAATGTTGAGTAACTATAGATTGAACTCTGACAGATGTTTTTAATTGGCCACCCAACAGCTCCTCACAATTCTTCCTTGCTTTCCTCTACTAGCAAAGCTAAAAACTCATCACCTTCCCAGACCCCTTTGCAGCCAAGGGTGGCCATGTAACCCAGTTCTGGCCAATTCAATATGAGGGAAATCATTGAGTGGGGCTTACAGTCATGGTTTTAAGAGGAAATGGGCGGGGCGCCTGGGTGGCTCGTCAGTTAAGCGTCCAACTTCAGCTCAGGTCATGATCTCACGGTCCGTGAGTTTGAGCCCTGCATCAGGCTCTGTGCTGACAGCTCAGAGCCTGGAGCCTGTTTCAGATTCTGTGTCTCCCTCTCTCTCTGCTCCTCCCCTGTTCATGCTCTGTCTCTCTCTGTCTCAAAAATAAATAAACGGTAAAAAAAAATTAAAAAAAAAAAAAAAGAGGAAATGGGCTCTGGACACCTGGGTGGCTCAGTAGGTTGAGCATCTGACTCTTGATTTTGGCTCAGGTCATGGTCCCAGGGTTATGAGATCGAGCCCTGCATTGGGCTCCATCCTGAGCATGGAGCCTGCTTAATATTCTGTCTCTCTCCCTCTGCCCCTCTCCCCCACACTCTCTCTGTCTCTCAAATAAAATTAAAAACTTAAAACAGAGAGAGAGAGAGAGAGAGAGAGAGAGAGAATCAACTGATATAAGTAAGGTAATTAAACTTTTTCTTTAAAAAATACCAAAAATACCATATACAGGGGACACCTGGCTGGCTCAATCAGTAGAGCATGTGACTCTTGATCTCAGAGTCATGAGTTCAAGCCTCATGTTAGGTGTAGAGCTACTCTGTAAAAAAGTACCTTTGGGATGCCTGGCTGGCTCAGTCAGTGGAGCATGTGACTCTTAATCTCAGGGTTATGAGTTCAAGCATCACATTGGGCATAGAGCCTACTTACAACAAAATAATACTACCTACAAAGCTGAGGTTTCCTTTGACCACCCCTCAAGTCTACTCTCTTATCCTCCTTCCTCTCCTGTTATCAGTTTCTTGAGCACCCTTCCAGGCCATCCCCATGCATTTGAATATACTTCTATTTGTATATAGACAACACATGTATTTGTATGTGTGTGTATCATATGTAATATAATATATACAGTTATACTGTATATGTAAATGTACAGTGCACAATATTACAAATGATCTGTAATATTCTTGGGGATTACACGTATGGTATCATACTGAGGGTATCATTCTGCAACTTGTCTTTCTCATTCCACCACATGTTTTAGAGATTTTTCCATGCCGTACTTAAAGATCTACCTCATTCTATTTACCTGTTTCATAGTGTTTCATAGTATGGATGTTCTACAATTCATTTAGCCATTTTGTTTTACTGATGGACATTTAGATCATTTCCAATTCCATGATTTACTTCTTACCCTTAGAAACAACAATGGAATGAAAATTCGTGTCCAGAGCTCTTCATGCACATGTGCAAGCATTTCTCTAGGGTAGATACTTAAAAGTGTAATTGCTGGGTCATAGGCTATGCACATTTTTTATTTTTATGTCCTTTTAAAATTTTAATAGATCCTGCCAAATTTCCCTCCAAAGTGGCAGTACAAATTTATAGTCTCTCAGCAGTGCATGAGAATTCCTCCACACTCTCACCAACTTAACTCCACTCCCCGCCCCCCCCCCAATCTGATGGGTAAGAAATGGCTTCTGGTTGCAATCATGTGCAATTTTCTGATGAGCAGTGAATTCGGCTTTGTCTGTCCGACTCCTGTCTCCAAAGTGCTTGCTTTGGCTCCAGCAGCCCAGTGGGTTCAGTCAGGCATCTGCATCATGGAAAGGGACAGTCTCTGAAGCGGGAACCAGCAGAGTCAGGCTCTACTGTCTTTGAGCAGTAACTCAGGAAAGTTAACAAACCTTCCTGGTTCAAAGAGTAGTGTGGAATCAAGTGAGATAACGCAAAGAAGGGGGTTAGCCCCATGCCTGCACATCAAACTAAGAATGAATACTGGCTATCACCACCAGCCTCGTTCCTGTTACTCTGATCACCACGGCTTCTTTTCCATTGCGAGGTAGGCAGCTGCTGACGTGGCTGTCAGTGATCCCTGCCTCCTAGTATTCACACCCTTGTGTAATCCCCTCCCCTTGAGCGCAGGCTGGACCCAGTGGCTTGCTTCTGCAGCAAAGAGTGATGGGATCATTTCACTTTCATGATTAGGTTAGAAAAGGCCGTGGCTTCCATCTTTCCCACCCAGTCCTATTGCCTTCACTGCTTGTACACTTGGATGAAGCAAGCAGCCATATTGGGCAGGGCCATGCGGCAAGGGATTCAGGCCATTAGCCAGTTCCTCACTGAGGCCCACAACAGCCTGTGGGAGACTGAAGCCTGTCAACAACCACGTGAGTGAGCCTGGAAGCGGACCTTGTCCCTAGTCAACCCTTCTGATGACGACAGCCACACCTAACACCTTGTCTATAGTCCATGAGAGGCCCTGAGCCAGAGGATCTAGCTAGGTCATTGCCAGATTGCTGACCTACAGAAACTGTGAGAAAATAAATGTCGTTATTTCAAGACGCTAAATTTTGGGGTAATTTGTTACACAACAACAGATAACTAATACAGCATATTCCTTCCTTGAAAAAACAGGTTCCACTGACCCCCTCTCTTGATCAGTAACACAAAATTGAGAATCTCCCCTGAAAACATGGCAGTAATTTACATTTGACTAAAGATAACCCATTGAACAGTTCCCTGAGACAGGAAGATGCTGTGAACTATTTCGAAGAAAAAAATCTGTGTATTTTCATAGCTGTTAGTTTGATTTGCCGCCCCTGTGCTTGCAAATGTGGGAGGCACTGTAGTGCAAAGTCTTGATGATCAGATGAACATGGCTTTCAAGTTCAACGCTGCTACTTCTGAGCTGGACCACCTTGGGCATGTCTCTTGTCCTCTCTGAGCCTCCGTGTCCTCAACCTTCAAAAGAGGCTTGGGGAGGAAGACAGCCTCCACGAGCTCCCGTGGTTTTACCGTGAGGATGCCAAGATACGACACATCCATGCACCCAACGTGCAGCCGGCATGAAAATACTACTCTCTTCTTCTAAGACTTTTTGACCTGGACATTCCCGTCCCTTCACAACCAGAGAAAACGCTGAAAAATACACCAGGGAAATGGCAAAGGAGAAATAGCAGCTCTGTTTGAGCTTGTACAAAAAGAGAAGGAAGGCCCAGGCCTCACAAGATCCAGAATAAAAGTGGATGAGGTGTGGGAACCCACTCAGGAATGGACAGTATTGTAAGAGAACGTTTTTGAAATCGCTCTACACGTTCGCACTCTCTTCAGCTTTGCAAAGGAAGAAAAAGAAATTTTAAAAAAAGAGGTTTTGGAGTATTCCCTAGAAGGGTGTGAGCTGGTTTTCTTTTAACATCTCAGTTAATCTTCTCAATCACCTTCTAAGTAATTAGGGGCTGAAGAGTAAAGGTCTGCTGGCTTTGGAGAGACTTTATCTGGGGCACTTTTTCTTCTTTTTTTCCACAAGAAAGACTCTAAAACCACAAACCTGCACCTGTTTCCCTTAAATTAAGGGCCCCCAAAATGATGTTTTCAATTAATAGATGCCTTTCTTTCTAAACTTGATCTCAGGCCAAGCTGTCTCAAGCTAAAATATTCATTTTCTCTCATTGAACACCCCCCCCCCCCCCCCCCCCCGCCAACCAAAAAGATAAGAAAGAGGAGGTGTGGCACCTACTGTTTCTTACCTTTTGTTAAATTATTCACTGTGAAAATTCAAACTTTTCCTTCAGTGGAAGCACAAATCCTTTGAAATGAGAGCAAGAAACAGCCCTGGGCCAATTCTGGCTATGGCCCAGGCAGTCTGAGGATGGCTTGGGGAAGACAGGTGGTGAGAGCTTTAGCCAAAGCCCACTTGTGTCTGCTTTCCTCCCCGTCCAGAGGATCGAGCCCTGTCTAGACAGTCAACCCCATAGATTATTTCCATTTCAGCTCAGCTCCGTCACCTGCTCTTGAGTGACGAGGGCACGTTGGTAAAGACTTCAGGCTCGCTCCAGAAAGGTCCTTGAGTTCTCTGCCTCCAAGACGGCCCAGTGTGGGGAGAGTGGGGAAGGGACATCTTTTGTGTTATGAAAAGTGGGCACAGAAAAGGAATGACCGTGTGAGTCATTCCTGCCACCCAGGCCCTCTCTGGGTGAAGGCAGCTTTGAAAACAAGTCAGGCGTGTGACGTGTTTCTTAAAGGCAGGTTTTGAGGAATTGCAGTTGATCTGTTTTGTGACTACGCTGCATCCAACAATACAATCAATCCAGTCCTTCAAGACTGGCGTTCTTGCTACAGAAGCGGAGGAGCAGATATCCCCTCCCACCGACCTAAAACAGAGCAAGGCCCTTTGGGTAAGCGGGCCAGAGTTAGCAAATAAAAATAGACAAGGCCCAGTTACATTTGAATCGCAGATAAACAACCACTTCATCAACTAAGAAAGCTTTTTTATTATCTGAAATTTAAATTTCAATGGGCATCCTGTGTTTTTTTTTTTTTTTTCCCCAACCCGGTGTGTGGGGAATTTGTCTCTGGAAGGAGGGACCCAAAGGCACAGAGAGAGAGATGGCTCAGAGAGGCTTCACTGGTATTCCGTCCAGCGGGGTAGATGAGACCCAGGGCTGGTAGTGCCACTGGGGATAGCAAGTGTCCCATGGCAATGGTGTCAGTACCTTTGTGTGAAAGGGACCATCTCTGGGCAGGGACTTCTCCATGCCTCAGTTTCCTCCTTCTTGCCTAAGGCTCATCCTGCCACTTGTCTCTTGATTCTCAGAGCTATCTAAGAATCATTCAAGCTGGGGCGCCTGGGTGGCGCAGTCGGTTAAGCGTCCGACTTCAGCCAGGTCACGATCTCGCGGTCCGTGAGTTCAAGCCCCGCGTCGGGCTCTGGGCTGATGGCTCAGAGCCTGGAGCCTGTTTCCGATTCTGTGTCTCCCTCTCTCTCTGCCCCTCCCCCGTTCATGCTCTGTCTCTCTCTGTCCCAAAAATAAATAAAAAACGTTGAAAAAAAATTTAAAAAAAAAAGAATCATTCAAGAAATTCCTTCCTGACAATGTTTTTTTTTTTTTAATTTTTAATGTTTATTTATTTTTGAGAGAGACAGAGACAGAGAGAGCAGGGGAGGGGCAGAGAGAGAGGGAGACACAAAATCTGAAGCTGGTTCCAGGCTCTGCCGAGAGGTCAGCACAGAGACCAGCGTGGGGCTCGAACCTACCAACTGAGAGATCATGACCTGAGCCAAAGTTCGATGTTTAACTGACTGAGCCACCCAGGCACCCCCATAATTATGCATTTTTAAAATTTTTTAACGGTTTTATTTATTTTTGAGAGACAGAAAGAGAGAGAGAGAGAGACACACACACACAGAGTGTGGGTGGGGGAGGGGCAGAGAGAGGGAGACACAATCTGAAGCAGGCTCCAGGCTCTGACCTGTCAGCACAGAGCCCGATATGGAGCTCAAACTCTTGAACCTCGAGATCATGACCTGAGCCAAAGTCGGGCGCTTAGCCAACTGAGCCACCCAGGTACCCCCTGATAATGCATTTTTAATTGAAGTTTTCCCAAATCTATCTTCTTTCTCAGTTAAACAAATGAATAAGAAAGATGCACAGGAGCATTTGGGCTCTCAGTCCAACTCAGGGGCAGTCCTGGTTCAGGGGCAGTGGCCAGAACCCCCACCCCAACCCCTCGGAAAGGGCCCGCCGTGTTCCTCTGGTGGGTGGGTGACCCGGAGGGCCCTTGATTGGAGAACTTGGCCACACCGCAATGCTTCTGCAATGCTTCTGGGCTGGCCACCTTTTTCTCTATTGTTTCTGAGTTCACAAGGAAAGGGGCCGTTTCCCGGATGGCTTGTAGGGCAGTGGGCACTGCCATTCCAGCACCGGCTGTGTTCTGTTCATCTTGGAAGGCCAGCGCCGGCAGGGGGAGGGGTGGTTTCTGTGCTTCATCCCCCACCCGTAAAGCACCCCCCCCACCCCCGTCCTGTTTCAGCTGGGAGCTGGTTCATCAAGCCACTTGCTAAAGAATTCAGAGCAGTGGGACCCTCGCCCTTGCAGCTCATCGCTGGGCTCATTGCTGGAGGACCGCTGCGATCCCCCTGGGGACCCGCCTTTCACCTCCACCTCTAGCCTTTTCCTCCCCGTGTCTCCCCGTTTAAATACAAAGGGTTTGGAGCTGCACAAATGCAGCTACCAACCCTGGCTGTACTATTCCTTGGCAGTGTGATCTCAGCCACTGTCTGAGCCTCGGCTTTTTCACCTATAAAAAAAGGGGTAATAAATCCATCTAGCTGATGGGTTGTGGCGAGAATGCAGTGAAATAATGCATGTGAGGTGCTTAACCGGCGCCCAGGACATCCCTGGCCTCTGCTTGCACCCTCTCTTACAGAACTGAAGGCAGGTTACTAAGTAGGCCGGCTGTGGTGTCTTCTCTTTCCCGCCTGGACCACAAGCCCACAGACAGCCCCTGTAGGACGCCACCCAGCGGTCTCAGCCAATGCCAGACGATCATGAATCGTGTTAACAGTAACAATGACTCGCATTTATTTACTGTCCTTATGTCTCAGGAACCGCAAATAAAAATAAAATAAAATGACAAAACCGCCAGTCCTCATGAAGTTTACATGCTTTAGCTCAGGCAGTCCTCACAGTCACGCCCACGATGAGCTGCTGTGCCTACTTTACAGATCAGGAAACCGAGGCTCAGAAAAGGTAAGCGACTGGCCCACGGTCACTCAGCTTAATAAGGAAATACACCGGGATTTAAACCCAGACTCCAGAGCCTGTCTCTTTGTTACTACTCGGTTTCACGTACGCTTCATGAGAAGGCAGTGAGATTGAGATTATCTGGTGCCGTTTTGCCAGGGTGGGGATGAAAAGCGCTGAGCCCTAGTAAGCCACTCACCACAAGTCACCAGGTTGGTCAAGCCCAGAGCACCAAGTGAATGCTGGTGTGTTGAGTCCCCAGGGCTGTTGGTGCCCTCATCTCATCGCCAGAAGGGCCACCTCTGAGCATTGAGGGAGGAAGCCAAGGCCTGGTACCTAGGAGGCCCCTCCAAATCCCTCTTCTGTTGAAGGAGACCCCAAGCTGGACTCAGCAGCAATGAGAATGGCAGAGATCAAAGCCACGGAAGGGTCAGGCATCCACTTCAAGACTGCAAGGCACAGAGACTGAACGCCCTCTTCACCCCGTTTCTATTGCTTTCTCTTCATTTCTGTGCAGCTGATGGGGACCACCTCAGCCGTGGCCTCTCCTTGCTCAGCACCTCACACAAGGTCTGAAGAAGCTACACCCAGCACAGTGCTTGCTGGACGACTCCTGCCTGTTAACACCTTGAGCCAAACCGCTGCTCCTGAGTTCTAAGCGTCTCCCAGGGAGATACCACCTGTGGAGCGTTACTCTCAGCCCCTCCTTCACGGCCCCATCCAAGCCTTCTCAACATGATCTCTCCCCTTCTTGAAAGCCTTTTTAACTCCCAACTGCATTTTTATTTTTACCCGCCAGCACCCTAGCCTACTCTACGCATTAGAAATGTTGGGGGTAAAGGAGGTTTCTCCAGCCCTGTCCCCCATGGCTTCAGGGCTAAGGTGGAAATTCCTGCCTAAGTGGGAAGAGGCTGGTGCCAACTCAGATGATATTTTTTCTGTATTTGCTACCTCTGGCTATTGGAGTTGGATAGACCTGGGTGCAAATACAAGCACTATCTTGCAAGATGAAGTTTAATTAGAGGTGGACTATCTTACTAACTGGTTCCCCTGTGTGTTACTCAGGAATTTCAGATGTAGTAAGAGAAAGCCAATTCAATTAGTTTAATAAAAAGGGGGAAATAATGCTTAGGTATTTATTGGCTCATGAAATGTAGAGTCCAGGATAGTATGAGTTCAGTTTTAGGTACCACTGGGTCCAGGAGCTCAAATAAGGTCAGGACTCAGTCTCTTACTCGACCTTCAGGTGTTTTTTTTCTGTTTTGGTTTCTGTTATGAGCTGAAGTGTGTCTCCTCAGAATTCAAATGCTAAAGTCCTACCTCCATTTAAAGTGCCTTAAAATGTCACTATATGTTGTGACAGGATCTTTAAAAAGGTAAGTCAGGGAAAATGAGGCTACATGGGTGGGCCCTACTCCAATATGACTGGTTTCCTTATAAGCAAAGAAGAGTTGAACACAGACAGACACAGGGGGAAGACCATGTGAAGACACCAGAAGATAGTCATTTACAAGCCAAGGAGAGAGGCCTCAGAAGAAGCCAACCTTGTTGACACCTTGATCTTGGACTTCCAACTCCAGAGCTATGAAGAAATAACGAGTGTTGAATTCAAGCTGCCCAGTCTGTGGTGCTTTGGTATCGCAGCCCTAGCAAACTCATACAGCTTCATTTTCAAGCAGATGCTTCCCAGGAAATGATAATATGGCCCCTGCAGTTACAGGCTTACATCCTCAGTTCAGCAACCTCAGTGGAAAGAGTCTCTTTTCCCTAACAGGTCTGACAAAAATCCCAGAACTGAGTCTCATTGGCCTGATTTGGGTCACATGTATACTCCTGAGCCAATCCCTGGGCCCAGAGGGATGGAAGAAGCTGATTGGCCAGCCCTGAGTCCTATGCCCACCCCTCAAGTCTAGCTGGACTCATCCAAACTCCCTGGCTTGAGAGCAAAGGGGAGGCAGAGTGAGATCCCCTGGGGAAGGTCAGAGCAAAAGGGAAAGTGGGTGCCAAAAAGCTGAAACTGCCCTGCTCTAATCTACCCCCACCCACAATGCATCCTCCACTGAGCTGCCCCAGAGCTCTTTCTTCATTTAAAATCAGACTGTCTCACCCCCTTGCTTCAATAAAGTTTCATTATCTGGCCCTGTCTGCCTCTCCATTTCCCCTCTCAGGACACACCCACCCCTGCGGCTCTTGGCATGTGGCAGGCACCCTCAACTCTGGGGGTCTTGGGTTGCCACTTCTACCTCAGAAACTTCCCTAGTCCCTCCTCAAGACCCAGACTCACAAATCACTCTCTCCAAAATCCACCCCCCCCCTCCGGCTTTTTTTTTCTTTTGAGGCTGACCCACCTCATGTCCAAAGCCGAGCTAGGAAAGGATGATGGTAAAAAGGCAGACAGACTGCCTAGGTGCAGATCTGTTTGCTGTGTGGCCGTGGGCAGTTATTCACATTTCTGGGCCTTCATTTTCTTAGGATCTAGTTCCTGGGATTGTTGATGAGGTGAACGACTTAATACATGAAAAGCCCTTGGAACAGCGTCTGGTACACGGAGAACGCCTAACAGGTTAGTTATTGTTACCTCATGCCGTTTGCATCCATCCCTTTTGGGGATGATCTGTTTCCCCTGGGGAGGCTAGGCTCTCCTGGGAAGGGAGGAATGCCTATTCAAAGCATTGCACCCCCGAGGCTCAGTAGGTATGCTGGTTCCCCATCTCGGAGAAGGTGCTCAGAATTTTGAAACCTTGAATGCAGTTGAGTGAGAGAGTAAGCAAATGAATGAATGAACACAGAGGAAGAGCCTGGGACAACGGAGGGAACAACATCTTCCCTGGATCTGTGATCTGGGCACATCTCCACCTGTCCCGCTCTGAGCCAGCCCCACCCTTTTCTCCCGAAAGCCCTTTTCCTCCAACCCCCTCCTCCTGCTCCATTCAGCCCAAGTTCAAGTGCAAACCACCAGGAAAACCCAAAGAACGTTCATGGGATAAATCACCCGATTACTAATCAGGTCCACCCGTCCCACCGTTAACCGCTATTTTCCCTGCGAAAAGTAAATACGCCTCCTCCCCACTGCCTGACAGCGAAGCCATTAAACCCAGGAAGGGCGTGTCTCCACAGCAGCCCAGAAACAACTTGAAAGTGGAAAAATACGGTGGATTCGGTGATTCAGTGGTCGTTAAGATAGCCAAAATGTTTGGTTTCAGCTTTGACGGAACCCATTCCTCTCCCCTATTTTGTCTCTTCCCAGATCAGAGGGAGCAGAGCCTCAGAAGACACTTGAGCAGTTCTGATGCCTTTGCGCTCCCAGGTGAGTCTGCCAAGCACGTGGGTTTCTTGCCGATCTGCCCCCTACCCGCGGGACTGGGCGTTGGGGGTGCCCCGAGGTTCTGACACAGGCAGGTGAGCCTGAACAGCGCCCCCTGGAGGAGGCCGGGGCGGTGCTGAGAAACCAGGGAGCACGGCCCCCAGCACTTGGGCGACACATTTGGCTCCGGCTTCTGGCAGCTGAGGCAGAAAGAGAAACACATCGGGTTGCATAGTTTTCATTTTCCGACAACAGAAAGCATGTTCAAACCTCGGCAGAGACAACATTTTTACTGGAACCAGGCTCCAGAAGGAATGTATTGGGGGCACGGCGGGGATAAAGGACACTGGGCGACAGGGCAGCGATCTCTGCCACCGCAGTTTCATTTGCCCCCACATGGGTTCCTTCACTCTCGGAACACCTGCTGAGCCCACATGCTGTGCCTGGCCTCAGCTGGGGCCGCGGGGCCACAGCCGGGACAGGACGCACTCCCTGCTGCCCAAGGTTCGGGTTCTCTCCCTCCTCCTTCGGCACTGGGGATGCCCACTCCTCAGGTTATCACCTCCATCTACCCATGAGTAACAACCATGACAGCAGTGTTACCCTAAGGGCTGGATGGGGCCAAGAGTAGCCCACACACCTAGGTGCCCCCCACTCCCAACAGCCAGCCCCTCTCTTTGTCTTTGCTAACAGAACTCCCATCTTGGTAGGCTGTGCCCAGCCTTAGGGGACACACATGCTACATCTGAGAAAGCCAAGGTGCCCCCCATTCCCTTTTGTTTTATTAATTACTCACTTTCCCATCCCTTGTAGCTAAGGCTGATCTTGCGAGCCAGTTCTTGTCGAAGAAATGCCTGCTAAAGCCTCTGGGGCAGTTCTTCCCCCCCCCCCCCCAACCCCGATACACGGGAAGCCCCCTACTTTCTGCTTTGACCATGATATATGAAGACTGACACTCTCAGCTATGGCAGCCTTTTAAGACTATGAGGTGACAAGGCTGGACTCCCAAAAGAAATACATGGCGGGGAGCAGAATACAGAAGGAGAGTCCTTGATGTGAACTCTGATCACTGAACCAGCCTATGCCCAACTGCCTGCCTGCAGATTTATAGCACAAGATGTTTTTATTGCTTTCGCTACTGTTAGATGATCGTCCTATTACTTGCAGCCAAGTACATCCTGATTAATGCAACAGGTGTACACACAGCATAAGACAGTTCAGTCCTGGGGTCCCACAAGGGGTCATGAAAAGAAAGCACGCTTTGCAGTAAAGTGGCTCTGGCTTTCATCTTGGGCTCCCGGTGATGACAGGGGAGACTAGACGTGGAAGTGCTGGACACACTTCCTGTCGGGCTGCCTGCCTGTCTCCTGCACTGCGCTTTCCCCAGCATCTAGAGGCATGCCTAGCTCATGGTGGGCATCCGGGAAAGTGCTGTGGAACAAAGGGATAAATTCCTTTCCTTCCCTCTTGTAAAATGAGGTTTCGGTGGTGTGTCGGCTTTGCTCAGGCTGCCACAATAAACTACGACAGGCTGGGTGGCTTAAACAACAGAAACTTATTTTCTCACAGATCTGGAAGCTGGGAGTCCAAGGTCAAGGTGTCAGCAGGTTTGGTTTCTGCGGAGGCCTCTTTCCTTGGCTTGCAGATGGCATCCTGCTTCCTCTGCCTGCGCGTGATCTGTCCTCTGTGCTTGTATCCCTGGTGTCTTGCTGTGTGTCCAAATTTCCTTCTCTTATAAGGACACCAGTCATATTACACTCGGGTCCACCCTCACGACCCCTTTAAAGACAGTGTCTGCAAACACAGTCCCGTTCTGAGATACTGGAGGTTAGGGCTTCAACGTATGAATTTGGGAGGGTGGTGGGGGGTGGGGCACTATTCATCCCATAACAATTGGTTATTACCGAGTCTGCCCCCCAACTGGTTAACTCAAATCTTTCCCTCATTCCCTGCATGTCCAGTGGTCATTTGGGCCTCACTCTTAGAATATTTAATGAAAATCATTTTGATAAATGCTTTCATAACATTCATTTGACAAATACCAGAATAGCCCTTTTTTTTTTTTTTTTTTTTTTTTTTTTTTTTTGCTTTATCCAAAGTACCTTCCACATCCACGATCCCACAGCGTCCTAGGTGTTCTCATTTTGCGCATAGGAAAACCAGTGCTTAGAGAGGTCACCTGACCTTCCCAAGGCCGTTTGCTAATAGCCGGATCAAAAGTCAGGAGGCTGAACGCGGGGCCTCTCCTCACTGTCTGATGTGTGCGTGTGCCATGGCAGGAGCTGGAGGGTGGATTCTTTAGGTGATGTGGACGATGGCAGGGACCCCGGGCCTCTTCTTCAAGGAAGCCCTTCTCTGTGCCAGTCTGGCTGTCTCCCGCCCCACCCTGTCTTTCACTTCAGGCTCCAAACATACAGCACTTCCTGACACACACACACCCTTTCTCATTTTGATGGGTTGTGCCTCTGGCGAGCACATCCTTTCCCCCCCCCCGCTCCTCCTGCCATCCTCCTCATTGTCTTGATTTCCCCAGAAATGCCTGTGCTCCCCTCCCCTGTAATCTCCGTGTCTACCCCTGACCTCCTCGGGTTGAAATTGTCCAGCCCGTGCCGGCCTCCCCGTTGGGGCCAAGGGCATTTCCTGTTGCTTCTGTATCCTCGGCACCCGGGCGGCAGGCAGCACGGGGCTTGGCGGAGCATCACTGCCCAGCGACTGTGGCTCTGAACTGACGTGAATCCTGGGGGGAGAGACAGCATCCTTGTTCCCGTACGGAAGCAGTGTTTTGGAAGAATATTTTTTGAGAGATTGGGGGAAGGCAGAGTAACAGGAGATTCGGGCCGAGACACAGGGAGGGGCCATAGAGGACGAAGAAGGGGTGCAATGCTCACAGGTCTCCAGGAGGGAGACGGTCAGCTTGTGCACAGAACTTCCCCGCTCCAGGAAAACAGGAAGCAGGCTTTACCTCCTGTCTTCTAGCCAAAAGAGAGGGAGTCCACACCTGAGCGTCCCATGACTTCTTTGCCCAGGGAAGGGGGAAAATCCTATTCTCCTGCCAAGGAGAAGGCCTAGCTAGCTTTTGGTAGAGAAATAATGACATCCAGTGGACAGCCATGTCATCCTCAGACTCGGCTGATGGCTTCCCCAGTCAGGAGACCTTCCGGGGCAGGGACAGCAAGGAGTTGTGCATCCAGCACTGGAAGGCTGAACCTTCAGTTGAACCTGAATCCTGATTCAGCCTCTTAGCTGTCTGACCTTGGGTAAGTGACTCCTCCTTCCTGAGCCTCTGTTTCCTCCATGGAAATGGACAGACTCCGAAAGCACGTTTTATGAACTGTTTAGCAGACACCGCTTCTCCTGCTAATCAGAACTTGGGTTTCTTGGGAACGGTACCTTCGAGGCAGTGCTATGAAGTAAAAGGAGGACAAGTTCTGGAATCAGATGGCCCTGGGTTCAAATGCTAAATTCCCCACTGAATGGCCTGAAGCAATTAACCATCTCCCTGAGCACATAGTTCTGCAAAATGGGTTCATGACTGCTTCCAATCCCAAGGGTTATCACCAGTATGAGACCCTATTGTGGGTGCACGGGCAACAGCATTCCTGAAATTTGGAAAGACTGATGTGTCCCCACCTCAGGGGCACAGGGAGGGCTATGCAGATGGCAGAGCAGTCAGCAACTGAGAAAACAGGAGGAGAACTTCATGTCCCTGCATTTCCTGAATGGCCCCAGCTGACCTCCAGCCACGTTCAGGGGCTCAAGGTCTCTGAGATCTCACCAGGCTCTAGGGCCAGCACTAGCCAGAGGTCAAGGCCACCATTTGCTAGAACAGTCCGCCAGGCTGAGGGGGCCAGGCTAGAGAGACGTGAGGGGGCCAAGGGAGGAGCGGAGCCCCCACTGCCATCCCTCCAAGAGGAGAGGGGAACCTGGGAAGGAGGGCCAGTCAAATCCGACCGTGACTCAGTTGTAATTGACAGAGCCGAAGTCCCTGGGCTGGAGCGAGGCAAGTCGGAAAATGACCAGATTAAGCAGCTGCCATGAGGCACGCAAGGAACTCTGGGAGCTGGGAAACCGGTTGTCAGCCTGTGTCCCAGAAACAAAGTGACATTTTTGCATGCCTGAGTTTGTGACTAAGAAGTTAACGCACTTGAGGTAGGCAAAGTGCATGGGCATAGTAGGCCCTCAGGAGAGGTTGCCTGGCTTTCTGCCTCTTGGTCTGTTTGTGTGGAAGCTGGCCAGTTCCACAGGTCTGTGTGTAAGGCTACCCTGAGCACCTGTCCTGTTCATCTTAATCCCCTGGAGGAAAGGAAACGTGTGTGTGTGTGTGTGTGTGTGTGTGTGTGTGTGATCCTGACCCTCAGAGGTTAGCCCGGGCCTGGGCAGGGGAAAAGCCTGGGCACTCATAATTGTACTGTACCCTCTCATCCTCTAACAAACCTGTGAGGGAGGATTATCCCCCACCCCAGCCACTTTATAAACCAGGAAGCAGGAACGCTGCCAGGGCCTGTGATGTTGCCCCAGTCACCCAGGTAGGAACCTGAGGGGCTGGAGTTTAAACCTGGCCTCTGGCCCCTGCCTCCCAAAAAGGGCTCTGGATGGTCTTTGCCGATGCCCCACTGTGTGCAAGGCCTCACTCACACCAAGGCTTCATGCTCCACGCTTTCCCGCACTGTCGCATGTATTCCTCATGAAAGCCCCATAAACTACTCCTTCCTGTCGCCACCTCCCCTCCCATTTCACGGATGAGGAAACTGAAGCTCATGGAGGTTCCACGACTCACGTAAGGTCACTCAGCTGGCCCGCAGCAGGGCCAGGACCCCGTCTAAGCAGAGGCCGACATCCTCACGTCTACCCACTCTGTGATCCCAGATGAGGCAGTCGTGCCGGAACAGAGGCCGGTTATGGTGTCCACACTGCAGAAGTTCTCTCAGGCCTCCACTGTGCCTGTCAGCTGCTCTCATCATCACCCGCCCGCCTGAAATTTGGCATACCCTTATGCCGTAAACAACACACGGTATTTCTTTCCTCTTCTCTTCTCAACCAGCTCTGTGACATTCACCTCTCCGAGGCGCCTTCGCCCCTCTGAGCCTCGGCGTTCTCCTGCATGAAAGGGGGCTGGTAAATCCCATCTACAAAAGTATCGTGAGCCGTTGTTTTCATCCCAAATGCCTCTCCTCCCTGAGCACACCTGTGAGGCGCCCTCCAACACCCTCCCCCCCCCCACAGCCTGGATTCCAGCCACCAGCTCTCCTGTCCTGGCTCCTTCACGCAGGCCCCTGCCACAGGCCAGAACATCTGCCGGAGAACGCCATGGAACTCTGCCCCTGAGCCGGGGTCCTGCCAGCAAAGAGTTTAAACAAACAGAACTGGGCAGAAACGAAATGGTCCGTCGGTCGTAAAAGGTTGTGCCTCATGCTTATGCACTCGGGTTTCATGATAATCCGAGTGATGGTTCTCCTGAGGAGGATTGGAGAGAAAATGGTCGGGGGCTCTGAGGGGAGCAAGAAAAAAAAAAAAAAAAAACAGCCATGTACCCAAGGCAAGCACTGCCAAGAAAGTGGGCCTGCATGGTCAATAAACGGAAGATGGCGGGGGGTGGGGGGTGGGGTGGGGGTTGGGGCACTGGAGGAAAAGTGGGGCTCTTTCCAACTGGTCCAGTGTCCAAGTCAGACCTTCACCAGTGAGAGCTCTTTCCACCTAATTTGTGCAGAACTATCAGCAACCCCAAACCACTGTGGTCAGAACCTGGGAGGTGGAGCGGCCAGCTCAAACACCCTCTGGCTGTGCAGGTAAACCGTGAAGCACGTAAAGGAAACACCAGAACACACATGATGAGCCTTGACCACTGACACACAGTGTTGGGAAGGCAAGAGGGAGCGATGGGGACTGCGGCAGTGGAGACAGCCGGGCCCGGGGCCGTCAGCTCCCGCCAAGCCCTGCCACTCGGGAACTCAGACCCAGGATCGCCAATCTTCTGCTTTTTTTCAAGACAAGCAGGAAAGAACGGATTTTGTTTTTTAATGTGCAGGTTCCCAATTTTTAAACATTGGCAACTAATTCAAATGTTTTTTTTTCTTTTTTTTAAGAGCGCTACATGGGCCAAACAAAATATATCTGTAAGCCAAATTTGACTCACAGGCCACGGGGTTGCAATTTCTGCAGTTTTGTGTCACGGTCAAGGCGATGGGATCTGCCCGGATTCAAGTCCCAGTTCTCCCATCGACTGGCAGGGTGACCTTGGGCAAGTCTCCTAGCCTGTCCAAGTCTCAGTTACTTTGTCTGTAAAATGGGAATCGCAGTAGCATCGACATATGGCATTTGAGGAAGTTTTATGAAATTTATGTCATGGAAATTCCTTGGCACAGTGCCCAGTATATGGTAAGCCCTGAAGAAATGTTAGCTATTGTTATTAATTCACCCGGGGCGGGGTGGGGGGGGGGGACAGAGTGGGGAGGGGGGTAGATAGAATAGCAGGTCATGGACAAAGAATGAGGCCAGGAAAAGAGACCAAGCAGGCAAAACAGGGCAAAGCCTGGAAACGCCAACCAGGCTTTCTCTCTCTAGAATGGCCCTTGCAGAATGACTGTCACAAACTGGCACCAAACTGCCAAGAGAATTTTGGACAGGTCGGACAGTGACCGGAAGGCTGGTGGCCCTCCACTGTCCCCCCACTTCTTTCCAGACTATCACCAAACAGACCTCATGAAACCTTCTGGACTGCTGCAGAGCAAAAGACGGATAGGGAGGGGGCCCTACAAGAGGCCAAACGGTGCTTCAGGTCTGTGGCTCAGCTGCGGGGGGCAGGGTGACTTTGGCTATGTCATTTCATCTCCCTCTGAGACTCCATTTACCTGTCCGTACAATGGGATAACTACAGTTATCTCCCAAGATACTGATTGGGATTAGGAGTAAGGCAGGGTAGGATCCAGTATGGCACTCATGTTCCACAATTGCGGGCTGCCACTGCTGGTTATTGTTGTTATAGTTTTTATCATTAACGGGGCAATAGAGATGCCTGTCTGACCAGCATCCATCCACCTCTCTTCAGGTAACCATCCCAGTTCTCTGAAGAAACATCCCTTCTCCATTCCCAACTGAATGGTTCAATTGGTGTTGACTCCTCCCCTCCCACCAGGGAGAGGTGTGTGAATCAGGTGTAGCTAATGAGAGTAGCATAGTTTCCTGGGCCAACACAGGACATTCATTCAAACTGTGATGGAAAAGAAGGTCTCCGTTTTCCATCAGATGCACTGTGGTGAGGAGTAAGCTGGAGCCACAGCAGCCATCTCACTACCACATGGGAAGAGCCTGTCTAAGAATGGAACCAATATCGAGGAAATCATGGCAAAGGGTTGGAAATAGTCTTGATAACACTACTTAAGCGCCTGGATCCAGCTGTACCTGAAGTTCACACTACACTGAACTATTCCATCTCAGGAGCCAAAAAATTCCTTTTTCTGCTTAGACCATTTTGGATTGAATTTTCTGTATCTTGCAACAAGAACCTCAACAGATACATGAGCCTTAAGGATGAGTTAAGAAAATGACCCACACCTGAATGGCTCAGTCAGCTGAGCGTCCAACTTTGGCTCAGGTCATGATCTCATGGTCCGTGAATTCAAGCCCCACGTGCTGAGCTGTCAGCACAGAGACCGGAGCCTGCTTCAGATTCTGTGTCTCCCTCTCTCTCTGCCCCTCCCCTTCTCACACTCTGTCTCTCCCCAAAATAAATAAACATTTAAAAAAAGAAGGAAAAAAAAAAAAAAGGAAATGCCCCAAAAGGAGAGTTTCATTAGTCGGCAGTTCTTATAGGCTGTCAGACCATGCTCTGAGCATGACCGCACTATTTACCTTTTTCTGGGAGTACGGTAATATATCCTGAAAGCCTTTCACAGACTTTGGTCAAGCTTTCCTTAAAACAATGGTTGTGAATCAGGGGCAAATCTTCTCCTACCCACCCCCCCCCCCAGAGGACACGTAGCAACGTCTGGAGACATTTTTGGTTGTCACAGTGGGGCAAGGGGTAGGCACTCTGTGCTACTGGCCTCTTGGGGGTAGAGGCCAAGGATGCTGCCCAACATCCTACAGTGCACAAGCCAGCACCCCTCCTGGGATCAGGAATGATCCCATCCAAACAGCAACAGGGCTGAGGGTGAGAAACAGGGGAGAAGTAATACACCGACCCCTTCTCTAGCCACCTCAGCTTCCCTGGAGTCTTAAAGTGCTACATGTTTGAAGACAGAAACCAGGCTATTAGGGGACTTTATATACTTCATCGTGTTCTCTTGGGGTAGACAATGCTGTGACTCCAACCCATTTCAAAGAGGCTGCCCCAAAGTACACACCGTTTACGCATAATCCCCCCGTGGGTCTGCAGCAACCTTCCCCGTCACTGTAACAACCACAGCCCATAACTAGCGGGCCAACAGGAAGAGCAGGCAACTTCTCTGAAGACAGACAGTCTCATTCGGCGACACACGCGTGTCTTCCCACATCTGGCGATAATGCATCGAACAAATGAGCAAATGACCTAAGTCCCACATATCCAATAGAAAGGAAAGATAGTATTCCCTTACTGTCTAGAGTAGCAGTTCTCAGTGTGTTTCCCCTTAGAGTACTACTCCTGTGAGATAGTCACAGGGGGAAAAAAATGATTCCAAGATCAAATAAATGTGGGAAACACAAAAGCCTCCACTACCTTCATGGGCAGCAACAGCATGCGTTAGCCCATTAAAGGCTCTGATAAGACCTGCATTTTAAAACAATGTGCTTGAATTTCTTTTGGTCCGCATTTTTCAAACTCCACCACGCAATCTTTTTTCACTTATAATACTTATTTAGTATCCATGGAACTATCATCCCAGAGGACACGCATTGGGAAACATTTCAAAGGGACTACAGAGAAAGTGGAATATAGTATATTAATGAGATGTAAAAGCCAATCCAACAAAATCAAGTAATGGTGGCAATAGACCAAAGCCCTTTGGCCAGAGAACTCTGCCTTAAATGTGTCAGTACGGCTCATCCTTATTTTATTTGAGCATCCCTGCTTTTTTTTTTTTTTTTTTTTTTTTTTTTTTTAATTAAGTAGGCCTCACACCCAGCACAGAGCCCTATGCAGGGGTGAACTCTCAATCCTGAAATCAAGACCTGAGCCAAGACCAAGAGTCAGACTCCTAACCAAATGAGCCACCCAGGTGCCCCATCTCTACATTTTTGTAGCTGCTCCAAGGGCCTCCCAAGGGCTGCCCAAGTGTCAGGCCTTGTGCCAGATGTTGGAATTGTGAAAACAAAAAGTCACACTTTGGTAGGTTCTGCAGTACAGGATGTGGAGAGCCTTCTGATGCAGTAAAGAACAGGGGCATTTGCCCCTTGAACCTTAAGACCTCCAAGTCATTTCAGGAATATGCAGTTCGTACGTTATCAGTCAGTTATATTGACCCTGTCAGCATTTACCAAAGAGTTGGGCAAGGAGTCAGGAGGGGACGGGTGGTATCAGCCACCCGTAAGTGCCCTCCTAAGGGAAACAGTCCACCCAAGCCCGCTGTGCTTCAGCTGTGCTTCAACAAAGGATGGTCACGGGTTGGACAAAAGATGCGCACCTGATTCAAGGGCAGCCCCTTCATTGGCTGGTTGGTGACCTATGAGGAGGCCAGAACAAAAAAGCTCCTCCCAGTCCGTTCAAGTAATTGACGTGAGGAGGCTCTGTCGCTCTGGGACTCGACCAGGCAGACCGCGAGGGAGGCTGCAAGTTGGTGGCAGAAGAAAACTGCACAAGAAACAGGAGCTGACACTGGTTCCACGGCGTGAAGATTGGTGACCCGCCACGAAGAGATCTGACAGCAAAAAGCCCGCTCAATTCCTGACCTCTGAGCACTCACACGCAGAGACGGGAGTCAGACTCCAGGCTGTTGATCAGCGGGTCAGCACAGGGAGCCAGTGTTTCTGCCATTCCACAAAGAACCAGCGCCGCTGGCCTTGGCCCGCCCTAGGCCAAGGAAAGGCGTGGTTGCAGAGACCACAGTCAGGAGAACTGCGACGTGGGTAATGACAGTCGAAGCGTGCAAATGCCGGTGGGAAGGACCTGGGCTTCCGCAGGAAGCCTCTCGGCCTTTGGACACACCTCTGGATTCTAGGACCTCACAGTTTCCTTTCTCCCCAAGGGAGACTGCAATCATGACACAGTATGGCTAAAGTCACACCCAGAGGCTTGACGCGGCTGACCCGGAAATCACACGGCCTGCAAAAACACAGGATAAACCTTCGTTCCTGGAATAACAATGCCGCAGTGCTCTTGACTCAAGGGCTGGGTGGCTTTGAGGGATGGGAAGGAGGAGAGGAGGTGGTTGAGGTTACGTACTTGTCCTGAAAGTAATATGCTGCTAACCAAGACTCAGGGAAAAGGGACCAAGGTCAACTTCACTTGCCGGGATTTTACACCCCAGCCACAGGGTTATGGAGGCGGGAGCAGCAGCCGAACTACATCCATGCCGCCTGACTTTCACCCCAGGCTTTAGGACCTACATGTCAGTGACCGATGTCTCAAAGTGAGTGCGAGAGTCAGTTTGGTGCAACCGCCAGCAGGAGATGCAGGCAGCTGAGACCTCTACAGCAACCCAGGGAATCGTTGCATGTCAGACCACCGAGCAAGACTTGGGTTTGGTCCATCACATTCACGGGGCCCCCACTCTGTGCTTCACACTGTCCTCCACGCACTTACATATATGGTCACAAATGTTCTCCGCATAACAAACAAGTCTCTTGACATGTATTAAACTTAGAAAATAAGGCTGCACATTAAGCCAGAATGGAGTGAACCTTGCAGGCAATTTGAAATTCAGAACTTCCCCCTTTCTCTTCTCCTTTTCCCCTCGTAACTCTCCATCCCTCCTGATAGTCCTTTTTTTTTTTTTTTTTTTTAATTTTTTTTTTCAACGTTTTTTATTTATTTTTGGGACAGAGAGAGACAGAGCATGAACGGGGGAGGGGCAGAGAGAGAGGGAGACACAGAATCGGAAACAGGCTCCAGGCTCGGAGCCGTCAGCCCAGAGCCTGACGCGGGGCTCGAACTCACGGACCGCGAGATCGTGACCTGGCTGAAGTCGGACGCTCAACCGACTGCGCCACCCAGGCACCCCTGATAGTCCTTTTAAGAGCAGAATCATTTGAGTGACCAAGTGTCTGTGTTTAGACATGTCTTCTCTGACCAGCCTGGTGGTTCTCAACCTCTAAACGGGTGTGAGAATTGCTGTCCTGGGTCATATGACACACACCTTATGTGTGGTACTGCATTCACATCACGAGAGTTTTCAAGAGTCTCTGACTGTGGTTTTTCACCGAAGGGCTCACTTTGAATCTGAGTGCCACAAAAGGGGAGACCCTAGGGTACCCTGACAGCTCTGAAATCACACTGTGGGTCTGTTCATTCAACACACATGTACCAGTGCCTGTGATCAGGGCTGGGGACACAGGGTTAGAGAGTGGCAGGAAGGAAATCAAAAGCCCTCTGTGAACCCAGGCTGGGCTGGCTTCGTCCCAAGCAGCTCCGGGGGGGAGGAATGATCACAAAGAAGTACCCAGTCCTTGGTCACCCAATCAATGAACAGCAGGGTGAGATCTGAACCCAAACCCTGTGCCCCCAAAGGCGGACTCTTCACCCTCTCCACCTGCAGGCCCTCAGATGTGCACACTACTAGCTACAACACGAAGGGGAAAGTGGAAGGCAGGAGAGGGGTTCTGGCATGGAGGGTTTAGTCCCTGTTCCGCGGATGGGGCAGGAGGCAGCATTTGAGCTGAGCCCGGAAGAACATGCAAACTTCGTCACTCGCCATTATGCCTGGTGTCAGGAGCGGCAGACCCGGGGTTTGATCTCCCTGGCCTCTGCCCTCCCTTGTGTTTGGACCTCAGCACCCTGCTCTTCCCTTGGGATCTGCCTCCCTTCCCTTCTCAGTCTGTATGGTTTGTGTGGGCTAGACCCCCAGGCCCTGGTTCCAGGCCTGTGACCCAGGCCTGGCCAGCCAGAGCATCACATTTTACTGACCACAGCCATGGCTTTCAGAGTGGGCACGTGAGCCAATCTGAGCCGAGGGGTCTTGAGTCCAGGGTTCTTTGGGCCTGCCAGGAAGAGAGACATTGTTTCACCCAGAGATACCCAGAGGATAGGATGTGCCCCCAGGGTTGTTAGCGGTCACCTGGCCACCGTGTGCACAGAGAGCCTGTCTTCAAATGAGACCATGAGACAGGAGAGCTGGGCAGGGAGGGAGAGTGAGACCCAAGGGCTGATGACATAGCTGGAGGCTCCCAGATCCATGCCTAAAGCTTAGCCCTTTCCTGGGTTCCTGTGGAATATGAGCCGATCAATGCCTTTCTTTGCCCAGGCAATTGTGAATTGGGCTTCTATCCCTGGAGCAGCAGAGTGAGCTGAGTAGAGGGCTAGAAATAAGAGTCTGAGAAGAGATAGCCACTGAGACTGTGTTGGTCCTTGACATTATTCAGCTGGGGATGCAGAAATCAAAATTACTTTTCAACCTGTACCGAACCCAATTTACAGATCAGTTAATCAGAACTCAAGATACCAGAACCTCGAGTGCTTTGGCAAATCTACTGTGGTTTAAATTCTCACTTTGACAAGGGACCTGGGCCTCAGGGAGCTCACAGATATGGCCCAGAGTGACACAGAAACCTAGTAGCCCCACAGAGAGCGGGGAGCTGAAGGCACAGTCATGAGATAGGTCAGATGGAGGTGGGGGAGACGAGGAGGACCCAGATATTGGGCTGGGAGAAGGAAACAGTAGGGAAGGCACCCTGCAAGAGGCCTTGGACTGAGCCGGCCTTGTAGGGAGCCCTCTTCAGAATCACACAGAGCTGGATTCAGATCCTTGCTCTGCCGTTTTGAAAACCACTTTCTGTTCTGTCCTCAATGCCACTGTTTATACAATGGGGTCCAGTCCTTTATTTAACTATGTGGTTACCATGCCCAAAATGGACTCTAAAGAAGAAAAATAAGGTCCCAGACTTCAGGAAGTTTACACTTCTGATAAGGGATATCAGAAACTATACAATTTGTTTATCATGTGCCTTCCCATGTCATACTGTAGGCTTCCCAGGAGCAGGGATATTTGTTTTGTCACTGCCTACCTCGGTACCTGGCACATAGTAAGCCTTCAATAAACATGTCTTGAATAAATACAAGTAAACAAAGTAATAAACGGGTGAGTACTGTGGAATAAATAGAACACAGGATGCAACAGAGAGTGACATGTAAGAGAAGGCTCCTAGGAGAAGAGGGTATTTGAGCTGAGACCTGAATGATGAGGAAGCAGCCATAATGAATAACTGAGGAAACGCATGCTAAGCAGAGGGAACAGCACATGCAAAGGCCCTGAGGCAGAAATAAGGAATGGGAAGCCAGCCCCACAGCTGGAGTGGGAGTGACAGAGGGAACTGTGATTGGGGAGGCAGGCAGGGGCTAGACTGCTACGTCATGACAGTGAGTTTGAACTTGATTCTAACTAAGCACAATGGCCAGCCACTGGAGTGTGTTGGGCAGGGCAGTGACCTCTGACTTAGAGGTTCAAGAGATCACTCTGCCTACAGTGTGGTAGATGGATCTCAGCAGGAAAGACAATAATGTATGTCACACACAGCATCTGGCACACAGTAAGTGTTCAATGAACAAGCAGTGGCCACATCCACAAAAGCTTGCCAATGTCCATTCCAGTCCAAGAAATGTGCTCTTTATCCTCTTGGGTTCAGGCTCTCTCTAGCTACCCTCTGTGCACTGTGATGGTCAAAGTAAAGCCAACAGACAAGCTTTGGGGGAAAATCCTCTCCTCTTGTTGGTTACAGTAACAGCCCGGGAGCCATGGCGGGGAGGGGCAGGATGGGGGCGGTGGAGTGGGAGCCTTCTGTTAAATGTTGAGTTGCTCCCAACATACTTTTCAAACATTCGTTTGCTTTTGCCCAGTCTCCTCCGTAAGAGACATGCTTTCGGATGTGTTTTGAAAAATATTCCATATGCTAATGGAATGTCACCATCTGCCAAAGAAGGCAGAGCTGTTTTTAAAGGAAAAACTATTACAGAAATGAGGTATTCACAGAGGGGCACTAAAGAGCCCAAACGTCGCTGACCTGAGGCTGACCTGGGCCGCCTCGTGTTACCAACATGAAAAGGGAGTGAGAAAATCTGAGGCCAATTAACTTCTCTCCCCCCCCACCACCTCTCCCTCTCTCATTTTCCCCCTCCCCTTCTTGGAGACATGATGAAATTTCCTGAAACAAAAACTCGCAGCCCGTTCTATAAAATGCTTTCGCCTTTGGTGGAAAAAGCCCCGATGGTCCCTTTTATCTTCTCATTCCTGAGGCGCAGACCTGGCCCCCGTCTGTTTGTGCAGATGGGCTGCAGGGAACACTCCCAAGGACAAGAGAGGCTAGGGCCGGGCCGGGCTGTTTGCTGTTGCGACCGGAGCCTGGCCATCGGGAGAATGGGGCGCTGTGCTGAAGGAGGGGAAAGCAGGATTAGGTGTCCTGCGGCATGATGAGTGGACAGGCATTGTTCCCCAGGAGGCCCGGCCAGGCCGGAGGCAACTCTTCAGAGAGGAAGGCTTTCCAAGCTCTGGGAGCATCCACCCTACCTTTACAGCTGCTCCTTCTCCTCCTCTGTCGCTGGCTTGTCTTCCTGTGCCCTTGTCCTAAATGCAACATCCTTCCCGACTCAGCGTCTAGGCTCTTCTTCAAAAGCCGCCCCCTGCCTCTCTCTCTCTCTCTCTCTCTCTCTCTCTCTCTCTCTCTTGAGGCAGCCCGAGTCAGCTTCACGTGACTATCTCAGGCACCTGTAATGTCCAAATCCGAAAGCGTCACCCCTCCACCCAAACCTCCCTCCCTTATCTGGGAGACCAAGTGCCCCTCCTGCCAGTTTGGTCCAGGGACATACCCACCTTACAGCCTTTGCATGTGTTTCCCCGGCCTGGGACGTCCCCCACCGGCTCCTGCTTATATCCTTGAGGTCTTGATTCAGATGTCCCACAGCCCGCTGCACACTCGCAGACGGTCGTAATCGCTTCACAGCACTTACCGCAATCAGGATGTAGCACGTGAATTCACGGGCGCGTGCGTATACCTAGCAACCACGGTGTATTGTCTATTTCCTCCGGACTGGAAGCTTCCTGAGAGCAGGGGCGGGGCTCCTGTCCCTACAGCTCCACCTAGCGGCGCGTGGGAGACACGCCAACCGTGGGTGCCCTCGCTAAGGCCTCCTACTCCCTCAACCTCAGATCGCACAGCTCCTGCCTCCTCAACACCCCGCAAAACCGCCCTCTCTCACCTCCTCAGTGTTCTGCCTTATTCCAGACCTCAACATGCCTCTCCTGAATCTTGGCACCAGCCTTCTGACTGCTCATCCCCGGCTTTAAACCCATCAGCGGCTGTCCAGTGCTGCCAAGATAGATGCTCAGCCACGGTCGGGTCCCCAGCACCTATGTTGCTGTGTTCTTTACACTCTACCAAACTTTGTGCATTGATGAAAGCACTGCACACATTTATTAATGACCAAAGAATGTATGGCAGGGGAGGAAAACAGATGTGCAGAGCGTCTGTTAATGTAAGAGGAAGGCTCCTCTGGGGAGACGCTGCTGATCACAGTGCCCGTGGAGCACCGGCGGGGTGGTGGTGGGTGGGCAGAGGGTGGCGTGGTAAGAGGCCAGCTGTGGCAGCCGAGATAGACTGGAATCAAGGCTAAGCCCAGCCGCCTAGCAAGACAGACCTGGGCCTCAGTTTCCTCAGCTGTCAAGTGGTACGAACACATAGCACACAGGGCTTTTGTGAGGATCACACGGTGTGGAAAGCCCTTCCCAGCAGGCCTGGCACTCACTGTTTGGTGGTTATGTTTATTCTTGTTGTTGCTATAGCTGGCGTTGAACCACCCTCTTCCTGCATTGCCCACCCTCCTCCCCGCCCCACCGCCCACATGCGCTCGCGCACGCGCACACACACACACACACACACACACACACACACACACGCTGAGGACGTGAAAGTCTCGCCTGTCCACTCTGGAGACACTACAATCTGCTGAGCATACTGGCATGTTGAGGTCTCACTCTCTTCCCAGAAACACCCCAGGAGGATATAAGTTGACTGCTTTTAAAGCTGAATTATTCTAAACTTAAAAACCAACAAAAGTAACTTGGCATAAATACTATCCATCTGGTCCACCTCCCTCAGTTGCACCGACTGAGCAGCCCGGGCCCTGGTTACTGACTCAAATCCTCCCTGGGGACGGTCAGCATAATTCCAAGTGCCAGCTCCTGTGTTTCCCCTCAAGAGGCCCAGACAGGCCTCGCTCAGGCTGCCTGAGCACGTTTGATTTTGTCTCATCCCCCACCATCCTGAATCCTAACCCTCATAATACCTTTCTCTGCTCTGGACATTCTGTACCAGCTGCTTAAAAGCCACAGTTGGAGCTGCCGAAAGGAGTAGGCACTGATAAAGGTATCTTATGTACGGGTACAGAGCTTCGAGTCGACTTGAATTGAGATTTCAGATGAGGTACTTTAGGTTATGTCATTTAATTCTTGAAGAGACTTTAAAACACGGTCTCCACTTCCTAGAGGAAGCTCAGGTTCAGGGCAGAGAATGTCCTTGCTTATGGGGCTGCCGCCAGATAGGTGGCAGAGCTCCAGTCTCAAGCTGGGTCTCATGACGCCAAGGCTCATGCTCTTTCCTCCATCCCGTAGACCAGAGCCCCGCCATGGGTTATCTCTGGGCGTGATACTAAGCTCCAAAGGCTGCAGTGCTCTGAGAGCATTCCTTCTCAACCCCTAGAGCTGCAGGGCATTTGAGAGTAAGACACAGCCCGAGAGAAAGGTCCGTTGGATCTGAAGAAGGTAGTAGAGGGTGGAGGGAGCTTACGCTGTAGTCACTGAGATCTCGCCAGCTTTAAGCTGTTCCTTGGGCATGACCCCACTACAGATGAAGTCTATGGCTGTCACTCGTAGGTTCTCCCAGGCGGGTCCAACAACATACGAAAAATACGATGAAGCAATTCCTAGAGACAGGATGAGTAAAAAGCCAGAAAGTTGAAAGCAATCAACAATACAACTCCACTTAGAGGAGTCTGCTTTCCAGTTTACCCTACATGCACACAAAAAAAGTTACTTATGGCCTGCACTATAATTCTTTCACGTGGCTACACATAACCAAGAAAAATTCTTACAAACTGGATTAGGATTTCAGCGCATTTGATGTATGGGGTCCATCACCCCATCTTTGGGCAGGTAAACACCTTAAGACAGCCACGTACGCAGTCACCCCACATATAAGTTTGAACGTCTATGAGGTCTCAGACCCAGCATCAAGAAAACCAACAGGAGCTTGGAGGTCCTAGAGCTCCCAGAATTGTCTCCAGCCAGAAGACCAAGTCGATCCTGGGCCTAAAGCCTGCCTTGCTGTAACGTGAACTCAGTCCCAGCACAAAAGCGGGCAGCTGGTCTCAACACTCACAACGTGATTGAAGACGGTGGTCGCCAGCTCTTGGCTCCTTCCTTCCCCTTCCTCCTCCTTTTTTTTCAAACTCCTCCCTTGTTTGGTCATTTTTCCTAAAGGAACATGTATGGAGTCATTCTATGGGCTGGTCACTTTGTCACAGGGCATATCATTTAATTTGTCCCTTTTCTCTGAAATCTCTATTCTTCAAGTGTTCGGTGGCCAAACTTAGGCACAATATTTCGAGAGGTCGCTACTAGAAATGTTTCAAATCATGTTGGTTCAGGGATCACAACGCCGTCAGTGCTCCAGTGACTGACTTTAAAAGTTCCCAACTTATAAAAATTGGGTCTTTACATAATATGGATGTTCAGTTTTTCTTGGAAATCTAGACCTGGCATTACAGGGTCTGCATTCCTGCAAGCCAATAGATCGTCTAGAGCTGGGGCATGTGCCCTCCAGGACTTGAGCTAGTGACACCTTCTTTTAGACATGGGGAAGCTAAGACCCCAAAGGGGGTATTGCCACACAGCTAATTAGTAACAGGGTTATTGGCCAGATGGCCCAACTTCCTTTTCTCCTTATTAACTAGAAAACCAATAGGCTGAACGGCAAAGAACCACTCATCTCTGATTGTATATCCAAGGAGCTCTACAAAACCTCTCTTAGAATCTCCATAATCAATATGGGATGCATTTGTAGCTGTCAATTTCTTGCAGTAACACCTCACCTACGGAGGAAAAAAGAAACTATTATTTATTGAACACTTATGTGACTGTAGGAGACGACTGGAGAGGTTAAGATCGTCTGACACCTGAGGTCCTTCCCACTCTGCAGCAATGTTCGGGCTCAAGGTCTGCTGTTCATAATGATGAGCACAAATTACCAACAGTTTTTCACATTTAGCACAGGCACAGATAGAAAGACCTGTGAAAAGTGAGTCACTACAGGGAAGGGCAAGCAATCACCTCAACTCCTCCCTCAAGAAACTTGCTGAATAAATTATGGTAACCAAATATTACACGGTCATGCTCAAGGAGGTAAAATTACATGCACTCGCATGGAATGATCTCCTAGAGAACATTAGATGAAAGGGCGCCTGGGTGGCTCGGTTGGCTAAGCATCTCTTGTTCTCGGCTCAGGCCATGATCACCGGGGTTCGTGGATCGAGCCCCGCACTGGGCCCTGCGCTGACAGCGTGGCACCTGCTTGTGGTTCTTCTCTCTGCCCCTCCCCCCTCACACACAAACACTCTCTCAAAATAAACCTAAAAAAAAAAAAAGCGTAAGATCAAAGTGCGGCACAGCACGCTACCATTGATGTTAAAAGGGGTGTGGTGATGTGTATATGTGTGCATATATATGATATAGTCATATATGTATACATACACACACAGAGTATTATTAGCTGTTGAAGGATATACAAAAAACTGGATAATACTAGGGGACTGAGGGTCCAGGGTGAAAGGGAGGATCACCTTTTACTCTATGATTTGTACATAGGTCTGCTTAATCATATGCATGTTACATATTTTTAAAACATTTACAAGAAAAATGGATGGAGGCAATACTGTCTAGAAACACTCTCACCCCCAAAGTCCACATTACCAATCTGGCAGGTTGATGGGGGGGGTGGGGGGGGGATCTAGTTACGCGGAAACTTCCGCTACCACACAGGACTTCTGAGCAGAATCCTACACACGCAAACGGTACCCTTCCTGATTTAGTAACCAGCCAGTGGTGTGTGCATCTGTGAACGTGGACAACAGTCCCACGTCCTGCATTTACCGGGGTCAGACAGCAAGCGTGCTTTCCACACCTCCACCTGCTTCTTCGAGAACCAGAGGATCCACTTACCCTCGGAGCCACTTGGGACACTGAAGGGGCCGTTTTCAGATTTTTACAGTAACTTGTGAAGCAGTGAAGAAAGAACTTATGGGGAAGCCAGCCCCCAGCTCCTCAGGTGAAAGTGAAACAGAAGAGCAAGACGCCCCAGCACGGACTGGTATTATCCCACACAAACCTCTCCCAAGTCAAAAAGCAGTTTGATTTCAACCTCATTTTACAGAGCAGATGAGTTGTTGTTGTTGTTTTTTAATCTACAAACTTTAATGGTACATCACTGAATTACTGAGAGAACATAACAGTTGGTTTTTTTTTTTTTTTGAAAAATTTCTTAACAGAGCATCAGAGTATTGCAACACTTTATTAAGAGTATTGGCTTTGAATTAGTAGCTGAAGTAACAATTGCATGAAGCCAGATTAGGTGTACTGCATAATACTCATACTTGATTTATTGACATTACTTAGCAATTTATTGGACAAAAGTCAAACTTTTTGTTTTTTATTAAGCACATTCCACAGTACAAAGCTGTCATGAATAATATCTGTACAATTTAACAGTTTCAATAGCTGTTCAGACACAAATTTATTTCAAACAGATAATTGGCAAACATAATTAATTACAAGTTAGAATTAGACTATCCCAGTGCTTTAAAACATTAATATAGCAGTAATTTACAGTTGCTCAATTATGGTTAGCAAAATAAAGTCCAGAGTACGGCTGGGAATTACTACTATAATCCCAGAAAGTCAGAATTCCTTGGGTGCCAGAGTCCCCTGCTATAATTTAATAGGCACAATTCAAAGGTTGTGTGCATATTCAAAGGCCATGATCTCCCAAGGAACAAGAACTTCTATATTAAACATGCAAAAACAACAACAGAAAGTCCATTCGTTCAGAAGAATTGCCTCCTCCCCCGCCCCTCCCACACCCCCGGGCTCTCCTAACCAGTCTGATATAAAGCTGTAAGGTGGAGAGTGGTAAAGGTGAACTCACTTCCACAGCCACTGTCAAGCTTACAACATCTACCTCACGAAATAGAGATTTCCTTTTATTTATTTATTTTTTTTACACTTGGAGACTCAACTTCTCAAAAATAGAAATTAATTTGGTAACATGTGGAAGGGAAGGATGCATTTATAGAAAAGGAGAAAAGAAAAATTAAAAAAGCCAAGCCAAACCAATAAACAAATCACATACACACACTTTGATCCCCACACCGTTCTCAATGCAAAGGACAGAACAGAGCCCAGGGCCCTTCCCTTTAGTTATAGAGTGTGCTTCCACGGGAAGAGGTTTAGTTAACAGGAGGTTCTTATTGGTCCTTTAAAATGTTACTGACGTTGCTTAATCTTTGGAAACAATGGCAAGGGGCAAACAGGAACCTAATATTGAACAAGGGAAAAGGAGTGCCAACCGAATGCCAAAGTCCTTTCGGTGCACGGTCGGCGTGAGAGTGCCATTCACACATTCGGGCTGCGGGGCACTCGGGAGCTTTGAGAACCTGCCAGGGCCACAGCGACATGTGACACCAGAGATGACGGCAACGGGATTCAGGAGCTTGAGGCTTTGCACCACACAGGAGTACCCTTCCACCCAAGATGGGCCCCCGAAGCAACCTGCCATGGGATACGGGCTCCAACATATGAGCAGACCCGGTTAACATCCTGGTAAAGCCAGGATGCCTGAATTCCAGAGCCAGGAAACCCAGTCAACAGGGCCTTCTTGTTCCTCCCTTTCCAGGGCTACTAATGCACGGAAGAATGATCTTTGACAGTGAGGTCAAATGAACGCTAGTACTCAGAGAAGTACTTGGGAGGAAAAGAACAACAAAAAATAATGTTAAGGTACCTCTCTGTTGTATATGCTGCACAATGAATGAAACATTTTGTGTTAACCTTTAGAAACTACATTTTAAAAACAAGATTCCCGTTAAAACCACACACACCACACACATACACACAAAATGACAATGACAAAATAAAAATACCGTATGAATACTGCAGGAAGGGTTCTAGGTAATCCACATCAACCCTGGTATCAGGTTCTTGAGCCCAGCCCATGGCTAAGTGCGAACACACTCTGTATTAGTGTCTCAGGCACAGGGGCCCTGACTCTAGCAACCTTGAGGTTAAACTGTTATGTACATTATATCTACATGCGGATACAGTATTTTAAATTAGGAGGCAAGCACACGTGTAAAAGTGTTACTCTACCAAATATCAGATGGTTGGGGGACAGAGAACAGTTAATAAAAGAAAAGAGCTATATTACCTGTTGGGAGATAATATAACCTGGCTTATAGTTCTTTAAATTAAAAGAAATTGGTACAGAAAGGAAGTGTGACCCAAAAAATATTACTAAAACAAACCAGAGAAATGTTTCCATTGTCCAACATGTTCCTAATACAGGTCAGAATTCATAATGACTTGGACGGTCAAAAGGAGAATGCTAACTTCTGAAAAGGAAAGCCCTGGACATTCTGGGTAGGTGTTTGGCACCCAAAATTTCACCAAAGAAGAATGCGGTTTCTTAGTATCAGACCAAAGTGCAAAGCAATATAAATTAGAGGCCAAGTCTTCTCTTGATGGTCGATTTACTTCTGTAAAACAGACAGACTGTACGTTCCTTTTATATGAACAATTTACATTTGAAGCATTAGATTTTGTTTTTTTTCACTGATGGGGGGAGGAAATGGGCTTCTGTTCTACTGGAAGTCGGTGAAGCTAAGGTATCCTTCTCAAAGTAGAGGCCGGAATCGGAGGTGAGAAATGTTGGTACTTGGAAGAGTTAGGCTGCTTTGCATCTACCCAGCGTCTAGAACCAATTCCAGCTTCATAACTCAGCTGCGAAGAACTCCCTTAGGCATTTGGTAGCCATGTAGCCAGTAGTTCAAGACTAGGAAACCCTGGGAAAACAAAACAACAAAACAAAACACAAAGGGAGTATGGATGGATATTCTGGTTAGACATGGAGATATACACCACAGCCCATCCACATCCACACAGACATGCCCTTGTGCACACATAACACATTACTGATTTTCAAATATATAAAACATACAAAAATATAAAAAAATAGACTTTATGTATTATATAAAAATATATAAAAAATAAAAGCTGCAAGATGTTTTGAGTGTACTACATACCAGGCATCATATTTATTTAAAACCACAACATTCTTATGAGGTAGAAACTATTATACCCACTTTACAAATAAAAGAACTAAGGCTCAGACACATTGTTTAGCTCAAAGCATTAGCCATTAAGTGACAGAGAGGGCATTAGAAGAGATGACTGACCCCTATAACGTACATCTTTCAGTGCTTCCTGCTAAAAATTATGCATGTAACAAAATATGCTTCATGTTAGATTTTATAGTTAGCATAATCTTTTATGACATCCAAAGCCTACGACGGCTGGTCTCATATCTGCCCGAGAGAGCCCTCATCTATCATTGTGAAACAAAAATATGCAAAAACTAGTAAATAAAGTATTCATTCTAAATAGAATGCTAATAATCAGAAACTACTTCTTTTTGAAATAAATCATTTATAAAAGGACAATACAATGTAGAGGGAAAGACTACTGAATGTTAAATATTGTTTTGATGGTGACCTTGAGTCAGGGACACATTTTAATCATATATTCTACACTCATCCATGTATATGAATATGTGTACACGCACACACACGCACGCACGCACCTAAACTTATCATTACTATGTACAATGCAGGCTGACATTTTCTATTCTAAATCTCATCAAAACAAAGTCAAAATCCATTAGAATGATTTCACAATCACTAATGGGTCACAACCCTTTCCAAACACAGCACTAAACCAATAGCCTAGAAGATCTAAAAGTTACCTATATGTCTAAGATTCTCTGACAAAAAGAGAGAGAAAGATTTTTTTAAAAGCTTGTATGTTTTTTTAAAGGAAACTTTCCTAAAAGGTTGTCTATTTTCATAAAGATCAAGAATCCTAATAAGCCTTTTCAATGAGTTCAAGAGAGATTTAATTTCATTCACCACAGCTTTCGCATGAAGGATCTTTAAGAGTATTATTTTTAAAACATTAACATCGACAGATAAGGAGTAGGCACTCTCAAACACTGCTGGCAGGAACGTAAACTGATTTAACTCTTCTGGTGAGTAACATGACTCTAGGAACCAAAGTCTTTAAACATCATACCTTTAAACCTGACACTGCAGACATTTCTAGAATTTTATCCAAAGGTAATAAAGCAAAGATTAAGCTAAAAGAATGATTACAGCAGTGTGTTTTATAACAGCTAAAAGCTGGGGGAAAACTTACGTACATAACAGGGCCCATGCAAACAACTGAATATTATTTTGCCATTAGGGATGGTGATTTAGACAAATACTGACATTACAGACAAGGAACAAATTTACAATAAAGGGGGGAAAAAAGCATTTTAAAAACATATACAGTTCTCAACCATAATTTTAGAAAGCCTGAGAGAATATCTACAAGGGAGTGAATAATGATGAATCATGAGTAGGAGTTTATTTTCTTTTGGCTTATCTACTTATTCTAATTTCCTAATAATGATCTTATATTGTCTTGTAATAAAAAAGAGAACTACTGTATATATTAGCTCTTAGGAGTTAGTAATTTAAAAAAATGACTCAGCAAATAAATCTGTTGCTAACTTTCCTGACATAGAAATACTCTTACCTTCTATTTTAGGGGTGAATATTTTACTGCAAGGTTAAATCATCATTAGGGTAGTGTTTCTTATTATGCATAAATCTTACAGTATCACATGGTAATAATTTTTTTCATGTTACAATAAATGAAAAGAATTTGGAAAAGAGCAGTAAAATCTATAGAGCTGACTGCCAAGGTTGTCAAAAGTAATTCACTTTGAAGAGACAAACACATTTGAGGTTTCACTGCTTGTGCTGCTTAAAAAGCAGATAAGATTTTTCCATTGATTTATAATTGTGGATCATAACAAGGGCAGTTGTTCTTACATTCCCAAAAAGGGGCGGGAGGAGGGCCTGGAAGAAGTAACACCACAGTTTCCTTTCTACCACAGCCAACGAGAGAAAACACCATTGGTGACCATTATTCCATTTCTCAACCAAAGAAATCTTGTTCCGGGGCACTTTAAAGTAATATGTAAAAGTTGTCCAATTTGTGAAATTTTACTGTGTTCTAACATTCATCTACTAAATATGCCAGAGAGGGAAAACATACTATGGATGTCTTGGATTTTACCACGTACCTCTCTAAACAGAATGTGAAGACAAACACACATATCAAAAATACAGAAGAAAAAAAAAAGCGTTAACCACTTAAGTTGTTCTCTGAAACACCTATTCCCCTGAGACTATCCATTCCAGCTACAGTTGCCCATGTCCTATTTTATGTGCTGCTCTTATGTGGAAAAACAAAAGCATAGGTGGGATGCAGCTAAAGCAATGTGCAGAGGAAAATGTATAGCTTAGAAAAGAAAAAGAATGAACTAAATTGAACAAAAGATGTGCAAAGCTGCTTTTGCAAAGCAAAGGGAAGCAAAGCAAAGCAAAAGTGCAATACTGCCAGGAGGCTGAAGAAGACCTAAATAATAGAGAGTTCTACCATGTTTATGGGTTTTAAGACTCAACATTTGTTAAGGTGGAAATTCTCCCCCAGAATGATCTTACAATTCAATGCAGTGCTAACTATAATCCCAGTTGTCCTTTTCATAGACTTTGACAATTCAAAACTGAATATGAAAACCTAAGGAATCTAGAATAGTCAAAGCAATTTTTTTTTTAAGTTGGAACATTTATTACACACTATGGTATTGGCGAAAGGACCGCCACATAAATCATGGACTTAGAACAGAGTCCAGAAATAGACCTACAAATAAATGGTCAATTGACTTTTGGACAAAGACGCTAAAGCAATTCCATGAGAAACAGAAATTCTTTTAATCAGATAGTGCTGGAACAACTAGACAGCTATATAAAAAGACCAGTGACTTTCTTATCTCACACCACACACACAAATTAAATGATCAAAGACGGAAATGTAAAAGCTAAAAATATAAAACTTTTGAAACTATGCCGGTCCAAACAGGAATCACTACCTATGTGTAACTATTTGAATGTAATGTTAAATAAAGTATGATTAAATACAATTAAACATTCAATTAAATTCAATTAAAATTTAATTTAAAATTTAGTTCCTGAGTCACACTGGCCACATATCAAGAGCTCAATAGCCACAAGTGGCTATTGGCTACCACAGTGGACAGTGCACTTTAGAAAATGTAAACTGATGCAGGCCAGTCTTTGCTAAGGCTGGGATGGGGTCAGGCTTTGACTACAAAGGTGGCACAAGGGAACTTTTGAGGGTGACAGAAATATTCTTGATTGTGGAGGTATTTTCAGGTATACATTTGTAAAAACTCATCAAACGGTACACTAAACGAGTGCAAGTTTTGCACAAATCCTATCTCCGTAAAACTGGTTTAAAAAACAACAGGGGCAGCAGGGGCAGAGGGAGACACGTACATCTAGGTGACCTGTCTACCTACGGAATGTATCTAGTACCTGACCGTGTCAGTTTAGATGATTTACTCCAATTTTTCACTGACTTATTATCTTTATGCTTGCTGAAGGTGACTGCAGGAATACCCTAAAACTGTATTTATCTACTTAAGGGTAAATTCTTGTGTGGCCTTGGAGAAAAAACACAAATATGTCATTTTGGCCATGGGTGTCACTTGCCCAACAAACATCAATGAGCGCTTACAATATACCGGGGACTCCAATGAACCCTGGAGCTCCGCAACACAAGGGGGCCCACGGCCTTGTGAGTGGGACAGGCGTGCAAACCATTTCAATATCAAATAATAAATTAAGCATGAAATGAAAAGGGCAGAGGGGGAGTGGGGCTGTCTAGAAGCCATAATGACACAAGCAAGGGGAGGGAGATGGTGGAGGTCTGCACTACTGTAGTGTAATTAGAGACATTAAACAGAGTTCAGTCTGGCTGCAGCTAGGGTTTTGGAAGGGAGTAACAGGAGACGGGAGCATGGGGAGGATAGTGAGGACACAAGGTAACAGCCAGACGCTCAAAGTCCTGTCAGCTAATGTGAAGTAGTTGAACCATGATCCCGTGAACGGCAGGAAACCAGTAAGGCAGAGGACGGCAGAGGCAGGGCTTAAGATGATCCTAACTGACAGCAGAATGGAGAGCGGGCTGAAGAGGGAGAGGAAAGACCAGGAGGGAAACCAGTTTTCATCTAGGTCCATTTCTCCTTCCCTGTATCTTCCTTAGGATTTTGGGGAAGGGCGGTTGAAGCGCGGAGGAACAATCACTCAAGAGATCCTTGCCTTCTTCCTCTGTAGTCCCCCATTGTATCTATTTTAAGGCTCCATTCAAAAAATGTAATAATTCTGCCATACAGTTTTTTCAACTTAGGAAGAATCCATCCAGAGAGAAGGTGGCAAGGCAGATAGATGGTCGCTATCATGAGAAATAATATGAACGCACTTGGGACCAGGAACAGTAACTATGTATGTGGCTTACAGGTCATTACTGCTCACCTCCCACAGCCAGGCAGACACTGCCAACCCATCACAGCATTATCCCTTGGGGTCACAAGGTCCCAGAATCCTTCCAAAGGCAGCACTCCAGCCAGGCACTACTGATCAAACTCAGCCAGGATGAAGAAAAAGCTTATTTGCCATTCCTGCAGACCCTTGGTTTATCACTAATCGATGGCACAAGGGCAAGACTGGAGGACGGCAAACTTTCTTAAAGAGCTGTCTAATAAATATTTTAGATGTCACAAGCCATATGGTCTCTGTGGCATCTAGTCAACTCTTCCAATGAAGTATGAAAACAGCCACAGACAATACGTAAACAAGTGAGCATGGCTATTATAATAAAATTTCATTCATGGACACTAGAACTTGAATTTCATATAATTTTCGTGTGTCATGAAATAGTACTCTTCTTCTAATTTTTTTCAATTATTTAAAAGTGTAAAAAACTATTCTTAGCTTGCTGTAGCAGGGGAATAAAATCAGGCAGTGGAACAAATTTGGACTCTGCCTATAGTCTGCTGACTCTTGGGTAAGACAACTTCCTGGACATCTGTGTTTTGGGCCTTAGAGCCTTAAGTAAGAAGTATTAGAAATGATGGTAACTTGGTGATCTAAGGGCCCTTTTTTTTTTCTCCCCACAATTCTGCATCTAAACTCTCTTTACACTTTTAACATCTAATGAGCAGAAAACATACAACGATAAAGAGCCACTAAGTAGTAAGTAATATTTTAAAATAAGTACGAATTTTATTTATTAATCAGTCTTTACATACATATATACATAGTAATACAAGTAGGTACAAACCAATTTATTCAATCTGTAAAGTTTAACGTGCACAGGATTTACTGGCCCCCTTGCAAAATATTCAGAGCTGGAAACACTGCTCCAGATGAACAGGGTCATCAGGTCCCAGGACACAGCCAAGTAAGGCTTCTCATCCTCTAGACTGGACACCCTTAGTAATCAAAACATGCCATCATCAATGGTTACAATGGTCTAACTCTTCCTGTAACCAGAGCAAAGGACTTTGCCTCCAGGGTACCTGCTGCATCTAGTGGACGAAGAACGGGTTTTAGGGGCTCACTCAACAAACACCTTTCTTTCATTCCTCTTCTAGGGGACAGTGATGGTGGGTAGATTATACCGGGGACAGAGGGGGAAGTTTGAGTGTTTGGCTGATGTTGATTTTTTTTTTTTTTTTAAATAAAAGAACTGAAAAACAGGAAAGAGAAAAAGGAGATTCCTGCACCCCAAAACAGAATCTGAAGGACCTTGCCTGTGTTAAATTGACAGGAAATCATTTAGGAAATCAGTTTCTAAAAACAGGAATCACACTGTCTGCCCATGTGAAAACCCACAATATGTAGGACTCTGATTTAGATCTTATTTTAATGTGACCATAAAGATCTAGCCTTACATGAGAACTGCAAAGTTGACACAGCTAAAAAACACTAATCACTTTGGTTCCTATCGATGGGGAACCCAAATCACAAAATTCCCCCAAAGGGAAGATGAATTCAATTAGCAAGATTAAACGTGGGGTGTACTCACCTGAAACGGGTAAAGTGCAGACTGTTATCTGGAGATGTAAGTGTATGTTCTGGAGGGAGAACGGGTCTCATTCTGGGCACTGGGAGGCACGTTTAAGAAATCCCAAATCAAAATAGTGTCATCATGGGAGCTGCTGATGATCTGAAATTCATCAAACTGTAGCCGAAACACACGTCCAGAATGTTCCTGTGAAATGTAACAGCTTGATGAGTAAAATGAGACCTTTTCAATCCCTCATTTCTACCCGTGCTCTGGCGCAGGCTGAAAATGCAGCTACTTATCCAGGCTTACTGAATGTTCCAGAGCTTACTGATCTTTGTCCTTCACCCCAGGGACAAAACTCTGGCTTTTCCTTCTAGGCCTCTTCTTTAAATTAATCTTTGTATCTGAGATCCTGGCTCATTAATGTGTCAAAGAAGAAAAATTATGTGATCGCCTCACCAAAGATCTTGGAAAGGTAAACAACAATATTTAATACCCATTCTTGATACACTGCAAAAAGGACCAGAAGGATAGTGTTTTTAACATTACCATGAATATCTATCTCAACCACAGCCAAACTCAAAATTAATGGTGGAATGTAAGAAGCATTCTCATTAAAATCACGAAGAAAACAAGAATGGCCCTCACCACAGTTCTGCATGTTCTAATCGATGCAAGAAGCAAAGAAATAGAATAAAAGGTAAAGCTACGAAAAATACGAAAAATCTATCAATATTTTCAAAAAACTGTCTCCTCATTAATATAACAAAAGCAACCAGACTACTAGAAATAATGAGCCTGCTAAAGATGTTAAAACAAGATTTACATAAAGTATTTTTAAATGCCAAAGCAATAATTCATACAATATAGACTGAGGAGAAATTCCATCTTAATAATACAGAAATGTGCTGTATTATAAAAATTCAACGTAACCAGATACCCGTATTAAGAACTCTCCCAAGGGGCACCTGGGTGGCTCAGTCGGTTAAGCGTCCGACTTCAGCTTAGGTCATGATCTCACAGTTTGTGGGTTTGAGCCCCGCATTGGGCTCTGTGCTGACAGCTCGGAGCCTGCAGCCTGCTTGGAATTCTGTGTCTCCCTCTCTCTCTGCCTCTCCCCCACTCATGCTCTCTCCCCATCTCTCAAAAATGAATAAACATCAAAATAAATAAATAAATAAATAAATAAATAAATAAATAAATAAATAAAAGAACTCTTCCAAATCTTTAGGAAGGAAATACTTTGTGCTCTACGAGGAAACCAATCCACCTACAAATGAGGATGTCTGCTTTCATGTTTTAAGTTGTATTAATGTTCCTTAGGGAAGAGCTCACTGTAACGTCAATGTCAATTACTCTCTGATTTGGGCTAACCAAAATGAACAAAACAGTGCATTTCTCTGAAGGCACGCTGTTGAGATACACAAGATTTCCTGTGACACAGCTGGGCAGGTCCATCTGCAGGAGGCCACCCTCCAGCACGGGAACTACTCCCACTTCAACAGATTACCTACCACCAACGTGCGCAAACACAACGTGCTTGCTGGGGCTCGAGGGTCAAGAGCAGCTTGCAAGTCCCAAACTTTAATTTTCCTAGAAAAGAAGACTGCGATTAGTGGGAAAGTTAACATTTTATATATTGTCGAGCACTTCCTTGATAGAAAGGAGTGCACGTGAACTGCTAGTATAAAAGCTAGTGGAGGGGTGCCTGGGTGGCTCCACTGGTTGAGCATCTGACCCTTGATCTCGGCTCAGGGTGTGATCCTGCAGTTTGTGGGATCAAGCCCGGCATCGGGCTCTATGCTGACAGTGTGGCGCCTGCTCGGGATTCTCTCTCCCTCTCTCTCTGCCTCTCTCCACTTGTACTCTCAATCTCTCTCTCAAAATAAATTTTAAAAAATAATAATAAGCTAATGGAGAACATGCTTATGTTTTTACAAATTACTTAAACTAATTACATCTGATTTTGGAAAAAACAAGGACCTACACATTCTCAGGATTGCTGAAACTGTGAAGAAATATTTTTAAGGGAGATAAGAAAACAACTTCATGCTATCTGAACTCAGTTCCTGACTTGATAATCTATGTCACCAAATTCATTAATCAGGGGGCTCTCTAGGGCTGAGTAGGTGCTGCTGACAGAAACTAGGGCTCTCTGGGAAATTCCAAGGATACCTTTCTTCAAACTAAGCAAATGCTGAAAGTTAATAATAGGAGCATAAACAGACCAACTAATCTGTGAGTATATACAAGGTCACCTTGAAAGGTTTACAGTTGCCACTTGCTCATTTAAAAAGTCACGAGGCTTTTTAAAGAGTATTTGTTCAATTAACCAAAAGGGGAAAGGAAATGTATCGCCGAACACACACACACACACACACACACACACACACACACACACACACACACACACAGTTGGTTTAATTTAGGGCGAAGGCAAAGAACTGAATTCCCACACAACCTTTACAATAATGGTTAAAGGTGTAAGCACAGGAGTTACAGAGGCTCTGCTAAACTTGGGGCAAGACTGCTCATCCTTCTGGGCCAGAGTGGCCTCACTTGATCAAGCGGTACGGCAACACCTGCCATCCACCGTTACACAGAAAGGACCGGGCACAGAACTGGCAGATACGTAGCTGCTTAATATTCAGCACTCCTTTTCCTCTAGATACCATGGCAGCAGTGCACTTAGAAATCTGAAATACATACCCATCATAGGCCCCACTGACAATCCTCTTGTTATCAAACCGGATGCATCGGACCAATTCTTCATGTCCCTCTAGGACTCTTAAACAGGCACCACATTCGATATCCCATAGCCTTGAATGTGAAACAGATCTCTGTGAAACAACTTCCCACACATGATTCACACTATCTGCCCCGTAACGTGACTTTCACTCTCTCCTGAACTTTGTTTCTATCTCGTTCCCAGTCTACACTGTACACAGAGAGAGATACGCATGTACATTTATGCCATTTGTACATTTTAAAGCACTAATTTGGGTAGAAGCCTTACTTCTCATTGTATTTTCTTTTACTCAACTGGAAACCTTTTTTAATCACACGCATGTATTACTATTTAAATAAGATCAACAAACAAACTTCAATTATATTTAGTTCCTAGGCATTCTTTTGATGTCTGAATTGATTAAACCATGTAGCCAAATGGTCTAGGAAGGGCTTTTCCGGGGGAGATAGGGACTGTAGGCAGGAGAGAAGAAAAGGCATGATGTGTGTGGGCTGGGGGAGGATATAATACAGTCAGGAGGTTAGGCTTCCACCCCAGGCACTTCTAGCCCGGAATCCATGAGACCCACTGAAGTTAGAACCAGTGGACCAGCATAATGGTCTTCCTCTCCTGATGAGGTTTAGGGATACCCCTCCTAGATAACACTCCCGGACACGAGGGTTGTTCAGTTTACACAGTCACAGTGGGATTCTCATTAGGTATATGAAGTGTCTCAGGAACATGAACCCATACACTACGCCCAGCCTTCTTCTCGGTGTATGATTTACAGAACAGTTCTGAAAATAAAAATTTTTCAATTTTTCTGTCATCATTGATTTTTCTACATTGTTTGTAAACATAAATCACAGCAAACTAACGTGTACAAAACAAAGTTAGCAAACTCATTCTGTAACAACCTTTTCTTAGCCCCTCTCCCTCTCCCAATAGCTCTTACCATATACCCAATGAATATTTTACCACAGCCACCCTCAGCAAATCTTCTCATCAGTGTCCATGACGGTGGCTTCTCTAACCTACTGTGAGCAGAGGCATTCAGCACTGCCACTGACTCCAAAGTGGTTCCCCTCTATAAACTATAAAGGAATATACATTCTTATTTTGTAAAATCTCAGAGATTCCGGTGAGAAAGGTAAGGACTATTTACTGATGAAATATTAATATAAAGCATGATGGATACAAGAGAACCAAGATTCAGGGTCAACTGACTTTAATAATATCTTAAAACTTAAAATGATAAAGAAAACATGCAGCTGTTTAAGTTTAAAGAAACTTTAACTTGCAGCTGTTTAAGTTTAAAGAAAACTTTATTGCTGTTTTATTCCCTCCTTCCTTCCTTCTTTTAAAAATCATCTTGAAACCAATCTTTATTTTGCCCAAACATTAAACAATTTGATTAAAAAAAAAAAAGTTACCAGCATATGTTGGGACAATGGAAAAACGACTTGGGATCAGTGAGTAGATATTTAAGGGAAATTCTTAACAAATAAAGTGTTTATGGATAGTCAGATTTATTAGAAAGCAAGGACACTGAGTGCTGGGAAGAAAAAAGGGAGATAAAATAAATGATGAAACAGGAGTGGATGATTTTGTAGTGTAGCCTCGGGTGAGACACAGATAAATCAAGTACACTCCTCCCACCTGTTAGTGAGGGAGACAGGAGCTCACAGATAAGGGAAAGTAGAGAGTCAGGCTGGAGCGTCCTCTCTTCTGAGGAGTTCTGGTATTAAGGGGTCTTGGGTGGAGTTTATGTCATAAAACGTGTGTACTGGAGGAGTCAGTTTACCCACTTCAGTTCACAGGACCAAATGGACTAATAAAAGTTACCTATAGTTTTCTTACTTGAAGTATCTCCAAAGGCTCCAAGTCTTTTGAGCATCAGGACTGGGGCAGGAGTCAAAACTATAGCAAAAATCAGCCTACTCTGTCAGCACACCAGCTTCTACTCACCTTATGGTATTATCTGATGATCCACTAACAACCAGCCGATCCCTGTACTGGAGACAGGCAATGCCTCGCTTGTGCCCATTCAGAGTACGAACAAATTCACAGGTACTCGTGCTCCAGACCTGCATAACCAATTATTAATACTTTAAGAATAAACGCCGAAAAGTCCCCTCACAATATACCTTTTTAAAAATATCAGAGCTTCTAAGAATGACCAAAATACTTGATTATGAAATCTGGTTCAGAAGCTGGGGGACAGACTGGCCAGCATACAGTTTTCTTAGCTGCAGAGTGATAAAACAGGAATGAAACACAGAGGGAAGCTGTGAAGTCTCCAACCTTGAGATATTCACAAAGAGAACATCTCCTGGATGGTTCCGACATTCACTTGCCTAGAGGGAAGAGTGTGGGCCAGATTTTATGTTTTCATGCCAGCTGACATGTCATATCCAATGTAACTGATGTGAAAAAGTTTCACCTTTCACATCCTCCTCTTTTCCAGCATAGTTTCTTGAACAGCTCCATTTGTTTTGACACATCACTCCTAATATTATGTATGTGGAATAAATAATCCCTCTTTTGTGAAACCATCTGCAAGACTTAGATGCTCACAGACACACTTAATATATTACAAGCCAAATAAGGAGACGCAAAGCAACCAGAGTGCCCTGAATTATTTTACCAGCTGCGTTTGTAGTTGAATGGGATAACTAGATCTCCACATGCAAAAGAATGAAGTCGGACCCCCAACTCACACAATATACAAAAATACAATTCAGAATAAACCAAAGGCCTAAATGTGAGAGCTGAATCTATGAAACCCTCAGAAGAAAACACAGGAGTAAATCTTTGTGATCTTGGATTAGGCAACGGTTTCTCAGACAGGACAATAAATGCACAGGCAACAAAAGGCAAAAATTGATCAATTGCACTTCATCAAAATTAAAGTTGTCTGTGTGGCAAAGAACATCATCAAGACAGTGAAAAGAGAAGCCACAAGATGGAAGAAAATATTTCCAAATCATTCACCTTTTAAGGTACTTATAACCAGAATATATAAAGAATTTTTGTAACTACACAGTAAAAAAAAAACAAAAACAAACAAAAAACACCCAAATAATCCCATTTTTTAAGTACATGAAAGATTTAAACAGATGTTTCTCCAAAGAAGATACAAAAAAGGCCAACAAGCACTGAAAAGATGCTCAATATCAGTGGTCACAAGGGAAATGGAAACCAAAACCAGAGATAACCACTACACAACTACAAGGATGGCTGTAATAAAAAAGACGGGCAATAACAAGTGCTGGCAAGGATATGGAGAAATCCTCCAGGCTGATATTATGCAACGGCTGCTCTGTAAAAAAGGCCCAAACCCTCCTGACTTCCAGGCAGCGATCTTGTTCCAACTGGTCTGACTGAATGGTAAGTGAGTTACTGCACACAAACCCTACTTGTTCAACTGCCAGACCACTTTATCTAAAGGTTGATGCTACCTCTGTGATGTGTGGGGCTAGATACTAGATACCAGAATGCCACCTAGTGCTGGTCATAAAAAGAAGGTTTTTTGATCCAAATTCAAATGCTCACACAATGCTGGTGGGATTTTAACACAGCGTAGCCACTTTGGAAAATGTTTGGCAGCTCTTCAAAATATCGAACCCAGAGTTACAATTCCAAGAGAACTGAAAATGTATGTCTGTGCAAAAAGTTATACACGAATGTTCATGGCAGCACAATGTTTAACAAATGAAAGGTGCAAACAACCAAAATGTCCATCAACTGATGAACAGATAAACAGAGCGTGGTACATCCACGCAATGGAATTTTCTTCAGTCGTTAGAATGAATGAAGTACTGACACGTGCTACAATATTCATGGATGAACCATGAAAACACCACACTAAGTGCAAGAAGCCAGATGGAAAAGGCCATATATTACAGGATTACATTTATATGAAATGTCTAGAAGAGGCAAATCCATGGACAGAAAATAGATTAGTGATTGCTAAGGACCAGGAGAAGAGAACAGGGGTTGGCTGTCAGTGGGTAGGAGGTTTTTTCAGGAGGCAATGAAAATGTTCTGAAACTAAACTATATTAAATGGCTAACACTGTAACTACACTAAGGGGCACTGGACTGCATGCTTTAAGTGGTGAAACTTACGGTATGTGAACTATATCTCAAAAGCTAAAATTTTAAAAAGTTAAAATGGATACTGGAATCAGACCTGCATTTACTACATCCTATGACTCACCGTAGACTACAACCATTTGTCTCATGCCTGCCACCCACCATACGCCGAGCTTCTTGAGGGCAGGGATGGGTCTTATTCATTATTGTATCTCCAGCATCCAGCCTAGGGTCTATGGCACGGCATAGACCATTAAGCGGATTAATTCAAATGAAGTGAATTAAGTGAATAAATCAAATCTCAGCCCCGCCACTAACTAGCAGTGTGGTCTCCAGCCCAGTTCTTCACTCTCTGAGCCCCATTTGTAAAATTGAGGCAATACCTTCCTCAACAGAGTGCTGGAAGACATCAGTGACAGGGTAAGGTGAAGCTCCTAGCACTCAGTACATGTTCCACAGGTTAGTTCTCTTCCCCTTAAACACGTGATCAATGGTGTCATTTCATGAAATAGAAGGCTGCTCTCCATCGTGGACCCATGACCCTTTCCTCCTACCTTGCCTGTGATTCCAGAAGCATGAAGAATGGGATTGCCTCAAGGGCTCAAGCACAGATGAAGGAGATTACAGATCTTGCCCAGTACCAGGTTGGTAAAGCCCACCTCTGCTTCCTCTGTGTTTGAAAAGGCACAGGAGGAAGCAGAGTTATGACTAGCAGATACACTTACTTTGATGGTTCTGTCACCAGAGGCAGACACGATATATTTATCATCAAAGTCTACCACATTGACAGCAGCACGGTGGCCAACCAGGACACGGCGTAGAGTGATATCGGTAGCAGAAGCCATGTCCCACACAGCGATGGAGCGATCCTTGGAACAGGTCACCATAAGTCCATTGCTGAAGCGTAAGTGCAGTACAGCCTCATTGTGGTGGATCAATGTGTTCAGAACTTCACCCGTGTTCACATCCCAGACTCTAGAGAACAGAAAAGCACAATGCGTGATTACTGAGACAACCAGGAAGAGTCAGTGTCTGTGCCCTGGGCCCATTCTTAGTAGTAGGCCAGGGAGATGTAAGCTTCACTTGTGACTGGGACCTCACACCCAAGACCATGTTTAAAAGGAGCCCCCAGAAGCAATTATTGTTATTTGCTGAGAAGTACTGAGAGGGTTTCAAAAAAAGGCGGCCAATTATGGAGGGGCCTGGGTAGCTGCTCAGTCAGTTAAGTGTCTGACTCTTAATTTCAGCTCAGGTCATGATCTCACAGTTCATGAGTTTGAGCCCCACATCGGGCTCTGCACTGACAGTGTGGAGCCTGCTTGGGATTCTCTCTCTCTCCTTCTCTCTCTGCCCCTCCCCCAATCATGCTCACTTGATCTCTCAAAATAAATAAATAAACTTAAAAAAAAAAAAAGGGAAGAAAGAAGGCCAACTCTGGCTCTGTCCAGGTTTAGGTTTATTTAACATCAGGTAATCAGGGACAGTGATGACAACAAAATGATTCTTCAAGTAAGTGGGCTCGCAAGGAGTCTGAGATGACAGGGGAAGGAGGCTTCATAGCTGGGGAACTGAGGGCAGTTTCCAAGCTTAAGGCTCTGTTTGGCCTCTGATAGGTCTCAGAGTCCATTACTTATCCATTGCACATGAGAGACTGTAAGTCATGACAACTCATCAATTCCCACATGCATCTATTTACCTAACTGCTTTATGGACAAAGGCAATATGGCAGCTGCTCCATCCATGACATATAAGGTTCTCAGGGTCAGCCCTTTCACGTCACAGCTTTTCTGTAAACCCAATCTCCTAAGAGGACAAATTCACACAGACCAAAGGAGGAAAGTCACAGGCTTCTGTGGCAGAAGCAGTGCCTGAAAAGCACTGAGTCAGAGAAAGGACACTAGCATGCTGGTGACTTTTCCAAATGTCTGGAGCATGGTCTCCCAGGAGAAAGCTAGTCTAACACTAGGTAATATTTCCTAGTACATTTCCACCTCTATAACATACAACAACGAGCATAGGACCTACTTAACAAAAGTTGGCTTTCTAGCCTGCTTTGTTCAAATAAACCCACACCTAAAGTGGTTTTGAAATACAGCATATAAAACATATACAAAGAATGTGTGTCTTTATCCCCGAAAAGGGTGCAGTCTCAGTCTTCTCACGGAAGATATGGAAGTCAGACCAGCGAAGCCAAATCACTCACCTCACTGTAGAGTCTGAAGAACCAGTCACAATGACACGTTCATCATACTGGAGACAAAGGACAGAGCCAGTGTGTCCCGTTAACACTTTCAAACATTCCAAGCTGGTTTTATCCCAAATCTATTGAGACAAGATCAACCACAAACAGTGATTTAGTATATCACCTTCTGATAAATGTTTTTGTCTCACCTTACTTTCTGAATCACAAAATAGAACAAACCTGCATTTCAGTAAATAAGAGCAGTTAAACTTCAAACAGGTGGAAAATGACAAAAAAAGGGAAGAGGCAATATCGAAAAACTTCCAAAACAGATGTGCTATTTTGTTTACTTTGTCCCTCTAACCATTATACTTACTATATTTAACAGCCTTATAAAGGGAATTTTTAAATAAACTCTGAAAAACAGTGTGACAACATCTATTAAGAGCCTTTAAAAATGCATATCCCTAACCCATTATGATTACTTACAAAAATTTTAAAATGAAAAATGTTCGACATTTCAGAAAAATTTCAAAGTAAACTGAAAAGCTTTTAATGAGAGAATATAATGCTTCATTACAGTTATGTTTTTTAAAAAATAGAATAAAAGCCATCTATATGGTGATATAATCAATATATTTAAAACAAAAAAAAAGATGAAAAGGAAAGATAATGTAATAATAGTCGGCTTTGTTCTCTGAGTGTTCTTTTTCTCCCTTCTTTTGATCTTTCCAATGTTTTTCAAGTTTTCAATACTCCCCACATATAATAGGGGATAGGAAATCATTTATTTTAAAGATTGGATTGTTAAAAATAGATCGTGTGAACCTGTTTCTTCCTTTGTAAAATCATACTGTCATAATTTGCAGCATCCCTGAAGTTTACTACAAATAGCCAAAACAAGACATTTAACTGTCTTTCTACAACAGCAAGACTTGCTTCTAATTTCTGACCTATTAGAACCACGGTTATTTTGAAAGAGTGACTGGTGATCCAGGACTGGTACAGAATGAAGGACAAAAGGTTTCCAACCACTGTTCTAGATGATCTCTCTAAAGTGCATCTCTGCTCTACTGTTTATGTCTCGTAAATAAAATGCATGCCTATTTTAAACATGGTGTGCCTCTATTAACGGCACTCTTTTAGAAACACATCCAATGTAAATGAAACGCAAGCCTGTGGCCAGCCTATGCTCTGACAAGGTCCTTATAAACCATTCTTTTTTTTTTCTTTTTAAGGTGTATTTACTTATTTTGAGAGAGAGAGAGAGAGAGAGAGAGTGCACCCACGTGGGGGAAAGGCAGACAGAGAAGGAGAGAGAGAGAGAGAGAGAGAGAGAGAGAGAGTGAGAGAGAGTCCCACGCAGGCTCCACATTGTTGGCTCGGAGCCTGATGCAGGGCTTGAACCCACGAACCATGTGATCATGAGCTGGATGCTTAACCAACTGAGCCACCCAGGCACCTCCCTTATAAAACATTCTCACTATTCCTTAAAGGATAACTGCCCAAATTAAATAGTAACACACGTCACTCTTGCCAGAGTATATTTATGGCTGCGGGTTATCAGGGCTATTGATTGATAAGTATTACATAAAAATAGGGTTCTGAGGTCAAATATATTTTGGAAGTGGGGAAACACTGGGTGTCTCTCTCCTGCAGACCTCAGAGTCTTTATGTGCTACTCTATCCTGTGAATTTCTAAGGAGATACAGCATGCCGTCAACTTGAGGACTAAAAGAAATTACTCAGAAAAGAGTGGGGGATGGGGGGGAAGCCTGGAGAAAATGTAAGACAATAACAAAAGATCTACTATTTATGTAATTAGAGTCTCAGAAGGAGAAAAAAAGAAAATGGGGCAGAAAAAATATTTGAAAAAATAATGGCCAAAGACTTGAAATTTGGTGAATGAAAGACATAAATTTACAGATCCAAAAGCTCAGTGAAAAACTTGCTAGGTATGACATCAAAAGCATGATCCATAAGACAGGCACCTAGATGGCTCAGTTGGTTGAGCATCTGACTCTTGATTTCTGCTCAGGTATTGATCTCTCAGTTCATGGGATTGAGCCCTGCATCAGCCCTGCACTGACAGTACAGAGCCTGCTTGGGATTCTCTCTCCTTCTCTCTCTGCCCCTCCCGCACCCTCATACACTCTCTCTCTCTCTCAAAATAAATGAACTTTAAAATAAAAAAACATGATCCATAAAAGAAAAAAATGGTACACTATTCTTCATCAAAATCAAAATCTCCTGGTCTATGAAAGATATCATTGAGGAAATGAGAAGACAAGACTGGAAGAAAATATCTGCAAAACATATCTCAAAAAAGGATTTGTATCCAAGGGAACCTGGGTGGCTCAGTCAGTTGAGCATACAACTTCAGCTCAGGTCAGGATCTCACGATTTGTGAGGTCAAGTCCAACACTGGGCTAGCTGCTGTCAGCACAGAGCCCACTTCAGATCCTCTGTCCCCCTCTCTCTGCCCTTCCCCTACTTGCACTCTCTCAAAAATAAATAAAAATATTTTTTAAAAAAAGGATTTGTATTCAGAATATGTAAAGAACTCTCAAAGTTCAATAATATGAAAACAACCCATTTTAAAAATGGACAAAAGATTTGGATACTTCACGGGGCACCTGGGTGGCTCAGTCAGTTAAGCTTCCGACTTCGGCTCAGGTCATGATCTCACAGTTCGTGGGTTCGAGCCCCGTGTCGGGCTCTGTGCTGACAGCTCAGAACCTGAAGCCTGCTTTGGATTCTGTTTCTCCCTCTCTCTCTCTGCCCCTCCCCTGCTCTCTCTCTCTCTCTCTCAAAATAAATAAACATTAAAAAAAAAAAATTAAAAAAAAAAAAGATTTGGATACTTCACCACCAAATATACAGATGGCAAATAAGCACATGAAAAGATCATGTGCTCATCAGTCACTGGGGAAATGTAAATTAACTCAAAATGACATATGTCTACATACTTATTAGAATGGCAAATACCAACCTGAGAATACCAAGGGCTGACAAGGTTGCATAACAAAGGGAACTCTCATACCTTATTGATAGGAACATAAAATAGTACAGCCACTTTGAAAACCAGCTTGGCCATTTCTTAGCAAGAAATACAGATACTTACCATATGGGTCAACAATCCCACTCCTATGTTTTTACTCAAGCGAACTGAAAATGTTAAGTTCTCATAAAAACTTGCATACATGTTTATAGTGGCTTTATTCATAATTGTGAAAACTGGAAACACAAATGTCCTTCAACAGGTAGACGGATAAACACGCTGGGGTGCACCAGAAAGTAGACTGCTACTCAGCAAGAAAAGGGAATCAACTACTGCTAAATGTAACAAAGGAGATAATCTCATCTAAGATGCTAAGTATAAGAAGCCAAACTCAAAAAGCTACATACTGTGTGAGTCCATTTATAGACTGTTCTCTAAAAAGCAAAATTATAAGGATAGGGAAAAAAAAAGACTGAGGAAAAAAAAAAAAAGGTTGGGGCACCTGGGTGGCTCAGCTGGTTAAGCCTCCAACTCCTGGTTTCAGCTCAGGTCATGATCTCACAGGTTCGTAGTTCAAGCCCCAAGTAGGGTTCTGCACTGACAGCACAGAGTCTGGAGCCTGCTTGGGATTCTCAGTCTCCCACTCTCTCTGCCCCTCACCCCCACTCCACATGAGCACACATGCTCACTTGCACTCACGTGTGCTCTCTCAAAAATAAACTTTAAAAAAACATTAAAAAGTAAATAAATAAATTTAAAAAGCCCAGTGCCTAAGGGGAAGAACTGAACACAAAGGGGCTGAATAAGGGAACTTGTGGGGATGATGGAACTGTTCTATATCTTGATTTTTGTTATGGTTACACAATTCTTTGTGCTTGTCAAAACTCATAAAACTTTACAACAAAAAGAGTGAATTTTCCTGTATGTAACTTGTAACTTTAAAAAAAATGGCAAAAAAAAAAAAATCCTGCTATGTTTTCTTAAATACGAGAAAATAAGCTATAAACAATGTAAAACAAAATCTGTCAGATCAGCTGCCGAACATTAAAAACACAGAAATGATCCAGCTTATCTACTTTTGAAGAGTGAATTAAAACATATAAATATAAATTGCTCTATCATTCTTTTGTGTTATCACTTGAGCCTTCGTCAGCACCCATAAAAGGCAATGACTTTGATTTACAGGCAAGGCAGCAATGCCTCCACCAGCTAGCAAAGTCAGCAAGAGTCCTGTGATACTGAGATATTTTCCATGCGCACCTAAACACAGAACACAGAATGCACATGTGCTTAGAGAAGGATAAGAAGTGAGACAATCCAGGGGTCTTGTGTTAGTCTAGGGAAACACTCTGCGGTTCCTGAGAACCACACTGAGAGCTGCCAAGATGGAAGGGCACTGATGAAAACAATCTGGAATAAATGGAGAGATTCAGTGATCTAGTATCTAACACAACCACAATTCTAAGAAGAACACATACAAAATACAGTCATTCACCTTAATAGAATTATCTCGTAGGCCACTGATAATTTTTTCATCATCATACTGTAAACAGTAGACACCTTTACTATTTTCAGAGCGGCACTGAATCCTCTGCAAGTTGTGTCGTCCACACCGCCAGTTAGATTCTATAGTCTGGGGGGAAAAGGAGGCAACAGATGAGTTTTTGTGAATCAACTATTCTATTAGGCTTCAGACTCTAGTGTTGCTTCCAGGAACAGCATACCAGATACCCCATCTTGGTTTGCATAACTGTCTGTGGATAGGAATCATGCTCTTTCCAAGTAAGACATTAGCCCAACAGTGTTTTTTGTCAAACGCTCCCTATCTGGCAACCGCCAGAGGATTTCCAATGAGTTTGAGTTGGGTTTGAAAAAAAAAAATAGCCTAGACAGAACTCAATATGCTTAAAGAATGCCATTTGCACCCAAAACATACAAATAAGTAGTAACTCACTGGGTCACTCTCTAATGCCAATTAAAATATTTGGCAGAAGACCACCACCAACATTAAGCATATACTGACAGTCTATGTATCCATCCAAGGCATTGTCTTAATCACTGAGAAAAGACATTGAACAATTACTACCTGTCAACTACTACAGAAAGAATTTTATTTGTTATCCATTTTTAATCATCTACTAGACTGAAAGGTCCTTTAGAGTAAGAATGGCACACCTGGGCCCTGGATAACATTCTTCCATCATTCATGCAACATTTACTGAGATGCTACTTTTTTCCATACACTGACTGACTGTTCAAGGGAGCTACCACTACAGGCACACAGGTATCTAGGCACACAGTATCTGGAACTAGATCTACTCAAAAGATGTTTATCTGGTTAAATGATCCACACACTAACCTTGGAAGGAAGTTCTTATTCCCTTTTAAAAACAAGGGAAGAGTTTAATTTCCTGAGGCCACAAAACTAAGTAACTAGACTAAATGGAAATTATACCCGGTTCTTCCTGACAATCAGTCCATGCTTTTCCACTAAAATATGCAGTGTCTGTAAAGAAGTATAGTCCTAGCTATTGAGGCAGTGAACACAGAACATAAGATCGGTAACAATTCCAGATAAAACAGGAGTGCCAAATGAGTGATTAAAACTATAAGTTCTGTAGGACATTTACAGGAGAAAAACAGAACGAAGGCCTCAGACCAGTGGGCAAAGTTTAATGAGAAAGTGGATCATGCCCAGGGCACTAGAAGACCTAAGCTTTGGTAGTAGATACGAGGCATTTTTAGGATCAAATGGCACAACGTTTCTAAGAACAACCCGAGCGCCAACTCCAAATCCTTGAAATTAGGGGACTAAAATAATTGGTTACACCAGAGTTCAGGATATAGCCTGAAAGATTATCTCTGAGTAGTTAATTATAATATGAGTAGCTGAAAGTTTAATTAGTTGCTCTGCTAAAGGAAGGTGATAAATCTCATCTTCATTCACAATATGCACTTAATTACTAGCTCTGCTGACATCTGACAAACTGTATCTCCTCTTATGTTGAAGGCAGTATGCTTCTGTATGCTCTAAACTGTTCAAATTTACTGAATGTTATGTGCCAGGTACTATGCTTTCATAACACTATGGTATGTGATTTAAATATTTTATAGCTAATTTAATCATCACAACTCTGAAGCCGAAATTACTGTCCTCCTTTTATAGAAAAAGAAATGGAAGGCTGGAGATAGTGATACACATATACCTAAAAAGGAAAATGTTTCATCATTTGTGGCCTCTACACTTAGCACAGGAGCCTGGAAATATAATCCCTGCCCTCAAAGAGCTCCTATGTACAGCCTTGAAAGAGGGCAGGATCGCATATTTCTAACACCCGAGGGATGCAAGGAGGTGTCATGGAGATGCCAGGAGTGAGGAAACGCTCATCTGCCCATCTGCTACCAAGTCAGAGCTTCTGAGCCAGCATCGTCATCTCCAGTAAGTTTGTGAAATGTCAGAAATAAAGAATATTCCAAAACCAAAATTAATAATAAGAATATTAATAATTCACCCCACCTCTGCTACCGCTACCAACGTAGATAACAGATCTGAGTATATAAGCGACTTTTAGAAAAGGGGTCCAGAAAAAAAGACTTAAACTGAACTCAATGCTTAGAATCATTTAGAGAGCTAATGTATTTTTAGATAGTGACTGAGCCACCTCAGCATGCTAAGTATACCAGGAAAATGCTGACTTAGGAGACAGATGCACTGGTAACAAGTCTCATTCATGGCCAGTGACTCTTGGCAGTGGTTACCGATATTCAGGCTACACCCTACAGGGGCCCAGAGAGTTGCTGCAGAAGGTATGACTCCATATAAACCCAAAGTATTACAAAGTTGAATACGTAACATAACTTACATATATACATATATATGCATATATGTGTGTGTGTATATATACGTGTGTGTGTGTATATATATATTTGTGTATATATTTATATATATGTAGTGTATATATTTATATATACATAATACGTATATTTATATATACATAAATATATTATGTATATATATGTGTGTGTGTGTATATATATATAAAAATATATATATATATCGGGTGTTAATTTAAAAATTCATACAACTGCTTTCAGTTATAAAACATAAACACTTGCTTTAAAATATCATCAAATCAGTAAAGCAGCTTTGTTACTCTATGTATTTCAATGCAGAGGGAAAGTATTTACTATCACATGGGAGACTGAAAAAAAATAATGTAAAAAGAGAAAGCAGAAGAAGCCTCATACCGAAAAGAACTTCCTATTTGCTCCCTCGAGTGGAAAATGTTTTCTAGAACTGGGCGACTTGATTACAATCTTTTACTATACCTAAAAACCTAAAGATGCAGCAGAGAGGACCAAAGAGGAGTTGGGGTGAGGCAGCAGTCAGCCTGGGGTACACCCATCCCCTGCAACGCCTGGTCAGAGAACACCGCCTGACGTGACAGCCTGGGCCATACCCTCTGCCTCTGGCCCTCACATAAGAAATGGAGGCCAGGCCCTCTCCAAAGCTCTGTCAGATAACAGGCTCTTGTTCTAAGCTGAATGGAAGTTAAGAACTAGGAAATGGCTTAGCCTTTCAATATTCAGAAAAGAGCCTAGTTTTTCTAAAATACATTTCTGAATTTTAAAAGAAAAGGTCTGCCAGGTCATGCTTGATGGGTCGTTTTAGGGAGCTCCCGCTTAAGGCTGTGTTAAAAAAAAAAAATTTTAAGCTCCTGAATCACCACAGAAGTGGTTTGTTTCAAAATGCCAGGAAAGGGACACTAACCCAGCGCAGGGAACAGATGGTTTTGCTGCACACCAATCTCGTGTAACTCCTGAGACTCTACTCTTCTCAATTCCCTGGGCCACCCACAAAAGAAAGCAGCACGTCCTGCTGACTATGCCTGCCCAAAATACTACCTACCACCATATTCGACGACCTCAACTCTTACTAGAATGCTTATAAGCCAGGTCTTTAAAAAAATAAATAAATAAAAAATAAAATACTAGACCCTTAAAAATGGAAGGCAGCCCAGTGTGGTACAGAAAATACCTAGGTCAGTTAGCAGCTTTGGCAAATGAGGTGGGACTGTTTGCGCTGCAGTTTCCTCCTCTGTAAAAATGGGAAAAATAAGATCTACTTCCTTAAAACTCTTGTAAGGAGCAAATGAAATTGCACATATAAAGTGCTCATCACAGTGCCTACAAACGACAGCAGCGACGCTCCTCCTCAGCTGCGGAGAACACAGACCCAAAGGAGTAGGCCGTGACCAACAAAATCTTGTCACCAAGATGTCAGGAACGGTTGTCTCGGTCTGGGCTGGTATCTAATGCTGCTAGCCCTGGGCCCTCCCTAACCGTTCCTGGGAAGGGGCTCAGCCTTCCAGTGCATTTCAGCTGTGACTCCAGCAGCAGGGATACAGGGCATACACAGGTGCACCTCTTTAATTATGCAGATACCTGCCATTACACTTAGACATCATGTGGTGTGGCTACTGTAGAGGAGTACTTCGTGTTTTTGAGAACTTGTAAAATCCCCTTACCCTGTGCAAATTTTAAAAATACTGGGAAAGTAGCCATGATACACAGAGTATACAGCGGCATTTAAATTGGCAATAGAGTGAAAACAGATGTCTGAGTATGGAGGAATAACATTATTTTTAGAAGCCTAAACACAACTGGGTGGGTGGGCAAGTTTCAGCATTTTCTGGTCAGGACAATATTAATATCAAGTTTGCAAACCACAAAAAAGCTTCCCACTTTCCCTGAATAAAATGTGGTTTATTAAAAGGTGCGATACAACACACCATCATTTTACCAGTGGTCTATTCCAAGGAGAGTGCTTCAAAGGCTTTAATCCAGTGAATAAAAAGAGGGGAAATGCATATTACATGAAAGAGTTTACACTACTCTGAGACGGCAACAGAGAAAAATCCAAGTTCAGGACACAGAATTCTGATTAAGTCTATTGTAACAACTCCCACCTCTCTGTTGAGAGACGCTAGGGGGCATAGTAGACCCCCAAAAGAGCATGAAAAGAGCATGAGCTTTGGACTAAGACTCTGTTTTGATCATCTGAGAGTTAAATCAAATCACTGCGGCAAAGTACCTAATAGTAAGCTCACCATTAGCAGTGAGCAGAACAAATGAGACTCTAGATAGCAGGGGAAATATGGCTGCATCTTTGACGAATGTGCCTCGGGTTTTCCAGGAATTTCTTCTCAACTCAGAGGTACTCTAAACCACGCCCTCCCCCCCCCCCCCGTGTGGCAAGAACACCCAAGAGAAATGAAGCTTTGCAGAAAGCTAAGAATTCTTATTTATTCTCCCCAGACTTCATCTCTCACATCTTCATTTCCTCAATAATGGGAGTTGGCCGCACTAAGCTAGGTTTTCTATTTTTTTTCTTATTTGTGATGGGTCAATGTAGACGGGCAAGGTCATCTGCTCATCACAGTCAAATCTAGGAATGGACAGATGACACAAGACAGTACCTGAAACACAGCTGTCAAAGTAGAGCAAGAAAAGAAGCAGCTGTTGTGTACTGGCAACTTCGCCAAGTATATGGGAACTACACAGAGACTCTGCAGGCATGGAGGGGCAACTGGGCAGGGGGCACAAGCACCCACTTGATGCTCGGGGTGTAATTTATCTTTGGCAATGTGCTTCTTAAAATTAAAACCCTTTAAAATACTACCTTTGCCATAAGTAGACTATAACAAGGCCAACTAATCTTACCTTAACTCATGCCCTTTTTTTAAACTAGCAGTCAAGGATGCTGAGTACTCACACAACTGGGGAGAGATGAGATCACCTTGAAAAGTCCATAGGCATGTAACATCACACCTCTTTCTCCTTCACTTCCTGAGTTTTCCACTTTGAAAATGATAAACAAGACACTAACCCCAAAGCTAAACAGACCTCAGTTCAATTCCCATCTCTTAGTCTCAGTTTTCCCTTGTTACAGATAGGGATAATATGTACCTTGTTGTAAGAATTAAATGCAATAATCTCTGTAAGTCATACAACATAGTTCATGGTATACTGCAAGAGCTCAACAGAGGGTACCTGTAATTATTATCTTCTACTATGAGAGTTTCATGCCAGCCATATGGTCAAGAATCAAGTCCTTGAGTCTCTATTTGTTTGATCCATAGGTCACTGACACAACTCTCCACATGTGTGTTCACCCTGGTCAGACTAAAACACACTCCCAAAGCAAAGGTAAAGAACTCTATTCTGATGAGGCACCAGTGATCTCGAGTACAAAAAAGTTGTAGTAAGTGCAGAAGAATTGTAGGTTGATCACAGACTCTATTACTCACTGTGTGATCTGGGGCGAGCTATTTAATGTTGTTGAGTCTCCATTTCCCTAGCTCTGAGTAAAGACATGGCCTACCTTGCAGGTACTGTTCAGAATGCTAAATGGAAAAGTGTATCATAAGATGCTTAACAAAGTATCTAGTACAAGTAAACGGTCTTGTAGGCACGATACATTATTTTTTATTATTACTACTATTAGTGAATATGCCAAAGTATAAAACATCATCCCTTACACTAAGAGATCTAGCCCACAAAAATCTGGAGGAGACTCTTGTGGGCCACCAGTGGCTTTTCCCAAACCACACTTTAAGAACCACTGGGTAGACCACCATGATGTAGAGGTTTTGCATCAAATAGGGTTTTCCCCCATAGCTCTATTTCCCTCACATCTGCCTCCTCCACTGACTTTAAAATATTATTTTAGCCTGAGGAAATGGTTACGGTAGGTAGTGTCACATATTATCATGCCACAGAGTACTGAGTTCATACTACTGATTATAAAGGTATTCATGAGGATTAAATAATCTGTAATGTCACCAAAATCTTCAACCTGATCTAAGTTCTTCCAGAGTTCCTATTTATTAATATTGACTTTAAACATCATCCTTCTCATAACAAAGGATTTGCTGAAATTAGTCAAGGAAATCTGGAGTTGCTTTGGAAAGAACAGTTGAAAAAAGAAGCAAAAAGTAATATAGTTTCTAATATGTATGCAAAGTAATAATTAGTACAACTATCTTGGGGTAAGAGACAGCTCCTCTCCCCTAAAACACACACACACCAATTCAAGATTCAAGTTAACAGTGTAGGAACAATTTATTCTAAGTTTTGAACTTCCAGTGGATCAAGTAATTCCTAACCTTTGATTAGTCAGGCAGAAGTTTTAAATTATTTAGCCCTCCGTAAAAGATCGCTTTACAGCTCATTTTAGGAAGTAGATGCTCAAAACAAGGGTTTGTGTTTTAAATATGATGTTCCCGTCACACTGAAATTTACCATTAACCTAATGATTCCATCAGTTCACATCTGCCTTAAAAGGGAAGGGGGTGGGGGAGAACTCCCAAAAAAGCACATGTTTCTCCATTAATGAATTTTGGCACAATAACTTTTATGTCTATCACCTGGGAGAGAGGATTACTTGACATTTGGGAAACTGAGTATAACTTTATGGGTGATACAGCACTGCCTAGCAAAGGCTAAACTTTTCGCCAAGGAGGAAATAGTGAAGTAACCAAGACCTGCCAAGAACACATGTGAAAGAGTTAATGAGAAATGCCTGTGCCTGTCTTTCCTGGTTCAAGGAAAAGGGCTAAATAATAAAACTGAACTAATTAGAACACATGAATAATATCAAACATCTCCAATGTTTCTCATCAAGTTTACAGAGTTTTACTGGTCTGGTGAAGTTACACTCAAATCCAAAATGGTCCAGGAGCATAATTTGCTGTATAAAACCCACTTAACTATTGCTTAGATTCATAGTTGAGTCATTTTTATGAAAAAAATTATGGGAAATTTACAGAGGAAACTGAGCCTTGTGCCTTCTCTAATTCTCTAGAGATGGCTCAAAAATGTAAAACTGCTAACCTGAAAAACTGTGCCTGGGATTTTAGAAAATTTATCAAATTAGAATAAAAAGCTGACTTTGGACTCAGGTTTTAATTAACTGGCAACTTTGCAGAAGCATTTCAGGTTTTAGAAAAGCCAGGTCAGTTTTTACAAACAGGCATTATCTACCCTGAAGTATGGCTGCAGGTTATACTGACTGTTGACATATTTGCTTCAAGAGTTCAACTTAAAAAAAAAATTACTAGCTCTATGTTTTTAGATCAACAAAACGCTCTAAGGCAACATAAAAAGTTGAGAACAAGACACAAAGAGCCCATAAAACAGATAAACCATAAAGTTACCTCTATGTCCTGGATAATCTTTGGGTATAATGACCTATAAAATGAATTGGGAGGGCCATCTGTAGGTCTGTTCTTAAACAGGTACTGATCCCTGGCGAATGGAAACAAACAGATGTTATAATCTTGCACATAAAAAGGTGAATTTTATTTAAACATGGTGCTGACAAAGATAGTGTACCCTTCGAGTGTTTTGATTTTAACAGTTCAAAAATAGGATTTCTGACCATTACATTTACATATTAGACACAAATGTACTTTAACTTCCAGCTCTCTAACACAATCCTGGCCTTTTATTTTCTAAATACCCAACGCATATTAATCCAGCCTTTCATTCTATAATTTAATAAAAAACGCTAATGCAGCTTTGTGAAAAACCTTACTTGGGACACATCAAACTTCTTCCCATAAGGAAAATAACAGCCCTACCCCTCACTCACACCATAGCCTGTACAAGCTGTAACTCTCTTTCTGTGCTAAGTGGGCCAGGTTATGGACATGTATAAAGGTATAAAACTGTATGTAAGTCAATGGGTCGGCTGAAAATTCCTGCCCGCCTTGCCTCCCATATCTTCAGTCAGAGCAATGACAAAAAACAAAATGTTATTGACTTTCTCATATTTTCCTTTTTCTTATCTATCTTTTGGTAATAGTATCATCACCTAAGAAAAATGTGAAAGGAAAACGAAAACATAAACTCATATATTTGAAAAGCCAAATCACTCATTCAAACTATAGAATACTTCCTAACAGTTAATACTTGTAAAGGAAACATGCATTGCAGAAGGAATTACTCTAACAGCTTTAACTCCCCCTCCCCCACGTGCCACTTGTGACCACTCCTCTTGCCCACTTTAAAATAGGCCAACACATTTGGCAAGTCAAACTGCTTGTTTGAATAACCAAACTGACCCTATGTCCAAGAAACTTTTTTCAGGGGAACAAGCAACCCAGGAACTTACCACCCTCTTCTTTCTGAAAGTCCCTTCCACAGAGGGTCAGTGCGCACCATCCTTTCAATCAGCTTCTTCCAAAGCATTCCTTCCGAGATCACTCGCTGCCATTCTTTACATACCAGCTCTGCTGCACACAGAGACCTGGCATCCAGGTAAGAAAGAATGTTTTCTGCTATGTGATCTAAGCCTTGCTCTACAAAATAGAAAAGGCAATGAAGGAATGGGAAGGGAGATGGAAATGTACCAGTCACCATTTCTGTAAAGGTAAGAGGAATAACGAAATCCTGAACCAGGTAACATATCTGACTAATATCAAAAGTTCAGATATACAAGTGCATGAGTACATAAACACATACACTTCTTTTTGGTTCTGAGTTTTTAAGATAAAATAATTGATGGCAGGGTGCCTGGCTGGTTCAATCAGTAGAGCATGCAACTCTTGATCTGGGGGTTGTGAGGTCAAGCTCCAGGATGGGCACAGAGCTTACTTTAAAAAAATACATTTGTTTTTTTAATGGTTATTTATTTTTGAGAGAGAGAGAGAGAGAGAGAGAGAGAGAGACAGAGACACACCGGGGAAGGGGCAGACAGAGAGGGAGACACAGAATCCAAAGCAGGCTCCAGGCTCTGAGCTGTCAGCACAGTCGGATCCCCAACTGACTGAGCCACCCAGGCACCCTAAAAATCAAAAAAAAAAAAAATGTTTTGATGGCAACAGATTCTATGTATAAAAGTGGATCCTGGACAGGTCTCTATTTGTCAGATGTTATGAAAAAAGACTTATTTGCATTCTTTTACATAACTCTTAGAAAACTACTACAGGGAAATGATTCCTCAAATTTTAAGGATGAGGCACAGAGAGGTTATTAAGTCCTCAAGGTTTCACAACTATTGAATACTAAAACTAAGATTGCAACTCCGATCTCTTGCTCCTAAGTTTGTGTTCTTTCCCCTCTGACTTACCGTCTCTCATAACAAATCATCCATTTAATATATGACCTATGTGAATCTCTTGGAGCCAAGGAGACAAAGAAGGAGAAACACTCACACATCTTAAAAAGCTTATGAAAAGTCAAGTGACAATCCAAGAGTTAAAGTCAGTTCTCCTTAAATGTATCTTTGCCAATCATTTCTTCATCTCCTTCTTATGGAGGTAGAACCCTCAAAAGCAAGAACCACATGTCTGTAAATTCTTGAACCTTATGAGATTTATCCCACACAATGCAAGGGTCATCCCAAAGACAACCAAGATTCAGAGTCTAACTGACACTGCCATCTAGTAAGGAAATCACCATTTTCATCAACGTTGCCACCTGTGAACTCCCATCCTATGGCTCTAGGCAAGTCTTCTGTAGCTACAAAAAATAAAGCTCACCTCCCAGACCTATTATAGTGGTGGGAACACTAGACGTATAGGCAGAAAATTTCAATTTCAAGTCAAGGCTCACCATGTAGCAGTTCTCTGACATGAAACAAATATTTAAACATAATCCTGAAACATCACTCTCCTTTGGTCTTTTACCATTAAACAATGGTAATTACCAGTAACCACTGTCCTTTCGCATACTACCAGTAAGAATCAGATGGAAGAACTTTATAAAAAGATTTTAAAGGAAACAAAACACCATATAAGGTTAATACTTGTTCTCTTTTTTAAGATAAATAGAAGCCATATAGTAGCATTAACTTTGCAGGATGTAAGTAATTCTTTTAAACTTTCAGAGCTCAGTTTTCCTCATCTGTATAGGATGGGGATAATAATCTCTATTTTGAAAATATCAAAATGAGATGGTGCGTTAAAATGCTTTACAGACTAATGGTTTCTTCAACTCTGAGAATGACACTTTATACTCTTTCTTGATTGTGGTTTACAGGCTTTTCACATACTAATTCTCCTACTCTGGACTAGATCTAATATCCAAGCTCTGATCTGATCATAAAGACTACATACACTGAGACCACTATTTTTTCTGGTGACTGTCATTATATCACAGTTAATGCAGTCAAAGATTATACTGCCTTTATCTAGTAGTCCTATCACAGTAGATTCCTAAGATGAGTAAGATAAATAAATTCCTAGGCCTGTTTTCCAAAAAGATTTATTAAAGCAATTCCCCCACGGTGCCCAGGTGGCTCGGTCAGTTATGTGTCTGGCACCCTTGATTTTGGCTCAGGTCACGATCTCTCGGTTCGTGGGATCAAGCCCCACATTGGGCTTGGTGCTGACAGTGTGGAGCTTGCTTGGTATTCTCCCTCATCTTCCCTTTGCCCCTCCCCTGCTCACAGGCATGCTCTCTCTCTCTCAAAATAAATAAATAAACTTAAAAAATAAAATTCCCCCGAATTCTACATTTGTATGGCTAATGGAGAGGTGAAGGGCAGCTTCATGCAAAAGTTTATAGTTATCCTTACTGTAATTCACCTTTGAAGCTTAATCTGACCCTTGCATGTCAACCTCTAGAATTCTGATTCTGTCATCCAGAAGAGTGGATATTCCACACCAAATCTGCATGATGGGCAAATGTAGTAAGTCTTTATCCCAAGTTCTTGGCAAACATGTTAAATGGGTCAGAACCAAGGACAGCACCCACGATTCTAGATCTGTATTTCCATCGAGGCTACTGTGGATCCATTCATTAAATACTCACAGTACCAATACAGAGCCACTGGTTCTGTGGCCACCCGGATGTACTACTGTCCAGCCCACATCTCTCTATTCAGTGTTCGGATATTTGGAGAAACTCTGCCCACCATAAAGACCCTATCACCTTTACCTTTGCACCATTCTTCTGACCTACTAATCTGATAGCCTTATCCCAATCTCCCACCCCACAATCAAGTGAATTTGGTATGGTTACTCTTTGTAGTCCCTTGCTGGTGCTTCCTACATGAAGTTGGTATTGTATTTTTTGTTTACAAGTTGGCAAGGAGCTGCTTTGTAACCCTTTTTTAACATATATAACCCAAGTTCATGACACAAAAATTATAAAAGGCATATAAGCAAAAATTTTTAATCCCTAAATCCTCTCAGAGATAAAGGTTCCTAGCATTCTGTATACATCCTTATAGGTTTACACAACCCTACACGGTCTCTTCAGCTGCAAATTAATTAACTTTGACAATCCATTTTAAAAGTCTGTCACAGTATAACATTAAATTTACTAGCCAATATCCCCCAAATACACCCAACCTCAGGTCTCCAGCTCTTAACACCAGGAAGTCTGCTCATCAATCATCTCAGAGTACTATCCACGCAGGGCTACCAAACGCAGTTGTACAAGCTGTAAAGGGTACAGCTGTACCTAGTAGCTCTGCCTACGGTTTTCTAATGTTTGTTTATTTTGAGCTGCAGAGAGAGATGGAGAGACGGAGAGATGGAGGGATGGAGGGATGGAGGGAGAGAGAAGGAGTGAATCCTAAGCAGGCTCCATACTGTCAGAACAGAGCCCAATGTGGGGCTGGAACCCACGAACTCCGAGATCATGACCTGAGCCAAAATCAAGTCAGACACTTAACCGACTGAGCCACCCAGGAGCCCCTCTGCCTATGGTTTTCAATTACTTCTCAACGTTCCACAATTCTGAAAATCACAACTAAGTGTTCAATCACTACCCTGGCACACAATGTCTTTAGGTCTACTTGTCTATAGAAGCTGTGTGTTTCCTTTTTGTGTATCTCCATGATCATGTGCTCCTTTCTTCCATTTGCATTTAAAATCAGGGAGATCCATGGATAATCATAGGGTACTTGTACCTCTCCACTGCTAGGGCTGACAAATTTACTGACAAGAATTTCAAATTTCAGAATGTCTCTGCCCTCTACAATCACATTTTCTTTTAGCACCTCTAATCATGGGCTAATAGATTTAGCTCTTCTCTGAATTTTTCTAATTCTGGGTTCTTATCTCTTCTAGTTTCTCACGTCCTATGAGTACAGTCACCTTTCAAGGTCCACATTACTTCCATATCGTCAACTAAATCCTCCTAATTGGTTATAAACACACCCCTAACCAATTCCCCTCATGAGTCCCTCGCTCTGAGTGATGAAATGCATAGTGAGATAAGAATGCATCGGATAGCTGCTTTCTCACTGCAACTCAGTGCAACTTCCTCAATGACTGCAACACCTCCATCGTCTGTATCTGAGCTGGGAAAGTGGCATCCATCCAAGTCTTCTACCTGGCTGGGTGGTCCAGGAGCTGGCTCTCAGAAGCCTGTGTAGTTGTAGTTGAATCACTTAGGGCAAGTGATTTTTAAAAATAAACAGGGGCACCTGGGTGGATCAGTCAATAGGGTATCCGACTCTTGGTTTCAGCTCAGGTCCTCAAGTCATGACCTCATGGTTCGTGGGATTGAGCCCCGAGTGGGAATCTGTGCTGACAGCGTGGAGCCTACTTAGGATTCTCTCTCCACCCCCCTCGCTGTCCCTCCCCCATTCATGTGTGTGCCTGTGGGCTCGCTCGTTCTCTCTCTCTCAAAAAAAAAAAAAAACAAAAAAAACAAAAAAAACAAAAAACCAACTTAAAATAAAACAAACAAAAACACCACCACCAAAAACAGATTCCCTGGACATTTTTTTGGTCTACTGAATCAGCATGTTTACATGGTGAAGACCAGGAATCTGTCTTTTTAGAAGTGCCACCAGATAATTCTGATACTGGGAACTACTGCCTTATAGCAATTGATATCCTTTTTAGTCTAGCTCACCATTAGACTATCACTGAGTTTCTACATAAGGAAATCTCAAACACATCCTTCCTCCTCTTTCAAATGCCATCACTCCAATCCAGCCACAACTCCATCATATCTAGAAGACTGACTTCCCTTGCATAATGCTTTAAGTTCACGCCATCAATTCCAGGAGGCAGGGCATTTCAGTCTCTTGGAAAATGCACTGGCTGTAGAGTCAGATAACCTGGGTTGAAGCAAATCAGTTTTCCTTTTTGGATCTCAGTCTCCCATAAAATAGGAATAATATTAGACACCTGTCATGAATGATCTGATATAATGTGCACAGTAACACTCTGACAACAGTTATTCTCAATATCCTCATTTTACAGAGAAGGAACTTCTTAGCCTTGTTGGGAAGGTTAACAGGAGAAGGCTACGAAGGAGCCAGATACAGAGCAGGCTCTTGCTAGTGTCAGTCTCTGCTCTCCTTCCCTCATCTCCAAATCCCCTTAACTGCTACCATTGGTCAAAGAAACTAAGCAATGTTGCTCTTGTTATTTTCCACAAAGAAAAACGCTGAACAGCTCCTCTAGCAAAGCACTAAAGCCCATTCTAACATCTTGGTGCTAAGTCGCATATCCCCTTAAATGTCAGCATAACAGGAATCCCACAATCTCTACGAGAACACCTTAGAACAGTATCCCCAGGAGCCAAGCAGACCATGTAACTTTCTCGTTTCAAGCCTATTCAGGACAAAGAAGTTACTGAAGAAGGTGGGCCATCTGCTCAGGCCAGAAGGTGCTTTGAAGTGTTAAAACTAAGCATTTTCTTAAGTACCAATATCTGGCTCTCATTTCTCTATCTTGCTGAGACCCCCTCCCCTCCCCCCTCCCCCCCCCCCCCCCCCCCCCGGTCTCCCACTACCACCTCCCTTCCCAAGGCAACAAGAGGACACATTATGGTTTCAGAAAATGAGGCCAGAATACGGCACACACAATGCTGAAGAAGTGCTTCTGTTGCTAATTATAGGCACCAGACGAAGGTCTGGAAAAATTTCAACAATAAATTAAAACAATTAAGAGGCACAAATTTCAAAGCTCAGTATGTAAACAACACTATATCAAAATGAAACTCAAATGTATAATGTCACTTCAATGCCCTTGACTACAGCCAGTTTTAACACAGCTGCTTAGATCATACAATTACAGAAACTTTTATTATTTTAGAAACACATTTCAAAGGGCAGCTGCAAAGAAACTTCCTTCCCCACCCACTCCTGCTGTCCCTTCCTAGTCACAGATCTAGTGGTAAAATCTGAACTTAGCAACCTTTTGAAAGAAAAAACAATGCAACTGCTGACAGCAATAGGATGTCAATGGATGCCTTTAACTTGGCATATACAGACCTAAGGATTCAGACAGAAATGAAGTGAAATGACCCTCAAGTCACAAAGTTCAACATTTTGTTGTCCCAACAAAATGGCGCAAGCATCTACCTCTATGATGTCAGGATGAATCAATTCAGAAATTAGCAGGTGAATAATTAAAACTTCCTGGCAACAAATCTTACTACCTCTGGAGAAGCAGGTGTTTCCTGTCTCTCCAGGTTTTTTTTTTTTTCTTTTTTCTTTTTCTTTTTAAAGCTACCATCCTCACAATACCCACCAGATGTCAGGCATATTACATACATTGTCTTTAATCTTTACAATATCCCATGAAGTATTATTATTATTATTCCCATACAGATAAAGACACTGAGGCTCCAAAAAGTGGGCTCATGTAAGTATCAAGTGCAGGGGTTGGGATTCAAATCTAGGGACTGTCTAAATCCAACACCCATACTCTTTCCACTCTGTCATGCTGGTCCTTGGCCCTACATCCAGCCTAAAGCCTCAGCTATGCTCTCTCAAGACCTTTGATTTAGTCTGTCACATTTACAGTCCATAATGGTTTATCGCCCTTACTTGGGGAGAAGACAAATGAATAAACCATGGCCAGGAAGCTAAGTGTTTCAAAATTCTTAATTGCTCAGATACCTCACCAAAAACATCACCAATGCTTATCATCCTCTTTGAAGTACAATCTGCCTCTACTTCAAATGATGTAAATTTTCCCTTTAACAACAGTTCTTACAAACCACAAACTTAGCCTGCAGAAATTGACATTGCAGACTAAACATTTACCATGATTTTTAGAAAAGCATATCATAATTATCACTTTTTCCACTGAACCAAAAGGAGCCAGAGACCACAAACATTTTCCATTTTCCCTATACTGACAGGTATGATATTCACAGTAAGCATTAAAAAGCGAGAACTACAGACAATTTTTATAGAATTAATGGTTTTCCCAATCAAAAGAAGTCTTAAGTTGACAACTGAAACAGAGTAAAACTTCAAACTCAAGATCATCTATGGTAAAAGTTCAACACCAAACTAGAATAGTGATTACTAAGTTGCTCCATACATTATTAAATTTAAGTATGCACGTACACATGGACCAGTTTCTCCCCTAATACTCTTAAGGCAGGGTCTGTGTTAAGGAACTAATGCCAGGTTTAATCCAAGTCTACTAGACACGAACACAATCAACTTGGCCAGCTTGTCCCCAGCTATTAGATTCGTATGTATGATATATACTGACATATGTATATATGTTCAGATCAAATCCTGTTAAAACAAATAGCATTTTAACAAAAATATTTCCATGTCCCAGCCAATGGTCCATTCATTTCATGTAATATTCAATACCACAAAATTCCACTTTAACAGAGATATGGACAATGCCTTAAAATTCGCTGTAATGAAAACTGAATCGTATGCAATTATACTAACCATATTTATATACATAACACATGTTCATCTGTTCTGTCTCTTCTCCAAGACTGTACACTCCCCAAGAGAAGGGGTTGCCTCTGGACTGCACTCTGCAAATCAAGAGAACTTCAACAGTGCCACCTTGTGGATATTCTGTAAATACAAGGTGAGTTTCCTGGCACTCTAAAATGTTTGAGAAGCAAATTACAGGCAAAAATAAAATAAAACCAAAGCAGCACAAAGCAAGCACACCAAAAAACAACAGGTTTCCTTGAGCAAAATGGAGGCATAGTTTCAAAGCACTTATGAGGAACAAGTACTATCATCGAATATTTAACTGTCTGATCTTTTCTAGATATGAGATGGAACCTGAGTCCACAGAAAGGCTTGGCTGCTGGAGGTTCTGAGTTCTGGCACTGCTCATACCAGAGAGACGGCACCACATGGTCAATCACCTTACTTAAACTCACTTATAATTCTCTCCCCCTGAACCCCTCACCCTCCTTCCCTCTCATACAATTAAAACCATATCTGTTTCCTCCTTTCTCCCTATCATAAATAACTGGGCTGTAAATTGGGTTGTAAACATGTATTCTATACTATGGCCAATAAGAATTTTCCAGAGTAATCCTAGCAATTTCAGCCTTTGCACTAACTTTTGAACCAGCCCCCACCATCACCCACAATTCAATCACCACAATAACCAAGATGTATGATCTTTGTCATTTCATGAAATTTCTCTGATCCTTGGCTTCCTGGTCTATAGAATGAGAAAGAGGATTAAGTGATGGCTAAGATCCTTCGTAGCAATTAAATACTACACAATTCTAGAAAGAGAGGGTTCTTATTTTCTTTTCTAGAAATACTAATGAATGAAATGGAGCAAACAGTGCTATATTTCAGCATAAAATAAACCAGAAGAGTCAAAATTTCCTAAGCTAACTCTCAAATATCCTTACACTCCCACTGTAGAAAGTAAATTTACACATTTTGGAAGAAAGATTCGAAATTCAAAACTGGCCTTTCAATTTGCATGAGACCTGAGAACAGCTCCTATTTGCCATGAAAATACTTAGAGCATGGAGTCCTGATGCACTGTAAATCACAGACAAGCTAAGGAAGGAGCTACTCTTTGAAGAGAAGAGCTCTTCTTTGAAGAGAAGCTCTGACGGGACAGGGCTGGTGGCAATGGCACTTTTATCCCTGGCTATTTCTAGGTCTACCCTGGCATGGCAGTTATAACCTCTAGACCACAATGACCATTATTAGAAGCAGCATTCTGGCCAGCATTCTCTTCAGAAATCTATCTTACCTAGCCAAATTTAAAATTAAAGTTAAAATCAAAATTAAAGTAAGAAGGAGAAGAAGGAGAAGGAGAAGGAGGAGGAGGAGGAGGAGGACGAGGAGGAGGAGGAGGAAAAATAAAGAGAGAAAAGACAGAATTAATGAGTGATCAAAAATCAAAGTGGGCATAAAACAGGCAGAGCACAGAGGCTTTTTAGAGCAGTGAACCTATTCAATATGATACAATAATGGCAGATACATGTCATTACACATTTGTGCAAACCCAAAGAATGCACACCAAGAGTGACCCCTAATGAGTATGGACTGTGGGTGATAATAATGTGTCAATGTAGGCCCATGTGTCCCAGAACAAATGAGCCACCTGGATGGGATGTTAACGGGGGAGGCTGGATGGGATGGTGATAGTGAGGTAGGATGGGGATATGGAGACTATATGAATTCTCTGTATTTTCCATTCAATTTTGCTCTGAACCTAAAACTACTCTAAAAAAATAGTTTCTCTCTCTCTTTTTTTTTTTAAATCAAAGTAAACTTAACCAGAGGAGTATGGGGATGGAAGGAAGAGGGAGAGAGAGAAACAGAGAGGGAGGGAGAGAGAAAAAGAGAAGTGGTGAGGGAGAAGATCCAGAAATAAGTTTTTCAAAAAACGTAATAAAGACATGCCATCAGTTTTTCCAAGACATTTGTACCATTCCCTACCCTAAGTGTCATTTTAAGTACAAATGAACATCCTAAACTTTGGGACACTGCTTAAACATAAATGCTGTAGGAAAAATTATCTCATATATTTTTTAAATTACTTATAAAAGCAAAATCCAGATTATATATAGGCTACATCAAAACTAACAGCATAGGGATGCCTGGGTGGCACAGTCAGCTAAGCATCCAACTCTTGATTTCAGCTGAGGTCTTGATCTCACAGTTCATGGGATCAAGCTCTGCATTGGGCTCTGTGCTGACGGTACACAGCCTGCTTGGGTTTCTCTTTCCCTCTCTCTTTGCCTCTCCCCCACCTCAAAATAAATAAACACTTTAAAAAACAGGATAGCATTAGCTCATTAAACTAAATTAAACAATGGTATGACCAATGATCAACACCACTAATCGTGGCAACTGCCTACATTTCCTATACAGATCCTAAATTATAACTCCTTTTCCAATGCCATAATAAAATATAGTATGGGTACCAAAGAAACTCACACTGTAGTCACACTGTACTCATTCATTCATTTCACAAATATCTACTGACTTCTGCGTAGGCCCTTGGACTAGACATTCTTCTACGGCTCAGCCTTTTAAAAGACAAGTACAGTTACCTGGTAAAGCGGTAATAAAGTCCCGCTGCAACATGGGCTTCAGGTAAGAGTTAATATGTCCATGCTGATAATGACACATTCGTGAAATAAGGTGTTCCACAAATTCCACTTGATCTGATTCAGACCACTGGTCAAAATATTTAATACACAAGTCTTTTTCTTTTTGATAGTTTCCTTCTGATGGCCTCTTTCTGGAGACGATCACAGATGATGTTCCATTACTTATCTATTTTAGAAAAATAAAAAAAAAATAATTAGTTTGACAAGGAAAAAAACTCTAATTAGTATTTTATTGGAAACATTTTTCACCCTGTGTATTTAATCTTAAAATACCAGCTATACCCTGAAGCCAAACTCATTCCTTTATTAATTCATTCATGAAGTAATTTAAAATGTATTTAGGGCCTCAAATTAAGTCTCTAAAGTAAATGTCAAATTTACAGCTATTTATAAAGCTATCTGGTGTCCCAAGTCATCATCCTCCAATGCTTATGCCAAAACCATGTGGTTATTAGATAACCAATGTCAGAGATATCTTAGAGAACGTGCTCAACTTGGCAAAGTAGCAACTGATTGACTATTAGTAGTTTGCTTTACTTCTTCAAAGATCAAAGTCAATGCTATACTCATCTAGCCAATGGTTCTCACACCTGTGTGTGCATCAGAGTAACAAGAGGGCTTCTTAACAGACAGACTGCCAGGCTCCACCACAGACGTCCTCATTCTATAGGTCTGGAGTAGAGCCTGAGAAGTTGCAAGTTCCCAGGTGGTACTGGTGCTGATGGTCTGGAGAATGCACTTTAGAGACCACACTTTGAAAACCACTGGTCCATTTAATGAAGAAATCTGAAGGCAATTCAATCTAAAAATTGAACCCATCTCCAAGCTGTTACCAGAGCTACTAGACTGCTAGCAAATAACAGTTTAGACTTTCACTCCTTTTTTTTCTTCACCTACTCTGAAAGCAACCCAAGGTAAACCACATACACCTCAAAAGATTCTCATCCTATAGAGTTGGTCGATGATATCCCACAGACTCCTATACTACCTATGCATCATTTCTCCTCAAAGCTACATGGATGATGGTTCTTGCATAAAACCAGTATATTTCTTAAAAAATAAAAACTACATATACTTTATCTGACAACAGCATCAAAAAAAAAAAAAATTTGGAATCCCCAGACTGAAGCCACAACTGCCACTGGTGCTATGAGGCTCAGTAACATCCCTATTTAAAACCAAAATTACTTCAATGTTTTTGTCAAACATTTGCCAAGCTATCTACCAGTCACTCCTTTGAGAGCCCCTTCATGTATAACACCAGAAATAGCCTAGAAGAGAATTTTGAAAACTGAAGAGTTATATTACAGACATGCATTAACTCCATGCATGAGCTTATCTCAGAAGTTTTACACAGAAAAAACCAAGAGCTTTGTTATCACTATGTCCCCTAATTTAACTGAATCTATCCCAGAAAGAAGACATCCTTCATAAATAACCAAAGGAGTCTGACTTTCCTTATTAAAATCTTATATATCATACCTCTCTGCAGCAAGTTTTTATGTCCACATTTAAAGGTACATAGTGAGAAGGCATTCACCTCCCATCCCATTTATCTGACTACCTCCTTCTCTAGGAATGTTTTTCCCCCCCTGGAAATTGGATGGAGAGCTCACTGACACTGGGTACCACCAGAGGGCAGCATTGAACAGAAATTTATGATGCTGCTTGTAGTTAAGACCTCTATCTGACAGAGCCCAAAAATCAACGTTCAAAACAGTCAGAAGTGAAAATTCTTCACGGTGGTGAGTATCAGCTAGTATAAGGGACATCTCTGCTACTTTTAAGTATAAGGATGTTGAGTATAATGTTATAATAACTGCCCGACTATAGGCAACTTGGTTAAAGCAAATAATAATACATCTACATAAGGTACTATAATGAAGCCATTAAAATTAGGTTTATATAGTAACATCTTAATAACAAGAGAACATGTTTATGAAACAATATTAAGGAACAAAAGACAAGATGCAGAATGTTATACAGCATTACAATCACGGTTAGTTTGTGCAATGGGGAACACACAAGACAGAATAAAGGATATATTAAAAAAAAACAGCCTATTTCCTTCCTCCTTCTTTTCTACATTTTACTCATTGTAACTTGTCAAAACTTGCTTTCCTGACGGGTTAAATATATGGTAACAACTTGCATTTGTGTACTGCTTTATAATTTCCAAAATACTTTCACATCCGTTATCATTTGATAAGCAAAGGGATTATCATTTCATTTACAGAAGGGTTCTTAAACATCTAACTTCCCTACAGCACTGGTATACCATTAACTAGTTAACTAAAAGAACTTACGAAAGAAAAACTGAAAGCCAAAATGTTAAGAACCACTGTGAACTGAAAAATCAATAGTCAATGAAGAGAACCCTATCGGAAAATACGGAGCACGAAGGAGGAACAGACATCAAGCTGCACACAGTTCCCCCGACGCAGTGGCAAGTGCACAGTTCTACAGCACATTTCCCATTTCTACTTCTAGCCACCTGCTGAGCCCAGATTTTCCTGACATTGTTTTGCTTTGCTTATTTCATCGTAAATTTGTTGGGCATACTTTATTCTTGCTAACTCATCTACTCCTCTCATTTCAAATCAAATGAACGCAGAGAATATTTTTAACATTATTCTCTTCATCTTTAGGTTTATTTGCCTCTTACTGTGTCTTTCTGAGGGGCAAAGTTATTTGTACCATAATGGTTGATGGAAAGATCCAATCATGAAACTTGACATAGCATCCCTCCCCATAGCTAGCGCAAAAAAAACCCTGGGGAATTGGGAGGAAAACTGGCAGGACTAAAAAGAACCAAGAAAGAAGAAAGGAAAGGGCAAACTAACAAGAAATGGGGGAGAAGGGTGAGGGTAGGGAGACAAAATCACCAATGCACACACACTGGTATGGCACGGTGCTATTCTGGTGACAAAGGATGCCACCACTGACCATCTTTGGCTTGGACTGTGGCGACAAACTGAGTATTTTAGGCTACAGACACTTCAGAATCTTTGTAGCAACTCCAAAATTTTTTACTATTAGTAATGACACTTCCCTGAGGAACAGAAGATAAATTAGAGTGAATTCCGAAACTAGCAAAATTGCACAAAAGAAAACAAAAACGCTTGCTTGGCTCTAGTTTTCATTGAGGACATGAGCTGAGGGAGCATCTTATCTATAGTAAGTCAACTGCTCTTATCTGTGCGTCGTCATTCCTACCTGCCAAAGAGTATTTTTCTTTGGGGACTCATCTTCATTTTGATCCTCCATAACTGAAGTGTTCTAAGGGGGGAAAAACAGGTTATTTGAATTATGCCGAGTTTTGCAAATCCTACACCAAAATATAATTTTGAAAACCCAAAGTAGAATGTACCAACACCAACCCAAGAACTATTTGGCGTGTGACTAACAGATGCCATTTTGGGGTCAAAAGGGTTGTGCTCATCTTCATACGTTAGTCGAAGTTACAGTTAGTTGCTGGACAAAACTAAGCATAAAGTCTTTATATATGAAGGCTGGGCATACTTAGAAAACAAGCTAAATTATGGGACTGGGGCTGAGGCTCTACCTCAACATCACTGTTATTCTTTTAACTTGTGGCAAGAAGCCACGGAGACCCACTTAGTTCTTTGATTGCACAAACATTTACTAGAATGTCTGCTATTCAGTAATCCATCCCAACCATCACCTGCATTTAGTACTGCCAAGCTCTGGAAGTCCCCCCTTGCTTTTCTCTTTCCTTCCTTGATAACCTTGTTTTTCTAGACAATCTCCCTTAGCAAGCACCAGTGGTGGGTGCCCCAACTTCTTCCCTGAAGGGGAGGATGCTGGTAGCCAGTAACAATCTGGCTTGCCTTGGGAATGCATCAGCTTTTGATTTTTGTGTTTACCGCACAAAGAGGCACTGTGCGATTATTCTTTCTGGTGACCTAGTCGCTCAATAGATGCCCATTAACTAGAGATTATACATGATTGGATTTTCCCTTTTGAAGCTCCTACCTAATGGCTAAATGGAAACTTAATGAGAAGGGGAAGTGGGAGAGTAGTGCTCCGAAAGGAATAACAATTCAAGAACCTCTAAGATTCTTTCCCAAACCTAAAGTTCTAAGATTGGGGTACAAAAGATAAACTATAACACTCCACAGTATTATTCAAAAGAATCCTATAGATCTGTTTAAGTCACTGGTGTTTACAAGATTCTGTTTACTGCCTTTAGGGATAAGCCGATCTCTCAAAACTTCCCTATTTTTCCTTTGTTTTCTTCAAGTCATAAAATGTTTGCACCCACACAGTATTTCCCAACGTGGGTAATGACAGAAGAATCACTACAGAACACTAGTACTTTGCAGGTCACCTAGCTCGCTCTGATCAGGAATACAGTATGTAGTACAACAGTCAAAGGCTTTGAAACCAGAGAGACGTTGCATTTGTGAGGTGGTCACTTATTCAGTGTGTGTGTGTGTGTGTGTGTGTGTGTGTGTGTGTGTGTGTGTGTAATTCTGAGTAAGGTCTTTTACCCATGGACAAATACAAACCATATAGAGGTACTGTGGGATGGAGACTCCCCAGCACAGTGCTTGGTGTGTAACTGGTACTCAAAAAATCATTCATGCCCAGCTTTGAAGATGCTACTTTCCCTTAAGTGTTATCTTCTCACACTTTTTAACCTCAGGCTTTGACAGAATGGCTCCAGATGGCTGCCTGTAGAGAAAATCCACTGGCTCCCTCAATAAAATCTTACAAGTCCCACAGTGCCAAGGTCTGCAATGGGGGAGAAGGGCAAACGGTCAGGGTTCCCCGTATGTGAAAGCCAACCATGAGCTAGAGAGGAAGACACTGTGTCCAAGAGTCCAAAACAGGTCTAGAGTAGACGGTAATAAATGATCCTGAATGGGAAGAAGAGGGTGGACAAGAGAAAAACAGAAGTAGTACTTCTCTCTCCATGTAATTTTCCTTTTACTGCTATCTTGAAGGACTTAAGATTCATAAAGCTGGCAGGGGAGTGAACAAAATGGAAACAGTGACTTAATACATCATCTGCTGGGTCCAACTAGTAGTTACAAAGCCATCCTTGCAAGGTCACAATGTCCTGGGTTCTAAGAGAGTAACAAGAAGAAACCATGGCTGGAAACATGAAGAGTTAAGCGTATAAAGTAGGAGAAAAATGGCAAGTCCCTGCCCCCATCTTCAGGCACCGGAGGAAATGTATGAGGAATGCATATATGTAGGGTTTTAAACTAAAAACTTTTGGGGCGCCTGGGTGGCTCAGTTGGTTAAGCATCCGACTTCGGCTAAGGTCATCATCTCACAGTTGGTGGGTCCGAGCCCCATGTTGTGGGGCTGACAGATCAGAGCCTGGAGCCTGCTTCAGATTCTGTGTCTCCCTCTCTCTCTCTGCCCCTCCCCCATTTAGGCTCTGTCTCTCAAAAATAAATACAATGTTAAAACAATTAAAGTAAAAACTTCTGTTATACAGGAGTCTGAACCCACCAGAACTCTTCTGACCTAAGCTACCTAAATACTTTCCTTACTCAGGGAGGAAATAAAAAGTCAGAAGTCCCTACAGATTACACAAGAAACAACTGTCTTTCTTCCTTTCACTCATTCCAAAACAGAGAAATGGTGTTTATTTATACAGATGAGAAAGAAACAACCCCTCTGATAAAAATAGCAACTATTCTCTTAAGGCTTGATAAAAGTGGATAAAAAGATACGATTTAATAAAATTGTATTTAATAAAGCCCTGGGGTGGCCGGAATAGCTCCCCCATCATACATATCTTTTCAACTTCTCTTATAAAGCCCTGAGGAGAAGCTGCCAAAGGGAAAATGCTACTCTGAAGCTACATTGATCAGAGGATCATTTCCCAAGAGTCTTCCAGGTGACACAAGAGATGCTCAGAGAAAAAAGGGTCCCTTGGTCTAATAAAATCTGACAAATGCTATATGCTGCACAAACACTTGCTCTCTCCCTCCCCACCCCCAAAGTTAAAAACCACTTCGTTAAGGGGCACCTGGGTGGCTCAATCGGTTAAGCGTCCGGCTTCAGCTCAGGTCATGATCTCACGGTCTGTGAGTTTGAGCCCCACATCGGGCTCTGTGCTGACAGCTCGGAGCCTGGAGTCTGCTTCAGATTCTGTGTCTCCCTCTCTCCTTGCCCCTCCCCTGCTCATGCTCTGTCTCTCTCTGTCTCAAAAATAAATAAAAACATTAAAAAAACACAACACTTAAGACACGAAAGGTTCAGAGATGTCTCGTAAGTAACAATCAGGTTAAGATAGTTTAACCTAGCTTTCCCAAGTTTGTTGGACATGGACACCTCTCTTATTATAACAATACCTCATTTAACAAGAGCTCAGCAAATACTGGAAAACACTGGACTAGGGCAATAGCATGCAGAAGTCCTCCCTCCTCTCACTTCACCAGACCCAGGTTTCTGGGAGACAAAGGAAATGACCACTTTGGTAGGCACAAAATATTCCGAGTCCCCTCTCATCTTTCCCAGACTGCTTTATGAGCTGAGTCTATGTGTAGGTACAATAAGCTAGCTCTAAGTCGTGATACATCTTTGCCAGTAGGTGCCACCAGCTAAGAGAATATATTTCACTTGGAAAAATCTACTTTAAGAGTTATATAAGAGAAATACATTTCCTACTTTTAAAATGCTACAAATTCGGCATTATGAGTTTCATGATAGAAATGCTTATACAGGGGCACCTGGGTGGCTCAGTAGGTTAAGCGTCCGACTTTGGCTCAGGTCATGATCTCAAAGTTCGTGACTTCAAGCCCCGAATTGGGCTCTGTGCTGACAGCCCAGAGCCTGGAGCCTGCTTCAGATTCTGTCTCCCTCTCTCTCTGCCCCTTCCCTGTTTGCACTTTCTCGCTCAAAAATAAACAAACATTAAAAAATTTTTTTTAAAAAGAGAAATGTTTATACAACATAAGATTTTCATACAAAAGGAGTCTTTACTCTTTGGAGGAAGCAAAAATAAAAAAAAAACCACAAAGGATCTGGAAAACATGGGAGCATTGTGCCATTTTCTTTAGTGTTTTCAAATTGGGGGACTTAAGACATTAAGAATGACAGACATATAATGCAAAAATGCTATTAGCTAACTTCATTGGGTCTCTAATCTAGGCTTGTTTCATACATTGCCTTTTAATCTTGAGGAAAAAAATATGAATGTATATATTGCAATTTTACCAAAAAAAATGAGGAACAGATAAGTAAGTGATTAAAAGTCACAAAGTTGGTAAATGAGAGATGCAGGAATCAGAGCTAGGTCTGTTCTAATCAGAAGTCCATGTCCTTTCCGTACAGAAAAACACATCTCAAGTATTTTCCAACTGCTGGTTGTAGCCTATGAAGTTCATTTAATGGGCCGCAATCAGCATTTTCTAATAAAACGAAATTGAATCTGGGCATTCCCCTGCTCACAAAGGTAAGCATAACAAAAATCACAAGGGGTAAATAAAAGGAATGAGCAAAACCAGAACAGGAAAATTCAAATTAAGGAAACAAAAACTCATTATTGCACAAGGAGAACGATACTCAAGTCAAATCACTGAGTGACAAAGAGTTTTTAAAAATCTCTAAAAGTCGTAATTTGTGAAGAGGATAATGTGTACTTTTATATATACACTAAATATAAAATTCCACAAAATATATCAAGGAAAAAAGTTATTTTTTTTTTAAATTTTTAAAACACCCTTGCATCTTTGACAGATCAAGTAGACCAAACAAATAAAAGCTTGGCTTTCCATAGAACATTAAAAAAACAACCTACAGAGTATCCTAGGCCACAGAAAAAGTATCAAATACAGTCAGAAATCAAGAAAAGATTATTGTGTTAAGATCAAGCCAAGCAGAAATGTCCAAATCTAGTTTGCTAGTTACTATGTGCCACAAATTCCAAAGATAAACAGAACAATGACTCACACAAATAAACCAAACACCTCTGTGTTGTTATTGTTAATTCCACCCAGGCCCCTAGTCTAACCTAAAATTCTTTCCCCTTAAACCTAAATCTTACCAACACATTACTGGTAAATGAGATCACTGAAGAGGGAGAAACATTCACTCGGAAAAAGAAGAGACAAGCTTTTCCAAAAAAGCAGTCCCCTCTCTCATAGTAATCTCACAACTCCAGAAGGAAGAAAAACATGAACGCACCTATGCATACATGACTTTTTAAAGCAACAACTCCAGCCACCATTAAACATAGCTAATCGAAAATCTTCTTGTCCCTCCACACAAATATCAACATATAGGAACAAACCAGTTGTTTTCTTTCTACAATTAAAATAAAATTTTTAAATTTTAATTCTTTGGGAGTTTGTCTGAAATCACTGCCACGTAATTTCTGTAATGTAGTAAGTTCTGTTCCAGTTTATCTAATCTGCAGTTCTACTCAACACTTCTAACTAGGTGTTTGGCTGTTCCTGACACTACATGACAAGATCATATCAAAGTATGTAGAAGAATGAACACAGGGTAAAATTTTTCTTCCTTTCCTCACCACCAATTATTTTTTAAAAGAGGGGAATGCTTATATTATTAGATATTTTTTAAAAAATTTAAGCTACAATAATTAAAGCAGTATGGTTCTGGCAAAGCAAGATCAATGAAACAAAATAGAAAGTCCAGAAACCGATCATTTATACTTACAAATCTGTGTATTTTAAAGTCAGAGTTTCAAATTGGTGAGAAAGAGATAATACTCTTTATGGGATTAAAAATAAAAGATGGGGGTGGAGGGCGCCTGGGTGGCTCAGTCAGTTGAGGGTTTGACTCTAGATTTTGGCTCAGGTCATGATCCCAGGGTCTTGGAATCAAGTCCCCTGTGGGGCTCACATTGAGTGTGGAGCCTGCTTTAAGATTCATTTATTCATTCATTCATTCATTCATTCTCTCTCTCTCTCTCTCTCTCTCTCTCTCTCGCGCGCGCGCTCCCTCTGCCCCTGCCCTGTGCACACACGCACATGCTCGAAAAATATAAATAAAAATAAACAAAAGTTGGGCACCTGGGTGGCTCAGCTGGTCAAGCATGGGACTCTTGATCTCAGCTCAGGTCTTGATCTCATGTCTGTGAGTTCAAGCCCCACACTGTGATCCACACTGGGTGTGGAGCCTGCTTTGAATGAATGAATGAATGAATGAATGAATGAATGAATGAATATAAAAACTTTTTAAAAATAAAGAAAAGTTAAAATGCTACCTCATATTACATCCCAATAAATACTATGGATACAAAGAATCAAGTGTGAAAAATTACAACCATAAAACTACTAAAAGCAAGCATACAGGAGTTTCTACAAATTCATGGAACCAGGGAAAGGCTGTCCAAGCATGATACCAAAGACAGAAATAAATGTAGATGTGATTGGATAAAAAAATTCAAACTCATGAATGTTCACAATAAATTTCAAAAACAAATACAATACATTGGGGGAAGTATTGCAATGTATGATAAATAAGTTACTATATAAATATTTCTAATAAATTAATAAGGAAACCAAAACTAATACCCTAATAGGCAAATAAGAGTAAGTAGATATTTCAAAATGAGAAATTTAAATGGCCATCAAAAATGAACACCTACAACAATAAAAAGATGCAATTTTTCACCTACCAAAATTGGCAACTTTTATTTTTATGTACTCTACAGGAATTGGGCGCTCTGGTAAGATTATAAACTGTTACTTTTCAGAGAATATTTATCAACTTCAAAAAGTACTACTTAACAATGGACATAATTTAACTTTAGCAATTTTTCCTAAGGAACTGTATTTCTATAGAAAATTATAGCTATGACAATTTATAACATGGAAAACTAGAAAACAATGTAAATGTCCAACAATAGGGTATCATTTAAAAATATGATACAGGCGCCTGGGTAGCTCAGTCGGTTAAGCGTCCAACTTCGGCTCAAGGTCATGATCTCATGGTTTGTGAGTTCGAGCCCCGTGTTGAGCTCTGTGCTGACAGCTCAGAGCCTGGAGCCTGTTTCGGATTCTGTGTCTCCTTCTCTCTCTGCCCCTCCTCCACTTGTGCTCTGTCTCTCTCTGTCTCTCAAAAATAAATGTAAAAAAAAAATTTTGTTTTTAATATATGATAGTAGAAATTTTTAGTTCTTTTTAAAAACATTTCTATTGAAGTATAATATAATAAAGGGTTTAATTCTCAAGTGTAACTAGTACTCAGACCAACATAAAGAACATTGCCAGGGTCCATAAATATTTTCCTCATATTACCTCCCAGTCATTAATGGCCAAACGTAACCACTAATTTTTTTAATATCACCATAGATTTACACATTCATTTTTGAACTTTTTTTTAATGTTTATTTATTTTGAGAGAGACAGAGACAGAAGAGACAGAGAGTGCACACATGTGCACAAGCAGGAAAGGGGCAGAAAGACGGAGAGTCCCAAACAGGCTTTGTGCTGTCAGCACAGAGCCCAATGTGGGTCTCGAATCATAAGATCATAACCTGAGCCAAAGCCAAGAGTCTGACACTTAACCGACTATTGAGCCACTCAGGTGCTCCCATTTTTGAACTTTAAGTAAATAGATTCTTATCATATATACTCTTTAGATCTAGCTTCTTTTGCTTAACACTATGATTTGAGATTCTTAAATACAGCAACAGTTCATTCTTTTTCACTGCTCTATATTATTTCAAAAAAATATTTATTCATTTTACTACTGATTAACATGTAGGTCACTTCCACTTTTGGCATTTAAAATAATTCTGTCATGTCTGCTGGTGTACATGGGCATGTATTTCTGTTGGGTCTATAGTAGGGGTGAGCAATCAGATCATAAAATATAGTAATTTTTACTGTACATGCTTAAAAATGCAGACAGTAATGCTGAACTTCAGGGTTTAGATGTACATTCTCTGGTCATTGACCACATCTAGGTGAACAAAGCCCCCAGGATGCAGCACAGAACTTGCAGAGCTCATGGTCGGATTAACCCATACATGAACTCTCCCTGACACATTGAGATGATCCTTACTGAAAAAGAGCAAAGTATTCCTAAATCAGAAGAAGTGGTTGCACAAAAGAAAAAGATATCCAAGAGGAAACTGGAGAAACAAAAACTTGCGGCCCAGGAATAAATTCAGAATAAAATAAATGTTAAAAAAAATAGCTTTTGACCACTTTTAATTGGACAGTCTTTTCTTACTCATTTCCAGAAATTCTTTATTTATCCTAGAATAGAGTCCTTTTCCAAATATATTTATTGCAAAGGTCTCCTCTTAATCTATGGCTTAACTTTCCATTCTCTTAATGGTGTCTTTTAATAAAGAGAAGTAATTAATCTTAATTTTTTAATGTTTATTTATTATACAGTCTCCCATGGAGTAGCCTAGAAGTTTTACTTTTTTCCCCCCCAAAGTTTATTTATTTTGAGAGAGAGAGGGAGAGAGGGAGAGGGAGAGAGCACAGGCACACACATTGAGTGAAAACAGGGGAGGGGCAGAGAGAGGGAGAGAGAATCCCAAGCAGGTTCCATGCTGTCAGCACTGAGCCTGACTTGCTCTCTCAGGAACCAGGAGATCACAACCTGAGCCGAAACCAAGAGTCTAACACTTAACCGAGTCACCCAGGTGACCCTATTTCACCTTTATACTTACATCTAAAATTCATCTATACTAATCTTTATGCAAAGTAGGAGTCAGCATTCATTATGTTTTTCAAATTGCAGTTTACAACCCACTGTGGTTTATAATACCAACTTAATGGACACCCAGCATGAAAGAAAGAAAGAAAGAAAGAAAGAAAGAAAGAAAGAAAGAAAGAAAGAAAGAAAGAAAGAAACAGAACACACAGCACATCTCTTATTTCATCAATTCTAACACATATTTTTTCACATTTTAATATCTCTGAAATTGAGATATTTCTTAACCATCAATGGCATCTTAAAACTGGTAGCATTTTCTTCTGAATGTTACAGAAAATGGCATATCTTACAATCTATGCTGTCTTATGTGTCACAGTGGAATACAATATACATTGGGGTGACTTTAGGAATGTATGTTATGTTACACACACAAACATATATAAAACATATACATAAATATGTGTGTGTGCACATATGATTACATGTACTAAGTCTAAATGTAAATCTGGGCGGGTCTAAATACAAGTTTTATTTCTCACTATGAAAATACTTAAAAACACTGAAAACCCCTAATTAAGGTATTGGAGTACAATGAATCCCATACTGCGAAAGTTACCTACCACCTTTTCAGTTGTCTTTCGATTCCTCTAACTATATCAAAAGATATTTTTTACACTGTTTAATACTTTCAATTATCTGTTTTTAACAAAAAGACCTAGCTTCCTATTCAGTTTACTGTAGCAAACGGTATGTGGCTAGAATTTTATATGGGTCTCAACAAGTGCCATGATTTTCCAGTCATACAACAATACGGTCTCCTTTTCTGATTTTTTAAAAGAGAGCAGATTTTTTAAATATGTGAAGTAGATAAAAGGACACACAGTATACAGATATGTCCAAAACTGTGAAGATAGTACTCACCTGTCTAAAGTTATGGGAAAACTACTTCTTGGAAGAACAGTGACATGAAAAAAGGTCTAAGGTAAATTTTAAATGAAAAATAAAATGGGGGGGGGGGGGTCAGAATACATCTGTAGGACTCCATCTTCATGGATAAAACTTAATTATTGATTTATTTAGAGCAGTGTCTAGAAAAGGTGTGTTAAAATGCTAACAATGTTATCTCTGTATATTTTGCTTTCTATTTGCTTGAAGACATCTCTTTTTAACAGTAAGGAATGGTGATTTTTAACATTAAACTTTCAAAAGTAAAAATCCATGCCAAGACCCCAGATACATATGCTCTAGTCTAAGGAAACAGAAACTAGTTACTGAAAGTTGAGGCAGGATCCTCCTGCATGTCACCTGACCTCTCTGTGCCCACTTCCTCATCCAGAAAACTGAGGTTGAAACAGGCCTCCCCGACAGAGGGAGTGACAAAATTTAAAAGAGAATCCTGGCACTTATAAGGGCTCCCTTAGTCAAATTTAACCTCCAAAGGGCAGAAAAAGCTTGGCTGAGTTATTCATTCTGTATTCCTTCCACTTCCGATAATTCCTGGCACTTATAAGGGCTCCCTTAGTCAAATTTAACCTCCAAAGGGCAGAAAAAGCTTGGCTGAGTTATTCATTCTGTATTCCTTCCACTTCCGATAATTCCTGGCACACTACTTAAGTACAGAAGTATAATAAGTATCTGTTGATATGAGTCTTGGCTATAATTATTACAATCTTCCTATGAATTGTAATGACAAAAGTGGTAATTTTGTTTCTGCTTACTCCTTTCCCATAGTTTCCAAACTGTCTACAAAGAGCAAGGATTCAAAATGGGGGGGGGGGCATGCAACACAATTTCTGGCCCTCACAAAAAGCAGTAAGAAACAAAATCTAGTTTCAGAAAGGCAGTCATCTTTATTACCCCTAAAGTATTCATTTACCTACATAAAAGAAGAACACCTCATTAATTATTTGACTGCTTAAAAAGGTCCAACAAAAGGATGGATAGATAAAAGTCTGCCAGAGTCTGAGAAAGCAAACGGGGAGCAGCAGAATGTGCCCTTAATGCTTCCTGGTGCTTAACACTTGGAAGAGAACTACTAAAGTAAAACCTGTAAAATGTTTCATATCCAGGAGAGGAAGGAAGCCAGAAAAAGAAGGTGCTTTCAAAGTAGTAGAAGAATGGCCAAAGGACACTGAGTCATGGCACCACAGAGGGAGTCAGTCAGCTGAAGAGTAAAGAGCAGGCCTTTACAGACACAATGCCCCCACTGCAAACTCTGGGCTCTGACAATGACGAACTGTCTTGACTTCCTGTTAGTTACTTGACTTCTCTCTCGGATTCAGTTTCCTCTTTTCTAGGGCAGGGAGAACACTGCCTACATTGCAGGAAGAGAAATAACACGTGCAAAGCACCTACAGGATAACATTGCTCAAAAATATAAACCAGAAAGACATTTTTACTTTTTTGCTTCTAACATTAACCATTTTAAAAGAAACCTGACGAACACCTGGATGGCTCAGTCAGTTAAGCGTCCAAAATTTAAGTCATGATCTTATGGTTTGTGAGATGGAGCCCCACGTCAGGCTCTGTGCTGACAGCACAGAGCCTGTTTGGGATTCTCTCCCTCTCTCTCCCTGCCCCTCCCCACCCCTCTCCCTGCGCACATGCACTCTCTCTTTCTCTCAAAATAAATAAATAAGCATTAAAAAAACTTTTTAAATAAAACGAAACATACCAATAATTAATTAAATATAAGTAGTCAAAACACTCCAATTAAAAAGCAGAGATTGTGAAACTGGATAACTATATGCCCTCTAAAAGAAACCCACTTTAAACATAAAGACACACTGCTTAAAAGGACAGAAAAAGGTATACACCATGAATTACTTATCAAAGGAAATCCAAAAGTCAAAGTAAATTAATATTAATAATAGGCAAAACAGATTTCAGAACAAGGAATGTTATCAGGGATCAAGTGAGGTATTTCATATTGATGAAAGGATCAACTTATCAAAAGAATATAACAATCCAAAATATATATGCCCTTTTCTAACAAAGATTTGAGATACATCTGGAGGAAAAAACAATGACACAACTCCAAGGAGAAATAGACAAATCCAAATTTAAATTTGGACACTTCAACACTCCTCTCTTAGTTATACATAGAACAAGCAGACAGAAAAGAGTAAAGATATGGAGGACATGAAAAACACTATCAGCCAACTTAACCTAGTTGACATTTATAGAACACTCTACCCAACAAGAGAACACATTCTTTCCAAGTACACAACATTCACCAAGATAAATGTTACTCTGGGCCATAAAACAGGTTTCAATAAATTTTAAAGGGCTGAATTTATACAAAGTATGCTCCAGAATGACAAAGAATTAATCCAAAATTAATGTAACAGAAAATCCCAAAAGGTTCGGAAATTAATATATCACTAAAAGATATCACAAAGAAAATTAGAAAATATTGTGAACTGAATGAAAGTAAAAATTCAACATATTAAATACTGTGGGATATAACTAAAATGGTGGTTAGAGAGAAACTTACAACATTAAATGCATTAGAAAAGGACATGGTCTTCAAAGCAACAATCTAAGCTTCCCCTTTAAAAAACTAGAAAATTAGCAAATGAAACCTAAAATAAGCAGCAGGAAGGAAATAGTAAGGATGAGATCCAAAATTAATATAATATGAAACAGAAAAACAATAATGAAAAATCAATGAAACCAAAAGCTGTATCTTTGAAACAATTAATAGAAGTGATAAACCTCTAGTCAGGCTGATAAGGAAAATAAAATAGATAAGAAACATATTTCCAATCTCAGGATAAAAAGTGGGACCATGAATACAGATCCTATAGACATTAAAGGAAAATAAGGAAATATTATAATTTTACACTAATATATTCTACAACTCAGATGGAAGAGACAAATTCCTTAAAAGACACATGGATACCAACAAGAGAAATAGATAAACTCAGCAGCCCCATACCTGTTAAAGGAATTGTCTTCACTGGTGAATTTTATTTAGTATTTACAAAAGAAGTAATATTAATTCTACATAAACTTCTAGAAAGTAAATGAGGCACGAACATACCCAATTCACATTCTGAGGCCAACACTACCTTGATACCGAAGTCTCTCAAACACATCACAAGAAAAAAAAAAACCAAAACAAAATGGATAAATATGATTGCTGTGAATGTTATATGTGTTCATTTGTCAAACCTACATAAACTACACACTTAAAATTGGAAAATTTTATTATGTATAAAGTATACCTCAAAAAAGTTAACTTTTTAAAAACTTTAAGTGCTACACAAAAACAAAAACTTTCCCACAAAGCAAATTCAAGGCCTAAATGATTTGCTTGGTAAATACTATCAAACATTTAGACAAGAAATAACAGCAATCTTTCACATTCTTTTTAAAAACAGAGAGAATGAGTCACTGTATTAGAATAATCCTAATGCTAAAACCTGAGAAAAGACATTATCAAAATAGAAAACTGACCAATTACCTTCAGGCAGGAAGGTGTAAAAACCCTCAACAAAATATTGCCAAATCAAATACAAAATTACATAAAAAGCATAATACTTCATCATCAGTTGGGGCTTTCCCAGAATTAAAGACTGGCTGAAGAGTCAAAAAATCAATGTAATACACAGTAAGGCAGTAAGTTATACAATGATTTCAATACATGTATTTAGGGCATATTAACAAAATTCAAAACCCTCTCATGATTAAAAACCCTTAGGTGTGGGGCACCAGGGTGGCTCAGTCAGTTGAACATCTGACTTCAGCTCAGGTTATGATCTCGTGTTTCATGAGTTCGAGCCCCACATCAGGCTCCCTGCTATCAATGCAAAGAGTGCTTTGGATCCTCTGTCCCCCTCTCTGCCCCTCCCCTACTTGCACTCTCTCAAAAATAAACATTTTTTAACGCTTTTTAAAAATTATTTATTTTTGAGAGACAGAGACAGAGCATGAACAGGGGAGGGGCAGAGAGAGAGAGGGAGACACAGAATCTGAAGCAGCTCTAGGGCTGTCAGCACAGAGCCTACACGGGGCTCAAACTCATGAACCGCAAGATCGTGACCTGAGCCAAAGTCAGACACTTAACCGACTGAGCCACCCAGGCACCCCAATAAACAAACATTTTTAAAAAAATAAAAACTCTCAGGTAACTTACTCAATGTGATAAAGAATATATAGATGTATATGTGTATGTGAGCGCGCACACACACACACACCCCTATAGCTAACACACTTAATGGTCAAATGGAAAACTTTCCCCCGTCCTCAAGAACAAAAGTAGAATGTCCATTCTATACAAATTTCACTAATCATAGCCAGTACAATAAGGCAAGAAAAAGGCAAAATAAATGTCAGGAAGGAACCAGACGGCATGACTGTCTACACAGAAAATCCTAGGAAACCTACAAAACAAGTCAAACTAATATGTGATGGTAGCAAAGTCACAGGTTACAAAGACTAAAAAGGACGAATAAAGCTGCATAAAACTCAAGCCCTCAGCATAACCAGAAGGAACAAAACATAAGAAGAAAAGTAAATAAATTCTGGGACACCTATATTCTCCTGCCATAAGCCTTCCTAGAGAGCAAGAGTAGATCAGGATAAAATGCACAAAAGACAAAAAGAGAGAAACAAGCAACAGACCGAAGATGGACATAAAACCACATTAAGTATGAAAAAAATGAGAATGAGTCCTAATGTATCAGAGTTGATTATAGATAAGCAACTTAAAAAAAAGTATCAGAGATGCAAAAAAGGAGTCATCAAGGGGAGGCTCTTTTTTAAAAAAAGAGTGCAAAAGGAAAGGTGAATAGAAGGAAGCTCCTTAATTTGATTTAAAAAAAAAATCTACAAAAAAAGTAAACATAACATCATACTTAAAATACTTGAAGTTTTCAATGTTAAGATCAAGAACAATTCAAGGATGTCCCCTCTCAACACTATTTTTCAAGGAGGTAGTTAATACAATAAGACACCAAAAAAGAAAAAAAAGGTATACATATTGAGGAAAAAAGAAATGCAACTGTCTTTGCTCACAGATGACATGATCATCTATGTAAACAAAAAACCAAACACATAAAACCTAACAAAAAAAGAAAAAAAAAAAACCTCCTGAAATGAACACACAATTGTAACAAGGTTGGAGAATGCAAGGTTAATACATAAAAGTCATTTGCATTCAGGTACACCAACAGTGGTATTTTTTTTTTTAACGTTTATTTATTTTTGAGACAGAGAGAGACACAGCATGAATGGGGGAGGGGCAGAGAGAGAGGGAGACACAGAATGGGAAGCAGGCTCCAGGCTCTGAGCCATCAGCCCAGAGCCCGACGTGGGGCTCGAACTCGCGGACCGTGAGATCGTGACCTGAGCTGAAGTCGGACGCTTAACCGACTGAGCCACCCAGGCGCCCCTACCAACAGTGGTATTTAAAATTAAGAATACATTACCTTTGTCTACAGCCATTCCATCCTGAACGCACCCAATCTCACCTGATTTCAGAAGAATACATTACTATTTATTTTAGGATCTCCAAAAATTAAATATTTAGGTCTAAATTTAACAAAATATGTATAAGATCTATATGAGAAAAACTATAAAACTCTGGTGAAAGGTATCAAAGAACTATATAATTGGATAGATATTCCATGTTCATGGATAGGAAGACTCAACACTGTCGAGATGTCAACTCTTCTCTATTCGATCTAAAGATTCAATGCAATCCCAATCAAAATCTCAACAAGCTATTTTATGGATATCAACAAATTTTAAAAGTTTATATGAAGAGGTAAAAGATCTAGAACAGCCAACAAAATATTAAAGGAGAAGAATAAGCTAGAAGACTGGTACTTTCCAACTTCAAGGATTATTATAAGCGACAGCAGCAATCAAGACAGTGTGGTATTGGTAAAAGAACTGACAAATAAATCAATGAAACACAGAGTCCAGAAACAGACCAAGATAGTCGGCTGATATTTGACAAAGGACTAATGACAATACAGCGGAGCAAAGACAGACTTCTCAATGAAAAGGACTGGAATAATGTAAGAGAAAATCTAGGTGATCTTGGGTATGGTGATGACTTTTAAGATATAACACCAAAAGCATAATCCATGGAAGAAATAGCTGATAAGCTGGACTTCATTAAAAGTAAAAACTTCTGCTCTGTGAAAGACACTGTCAAGAGAATGAAAAGAAAAGCCACAGACTGGGAGAAAATATTTGCAAAAGACACACCTGATAAAGAACTGTTAGTCAAAATATATAAAGAACTCAAAAAAAATAAAGAGAATAAACAATCCAATTTTTAAAATGGGCAAAGGACATGAACAGAAACCTCACCAGAGAAGATATACAAATGGCAGTAAGCAAATGAAAAGATGGTTCAACATCGTATGTCAACAGGAAACTGCAAATTAAAATGAGGAGATACTACCATACACCTATTGGAATGTCCAAAATCTAAAACATGAAAACACTAAATGCTGCTGAAGATGCAGAGCAACAGTCCTCATTCACTGCTGGTGGGAATGCAAAATGGTACGGCCACTTTGGAAGACAGTTGGGACAGTTTCAAAACTAAACATACATTTACCATATGATCACACAAATGCACTCCACAGTTATTTACCCAAAGGATGTAAACACTTATGTCCATACAAAAGCCTGCATACAGATTTTTATAGCCACTCTATTCATAACTGCCAAAACTTGGAAGCAATCAAGAGGTCCTTCAGTAGGTGAATGGATAAACTATGTACATCCAAGAATGGAATATTATTCAGCACTAAACAGAAATAAGTTATCAAGCCATGAAAAAAACACAAAGGAACATTAAATGCACATTACTAAGTGAAAGAAGCCACTGTGAAAAGGTTACATACTGTATGATTCCAACTATATGACATTCTGGAAAAGGTAAAACCATGGAGACAGTAAAAAGATTAGTGGCTGGCAGGGGTTAGAGGAAAGGAGGGATGAACAGGCAAAGGAAGATCTTTAAGGCAGTGAAACAAGTACATACGGTACTATAATGGTGAATATGTATCATTATACATTTGTTGAAACCCATCAAGTGATCAACAGGGTTCACCAAGAGTGAACTATGTGAACTATGAACTGTGGGTGATGATGTAGATTCATATCGTAGTAAAAGTATCACTGTCATGAGAGGTTGTACATGTGTGAGGGCAGAAATGTATGAGAACCCTCTATACTTTCCACTCAATTTTGCTATGAACCTAAAACCGCACTAAGAAAGTCTATTTTTTTTTAAAGAAGAGAAAAGCCTAGGCATCTTTTAGAAACTATATGAGTAGAGGAAAAAGAAATGCCAGGGGAGGGATTTTAAGATCCTGCAGCATTAAAGAATTTTTAAAAACCATTCAAAGGATGCAAAGCTTGCCCCCACCGTATCTCCTACTCCCTATCAATCCCCCCTCCTGCAAAAAAAGATCATCCAATAAAGAAACTATACTTTGTTACACTGGCAAAGGATGTTCTTACACTAAAATTTTGTGAATTTAACTTCAAACTGCCAGTCCTGTCCCAAAAAATGTAGTGACATAAGCAACCTTCATCAATACAAAAACAGAAAAACACCTACACATAAAAGAAGGAAAGAGAGAAGGGGGACAGAAGAAGAAAACTAAAATACCAGAAATCAGCCTTTCTTAACTGGGGTTCAACAAGATAATTAAGCCCTAATATCAGTAACTATCTTCTTAATTTTCCTAAGGACAGTTATATAGGTAACTATCATTCTAGTTATGTATGAGAAAAGTGAATTTATAATATACCATGCATGCCTTAACTGCTCTTACGGAATCTGATTGAAAAGAGTTACTCCAAACTGAGTTACATATGCTCAAAAAAGTTTTTGATGTTATTTTTTACATGTGTTAAGTCAGAAGTTCAAAACAAGAATAGAAATGCACCAAAAGCAGAAAGAAGTGAAACATGACTTAGAAAAGAAAAACAAGCCTATAACAAATAAAAGTAAATTATAATGCCACAAAGTGACAAATTCAAATGAAAAACATAGTAAGAATCATTGAAGAAAAGCAGGAAAATAACCTAAGAGAATGGAAATGAGAAAAAGAAAGAAGCAAAATGGGACAAAAATTAGTTGAAATAATGGAAGACAAAAAAAAATCCAGCTCAAGTATAACTGGAATTTATACACACATATACACACACAAAATGAAATCAAAATAACATTTAAAACTATGATCCAAGTTTTTCAAGATAAAGTTCTAGGGTTCAGTGAGTGAAGAAGAATAGAGAGTGACAGCTAAAAGGGTTTCCTTTTGGGGTGATGAAAATGTTCTAAGTTGATTGTGGTTAATGCTTGCACAACTCTGTAACTATACTAAATATCAATGAATTGTATACTTCAAATGGGTATATTGTACGATATGTGAATTATACCCCAATAAATCCGTTTTAAAAATACTATAATTCAAGAAAACGTATCAGAAATAAAAAGAAACCTAAACTGCATGTTAAAAACGTGTCCAGGTACTACAGAAAATTGGTTCACAGCATTAAACTCTAGTGGATAGCTAATGAAAATTATTAGATTTTAAAGAGAAAGAGAAAACTTCTCACAGTCTCTAGTCCAAAATAATTTTCATTGGGGGAAAAAAAAAAAAAACTTACAAGAGAGAGCATTAGACTAGCATCAAATGTCTTAAAAACAATGTGTCAAGCAAGGCATCAGTGGAGAAGCATTTTCAAAACACTGTAGAAAATAAAGTGTGGAGGGGCGCAGTCGGTTAAGCGGCCGACTTCGGCTCAGGTCATGATCTCACGGTCCGTGAGTTCGAGCCCCGCGTCGGGCTCTGTGCTGACAGCTCAGGGCCTGGAGCCTGTTTCGGATTCTGTGTCTCCCTTTCTCTGACCCTCCCCCATTCATGCTCTGTCTCTCTCTGTCTCAAAAATAAATAAACGTTAAAAAAAAAAAAAAAGAAAAAGAAAAGAAAAGAAAGTGTGGAGCAAAGATGTTCTATCCAACGGCAATAGAAAAGGAGTTTTAAACAGGTAAACAGGTCAGAGAATTCTGTACCCATGAGCCCTTCTTCAGAAACCAAGAGATGACTCAGAAAACTTTAGCAAAAAGATTAATGGTAGACATTTAAAACAACTAATTATGGACCTATGAATAAAACAAAGGGAGAAGGGTAGAAGAATATGCCATTCATTCTGGCAAAGTCAAAATAATGCAACTTAAAAATTGGAAGAAGAGGGGCACCTGGGTGGCTCAGTCAGTTAAGCGGCTGACTTCAGCTCAGGTCATGATCTCCTGGTCTGCAGGTTCAAGCCCCGGGTGGGGCTCTGCGCTGACAGCTCAGAGCCTGGCGCCTGCTTCAGATTCTGTCTCCCTCTCTCTCTGCCCCTCTCCTGTCTCTATCTCTGTCTCCATCTCTCAAAAACTAATAAACATTAAAAAAAAAAAAAATTGGAAGGAGAGGGGCACCTGGGTGGCTCAGTCGGTTAAGTGTCCTGACTCTTAATTTCGGCTCAGATCATGATCTCAGAGTTTGTGGAATCCAGCCTCACTGTCAGTGCAGAGCCTGTTTGGGATTCTCTCTCCCCTAATCTCTCTGCCCCTCCCTGCTTTCTCTCTCTCTCTCTCTCTCTCTCTCAAAATAAAAACTTTTTTAAAAAATTGAAAGGAGAAGGGATCAAAAAGAGTAAAGAACAAACTGTTATACAGGCAGTAGGTGGGAGTTAAAGGATTTCACTGAAGATTGATAAACTTCTTAATAAAACATTAAGTAAAAAACAAAGAATTAGAGGCCTTTAAAAAATTATAAGGGTAATTAACAGAACAATTATAGAATTATAAGGGTAATTAATAGAGCCTTCCTAATCTTAAAAAGAAGTTTCAAAAAGAAAAAACTACATCATGAAAAGAAAGCAGAAGATATGCAAAGAGACATGGATTGAAAACACACAAACACATACTATTCCCAGTACAAGACAGATCAAGAAGACAAAACAAAATTCAAAAGAATAAATGGGGAGGCCGGGGAGGCTCAGTCGGTTGAGTGTCTGACTCAGTTTTGGCTCAGGTCATGATCTCACATTTGATGGGATCAAGCCCCACATCAGGCTCCACGCTAGTAGTGTGGGCCTACTTGGGATTCTCTCTCTCCCCATCTCTCTGCCCCTCCTCCACTATCTCTCTCTCTCAAAATAAATAAACTTTTTAAAAAAAGAGTAAGCGCAGGGGCGCCTAGGTGGCTCAGTCAGTTGAGCGTCCAACTTCAGCTCAGGTCATGATCTCACAGTTTGTGAGTTCAAGCCCCACATCAGGGTCTGTGCTGACAGCTCAGAGCCTGCAGCCTGCTTCAGACTCTGTGTCTCCCTCTCTCTCTGCTCTTCCCCCACTCATGCTCTGTCTCTCTCTCCTTCAAAAATAAGTGAACATTAAAAAAATTTTTTTAATAAAAAAAAGAGTAAATGTAACCAAGAAAGCAGGCAGATCTCAGAGATAGTAACTTTACACTCTTTTTTAAAATTAATTTCACCTCTTTATTTTTAATGTGTTATTTATTTTTGAGAGAGAGAGAGAGAGACAGAGTATGAGCAGGGAAGGGGCAGAGAGAGAGGGAGACACAGAATCCGAAGCAGGCTCCAGGCTCTGAGCTGTCAGCACAGAGCCCAATGCAGGGTGTGAACTCATGAACCACAAGATAATGACCTGAGCTGAAGTCAGATGCTTAACCCACTGAGCCACCCAGGTGGCCCTAAACTTTACACTCTTAATAGAGACTAAACCTACTGTTCAAGCACACATGAAAATTTCATGAAAATTGATCACATTTAGATCACAAAGAAATAGTAACTTCCATAAAAGGAGAAAAATCAAATAATAGTCACTGATCAAAAGACAGTAAAACTAAAAATGATTTCTATAAAAATAATTTAAGCATTTCCCTTCAAAACCAATGCTACAAAACTTATGAAGCTTCTGGTCTGTATGTCCTTTGAAGGTTTAGTAGAATTCCCCCCGTGAAGCCATGTTGGTCTGATGCATTTTTGTGGACTAGTTCTTTGGTAAGTTTCTCTATTCTTGTCTTCATAATTTGTTCTTAGATAAGACAACTCAACACTATAAAGAATGCAGTTTACCCTAATTTATACGTTTAACACATGCCCAACAATTACAAAAAAGGTTCTTGTGGAAACAAGCAAGTTGATACTCAAGTTCATATGAAAACAAAGTTGTTAGAATACTCAGGGAAAAAAACATGGGAAAAGAAAAGCTACAAGGGACGGGGTGGGGTGGGGTGGGGTGGGGTGGGGTGGGGTGGGGTGGGGGGGAGTGGGGTGGGGGGGAGTGGAATCAGCCCTAACAGACATTAAAATACACTACTATAAGCCATTCTAATTAAAAATAAGGAACTTCTATGGCAAAGGAATACATAATTACTTCAGTGGAGGGTCAGCAAGTTTTTTTTCTGTAAAGGGTCAAGGGTAAATATTTTAAACTTTGCAAGACTCACCGTCTCTGTCACAACTACTCAACTCTTCTGTTGTAGCATAAAAGCAGCCATATACAATATGTAAATGAGTGACTGTGGCTGTGTTCCAAAACACTGTTATTTACAAAAACAAGGCTGAGTTTGGCCAGCAGGCAATAGTGTGCCAAATCCTGGTCTAACAGAATAGAATATCCAGAAATAGACCCAAGTACATAATGGACATTTAGTATACGATAAAAGTGGCATCTCAAATCACTGGGGAACTTATTTTTTTATTCTTTATTTATTCTATACAGACATTTGGAACAAAGCCTGGACCCACCAACAGGCTTTACAGACAAGTTTCGTTAAACATTACATATTGCCTGTAATTTAGTCCCACAGATTAAACCACACATATTTTAAACATAAATAACCTTATTATATGCACTGCTAAAGATAGCATGTTACGTATTACCAATCACTGGGGAAATGTTAAACCCCAATGATAAAGGGTTTTTTTGTTTTTTGGGGTTTTTTTGGCATTTCTGAGAGGATGGTTTGATTTACATATATTGTAAAATTATTACCACAACAACTAACATCCATATATTTACAGTAAAAAGAAAAAATAGAAGAATACAGGGGAAATTATTTTTTTCCTTGTGATGAGAACTCTTAAAATTTACTCTCTTAACAATATTCCTATATATTGTACAGCAGCGTTCACTACAGTTATCATGTTGCACATTACATCCCTACTGATGTTGGTTGGTACCTTTTGACCACCTTCCTCCAATTCTCCCACCACCCATATCCCGCCTTGGTAACCACAAGTCTGATCTCTTTCTCTGTTGAGTTTGGGGGCTTCTGTTTGTTTGCTTTTTAAGATTCTCATAGAAGGGAAATAATACAGTATTTATCTTTCTCTGTCTGACTTAAGGTCTATTCAAGATATGTCACAAATGATAGGATTTCCTCACTTTTTATAACTGAGTAATATTCCTTTATGCATTCATCCATGAACGAACAATTAGGTCGGTTCCATGTCTTGGCTACTGTAAATAATGCTACTATGAACATGAGAGTGCAGATAATCTTTTCGAGTTTGTGTTTTCCAAACCTTATATTCCCAGATCTTTTTAACAAGAAGTGTTGGGATAACTTGTTAACCATTTGGAAAAAGATAAAATTAGATCCATACTTAACAAATCATACATGAATAGATTCCAAATAGATCAGAAATTTAAACTTAAAGAGTGAGACCCTAATTACTGGAAAAGACATTTGTGAATTTCTTTAAAATCTGGGTGCAGGGTAAGGTTATTTAATTAGCTAGGAGTCAAAATCCAAATGCAATAAAAGAAAAAATAGGAAAATCTCACCAATAAAAATTTTTAACTTTTGCATAGCAGTTTTTTTTTTCTTCTTTTCTTTTCTTTCCTTCCTTCCTTCCTTTCTTTCTTAAAGTTTACTTATTTGGGGGTGGGACATAGAGAGAGGGAAAGAGAATCCCAAGCAGGCTCCACAATGTCAGAGCAGAGCCCGACATGGGGCTCAAGCTCACCAACGGTGAGATCATGACCTGAGCCAAAATCAAGAGTCAGATGCTTAACGAACTCAGCCACTCAGGTGCCCCCTGCATAGCAATATTTTTTTAAAACACTATAAAATCAACAAGAAAATGAAAAGACTGGGAAAAAAATATTTGCACATATGTCACAGATGAAAGGACTTACATGCCTAAAAATTTCTTTTGGACTGAGGGGTAAAAAGTTACCAAACTCCTAATAGGAAATGGGGATAAGACACGAGCACTTTTTAAAAGATACAAAAATGACCCTTAAAAAAAAAAAGATTTTCAGACTTGCTCATAATTATAAGAGATGCAAATCAAAGTTACACACTGCTCACCTAACACTGGCAAATATTTAGAAGTATGACCACACATTCTGTCAGTGAAACAGTAAGGAAAGAGGCACTCTCCTATGTCTGGTGGGAAAGCAAATGTGTACAACCCTTGGGAGAATTTGGCAATATTTAACAAAATTACACCTATGGTTTACATTTTGTTTCAGCAATCCCACTTTTAAGAATTTTCCCTGAAGATACACTGTAATTAAATAACGTTATGAAAATAACACAAGGTTATTCATTGGAGCATTGTTTATAGTTTAAAAAAAAAACTGGAAACAACCTACATGCTCATATATAAGATACTGGCTGAATAAACTATGGCACATCAACACAAAGGGAATATTATGCAACCTTTAGCAAGAATAAAGAAGGCCTGAACAGACCACAAAGAGTAACTTTCAAGACACATTTTTGAGTGAAAAAAGCAAAGTGAAAAAAGGTATCTATGTACCACCTTTTGTGGAAGAAATAAGCAGAAATAATAAACGTATGTGTACCTGTTCATTAGTGTGCTAAGAAACCCAGAAAGAATAAACCAGAAGAAACCAATGAAATTGGTTACCCAGTGGAAACAATGGAAAAATGAGAACAGGACAAAAACGATGACTATACCTTCTTGTGTTGTTTTGATTCTTAGAACTAGGTAAGTTAAATGCTTTATATACTCAAATAAAAATACAATCATCAAGGACTGGGAGAGATGGAGTATCAGCAGAAAGAAATAAAACTAAATATATTTCAGATGAATAATATAATCACACTTAATGGTGGGGGGAAAACTATATCAAGTGACTCTTGAACTCAGTAGTTAAGACTGACTATACAGCCACAAGCAAAAGACTTATTTTTTAATTACAAAGAAATATTCAGAATTGATGAGTACATTTATTTTCAGTGATGTAATTGAGCAATCCTAAAATGACTTAATATACATTCTAGAATTGAGTAAATATATTGTGGAAGACAGAAGCCAAGTTTCTCACCGTCAGAGAAGGGAGTTATAAAAACAAAAAGCATGACCTTACAAAAGGCTAGAATGAAATTATGAGATTAGACTAGATTTGGAGATATTGTGAACTCATGGATTTAATACACAGAAAAGGAGGGAATTTTTTTTTTTTTTTTTTACATTGAAAGACAAAATTATACGTGTGTTACCTAACGTGATTGGCCGAAAAGGCCTAGAAGCAATGACTAGAAGCAATCCCAGTAGCACTAAACACACCTACCACCAAGATTTAACTGCCATTCTTCACTAAAAGTCACCAACACTCCTTGGAGAATTGACTCAACCCAGCGCTGAGTATGGGAAAATATAAAATGAGCCTGGAACATTTTTGTTGCAGAAAGTAAGAAGTGTTTAAAGAATTATGAGGACGGATCAAAAGGATACAGGAGGCAAGGTGAAAGGGCATCCATCCACTAGCCAAACTTCGAAATAAATACCTTCTTGTGTTTATACCAACATTATAACTACTGAATAAATAGGAACCACAAATCTATACTAATACAGTAAATGAATAAACTGACATTCTAATGAAAAGAGGATATTTATACAGTTTCAAAATACCTCTCCACAAAATATTTAATTACAAAGGGAAAAAGGATAACTTTACAGCGAAGAAAGTTGCTAGACACTACCTTACTTGGGTAATCAAGGTGATCACCATTAGTAGTGAGGCAAACCAAAATCCTACACCACCTGATAATCAGATGCAGTGAGAAGAACACAGCACCACTTTTGTGTTATTCCTTTCAAAGATATGTAACCTAAATCTATTCATAAGGAAACAGACAAACCCAAATTGACAGACCTACTACAAAATAAATTATCTGTAATCCTCAAAAGTGTCAAGGTCAAGAAAAGTCCAGCAAAGACTGAGAAACTGTTCAAAATTGAAAGAAATTAAGTATGACAACTTCACGTCATTCTGAACTGGATATCTGTGCTATAAAATTAAAAAAACAAAACAAAAAAAGTTACTGAACCTTTAATGAAACTTAGAGACTGAAGACTCAATGGCAGTCGTGTATCAAGGTTGTTCTACTAATTTGATTCTCATATTAAAATTATGTAGGACCACCTCCTTTGTAAGAAATATACACTTAAACATTAGAGCATGACAAAACACTCATTCAGCTTTACTTTCAAATAGTTTGGAAAACAAAAAGTTCTTTGCATTGTACTTACAATTAAGCTTGAGACTGTCTCAAAATAAATAAAACGCAATCTTTCAACAGTTGGTTTGCATTAATTAGTAACACTTCAAATTGTCAGATCATATCCATAGGAAAAAAATGTGCTGAAATCTTTTGTGCTCTTTTTCACCACTACTGCCAAATGATCTTAGTAAACATCTCAAACTAGTACTGAGGACACTATAGGTTCAGGTCTTCCCCAAGCCATTCACTACTAAATCAGCAATGAGGGGTTCATCCATTTATCCCTTCCCTGTGAACTCTACCAGATCCCCTGGGGCAATGTTTCCTTTGGCAAAATCTTTTTCTTTGAAATTAATTAGGTAATAGTGTCTTCTGCTACCAGTACTGTAATCCTTAATTTTTCATTTCCTGTTGTCTTAAAGGTGGATGATTTAACATTTGCCTTTTACTCCAAATTAAACAACTAGGAAGCATCCTATAAGAAGAGATCTTACAAGGACTCCAGTAACTGATTCCTAGTTTTCTAAAGGAGGACAGGGTAGAAAGAACCTTCCTTCTATTAGGGTAAGGAGTATTTTTGTGCAATCTATCTACAAAAATTGGTAGTTGGTTCTTTGTATTACCATGCCATCGCGTGGTATCTGATGCATGGCACATAGTAGGTAGTCAGTAAATATGGACAGGATTTACGAATGATTCTAAGATTTCTTAAGTATTTTCTGAATAACCTCATTCTAACTGAATGATCTCAATTTTGAACTCCATCATAGCACCCAGGCAATTCAGTAATTGGAAGGAACAGGCTGGCACAGTTGCTATGTGTCTGAAAATGTCTCTGGAGTTCTTTTCCTTGGCCAAGCATATCCAGTAGTATTATATCTTCTTTTAGTAGGCCATGCCTTAGCTGACTCAGCATATACTCAAATTGCTCAGAGAGGAGAGGTGCCATTTGCAAGGAGGCTTGTGAATTTAGAGTATACTACTGAACAGGCTTGTTAAACTTTTTCGAAATAAAAATGTTTAATCCTAGTCTGGGTACAACAAGATACAAATTCTTTGGAAAACAATTTAACAAAACATACCTAGTATATCTCCTAAAAATATATCCTAAGGATTTCAAAATGAAAGCAAAGATTTATGTACAAAGATGGTGCTTAGGTTTTTTATAGTTAAAAATGAAGATTCTAAGCACCCAGAAAAATTACAAATCGTGGGATGTTCATGAAATACATTTACATGGGAATTTCAAAGTATGCCATGAGAAATTTTTAATAGGAAAACATTTACACAATCATCCTGAATAAATGTACAAGGCATATAAAGTAAAATAAGCGTATGAAATTATATACACATATAAAAATTCTCAACTACATAAAACACACCCGTAGATTAAATACTAAAAAAATATGCCAAAATAGTAAAAATTATACCCCTTAAATTGAGGATTATTTCTCAATTTCCTTTCCATTCTTATCCCAACGTTCTACAATATGCATGCATTACTTTTATAATCAGAAAAGAGTATTTTTAAAGCAAAGCAAAAATACAAGCTAGTCTTCAAAGCAAAATCAATTTTTACTCAAGATACTCTTTCAACTCACATGAACACTTGGATTCAAAGAATTCAGAGAACAAAGTTCAAAGCAGTTCTAGCTAGGACAGCAAATACCACTATACCATATAATCCGAACAAAACTTAAAGACAGCCATTCCTTCACATTCCAGTTTATTATGCCTATTTGGGAACTATTCTAGAAACGGGCATATTTACCATGCAATGAACAAGACACAACTCTTTTTCTCGTGGAACTTACATGCTGGTGGGGGAGAAAGACAACAGATACGAGGAAAAAAACAAACATGGAATATAATTTCAGGCAGTGCTAAGTGCTATGAATTAAAAATAAAGCAGAGTAAAGGAACAGAGTGAAAAGGGGGAAGTTATTTTAGATTGGATGGTCAGAGAAGGCCTCTAAAGAAGAGATATTTGATCACGTAAGCTACTCGCTTAATAACATAAATAGCATTCCTATTGCGTAATTGTCCCAAGATTTAGAAAACTCTATTTACAATATAAAAAAACAAATAATCATCCCTATGAAAATAGCTTCTATTTTTAAGAGGCAGTAAGGTATACTGAACTAGACAGACTAGGTTTAAACCCTTCACTTTGCCACTTAGCACGTGTGTGCCCTTAAGCGAGCCGTAAGCTCCATGTCTGTCTGTCTATCTCCCTCTCTCTGAATCTCAATTTCCCCATGTATAAAAGAGACATACTAGTACCTGGTTTATAAAGTTGTTCAGGGGATTAAGAAAAATAATGTATGGGAAAGAGTCTAGTAATGTAACAGGTATAAGTATTCATTCACTGTGAGTTCCCTACACATTATGGTTCTTCCACCACATGAATGCTATATATATATTCATTCAGGATATATATATATACTGAATGATTTTTCCTGAAGACTCGTTATTGCAAGCATACCATTACTACAAACAGACACATATGTTTTTATCTTCCAATCATATCAGGGACTCCAAAGCCCAAATCACCTCTGACTAAATGCTTGTTAGACATTGGTGATATAAACGACACTGGCTTGACAAGGTTGTTATCATTTTTACAATGTCACACTCACCTTTTCTTTCTTCACTCGTCATGAACTGCCTGTTTCCATTCTGTGTCCCTAACTCCCAAAGTTTAGGCTCTTCTCAGTCACCAGTTGTAATGATTGATTTTATTTGTCAAAATGGCCATGCTATGGTAGCCAGTTGTTTGCTCAAGCACTAATCTAGATGATGCTGTGAAGGTATTTTGTGAATGTGACTTACATTTATAATTGAGATAATTTGAGCAATGCATATTACCTTCTATAATGAGATGGGCTTCATCCAATAAGTTGAAGGCCTTAACGCAAAGATTCTGTCTCAAGACTGCAACAGAGAAATCTTGCCTGGGTTTCCAGCCTGCTGGGCCTGCCCCACAAATGTCACAGTTGCCAGTCCCCACAATCACATGAGCCAAAGGTCTAAAATATCTATTTACCCACCTACGTACCTATCTACCTACTTATCCATCTATCTACTATTGGTTCTGCTTCTCTGAAGAAGCCTAATACACTAGCCAAAGTCAGAACTGGTCTCCCTGCTTCCTCTTTTCATTCTATCATCTACACAGCAGCCAAAGATCCTGTTAACATGTTAGTGAGATAAATTACTCCTCTGGTCAAAATTCTCTAATGGCTTCCCATCTCATACAGAATAAAAGCCCCAAATCTTGAAGTGCCCAATCTCCCCTCTTCTCCATAGCACTTATTACTATCTAACATATTATGTGCTTTACTCATTTTCTTGCTTTCCCCACTAAAATTTAGGTTCCAAGACAAAGTGGCTTTTTGTCTATTTGATGCACTCCTGTATACCCATCCCCTACATGAATTCCTGGCACACAACAGGAACATCATAAATATTTGTTGCTTGAAGAAAATCAAATGAGTGATTTTTAAAACAAACAAAAAAACAAAACAAACAAACAAAAAAAAACAAAGAGTGAGTTTTAATTTGGTCTTTGTGCTTTCCAGTTTTCTACACTGGGCATGTTATTTCTATTATATTCCAACACTGCTGAGAAGACAACAGTGCCCCCTTATCCACAGTTTTGCTTTCTGTGGTTTGAGTCACCCGCAGTCAACTACAGTGTGAAGGCAGATGATCCTCCTCTGACATACTATCAGAAGGTCAATGGTAGCCTAGCACTACGTCACAATGCTTACATCATTCACCTCACTTCATCTCATCAGGTAGGCATTCTACCATCTGATATCATCCTAAGAAGGGTAAGTACAGTACAGTAAGATATTCTGAGAGACCACATCCACATAACTTTTATTATAGTATATTGTTATAATTGTTCTATTTTATTATGAGTTTTTGTCACTAATCTCTTATTGTGCCTAATTTATAAATTAAACTTTATCATAGGCATCTATGTATAGGAAAAAACCTAGCATACATACACAGGGTTTGATACTATCTGCAGTTTCACACATCCACTTGGGAGTCTTAGAAAGTATCCCCCAAAGATAATGGGGGAGGCTACTGTAATGTTAATTAGAATAATTTTTTGTGGAAGTTTGGTCGAAAGTTTAAAACCCTAAGAAAGGTCATATCCTTTGACTCAGAATTTTTCCAATGAATAATATAACTTAAGAATTAATCACAAATAGACACTAAAATTTAGTGACGTTAATGCCCGTCAACAAGAGACTGATTAAATTATTGTATGCCCACTGAATGAAACTCAGTTATTAAAAATAGAGACCTAAGGGGTGCCTGGGTGGCTCAGTCGGTTAAGTGTCAGACTTTGGCTCAGGTGGTGATCTCACGATTCATGAGTTTGAGCTCCATATCGGGCTCTCTGCTGTCAATGCAGAGCCAGCTTCAGATCCTCTGTCCCCCCCCCCCGCCCCTCCCCCGCTTGCATTTGTTCTCTGTCTCAAAAATAAACATTTAAAAAAATTTTTTAAATAGAGACCTAAATATACTAATATGAGCCATACTGATAAAAATCAGGTTATAATTCAGTATATAAAGTACGGGCCTATACATAAAGAAACAATAAGTACGTGTGTGTGTGTGTGTGTGTGTGTGTGTGTGTGTGTATAAAATTCCAGAAAGAAAGAGAGAGCCAAGAAGAAAAAACAAAGGTTGGACACAAAAATGAAGTGGGATTATGGTAAATGGTTTATTTTGTTTTCTCTTCTCTAAAATTTTTGCAGAAGTTGAATATAAATCAATAGAAATACATAAAAACAGCATTTTTACAAGCAACGTAACAAATGTCTGTTGCATGAGGCTTTAAGATATCATTTTTATTGAAACAAGTAAAAAGACATTTTCTAATGTGGTCTGAGTCTCATCTGCTCACTTCCCTATCCTCAAAACTATACTGTTAAGCCTTATCATCATGCACTCTATTTTAGAAACCACAAATTAAATTCTTAGATGTAGCTTTAATTTTCCCATAGCAGAGGCTCTCCTCCACAGGAAATGTGATTTCTTTAGTGCTAGTACTACATGTGAGGCATTGTGATGTGACAACTTTCTCCCAAATATGAATTTACTTGCTGCTCTTCTGATGCTTCCAAGTCTTAGATCATCAAGTCACCCTCACTGTTTTCCGAAAATATGACATGGAAATGATGAGAAACAACCAACCAAACATTTCAATTCATAGTAAGAATAGAGAAAAATCACTCTTCTAGAAAAATGTTAGAATGAAATCTTTCTGTTTGGCATTGGACTTTCAAAGCCTATCATCATTAACAAAATACTGAAACTAGCATTAATATGTAAAGGATGGCATGATATAGCACAAGGACCACAGAGGTTGATAACCGATGATGATACTTAGGGAAGGAAAAAACAACAAAAGCTTGAAAGAGACTTCTGTGAGTGAGCATCATGGGATACAAGGAAGTGAAACATGAGCATATGATTTCAAATCAATGGGAAAAAGCGAGATCAGTAAACTGCATATGGAAAACAGACTGGCCATTTAGAAAGAATGTGGATCCCTAATTTACAGCATATACCAAAATAAATTACACAGCAACTCAAAGATTTAAATGTAGAACAGAAAGCCATAAATCACTGGAGGAACAGTAACGGACAGGAATAAGTATGACTACATAAAAAGGAAAACTTCCTTTCGAAATTTTCTTCAAAGTAAAAAGCATTATGAACAAAACTGACAGGCAAATGTCAAACTAGGGAAAATATGCAATAAATGAGTTACTCTAACACATAAAAAGAATTCCTACAAATCAGATTTTTAAAAAATAAAACCATCAATAGAAAAAATGGAGGAAAGGTATGAAGAGACAACTCACAAAACAAGAAACAGAGATGTCCAATAAATAAATATGCATTTACATATATTCCATCTCACTAACAAGCAAATAAATGTACATTACTACAACATATTAACATATTAATCCATCAAAATAGCGAAGAAATACAAAATTAAAATATCCAATGTCATCTAGGGCATCTGAAAAGGGAATCTCTCTTCTCATCCACTCCTTTTAGGAGTATAATTTGACCCAGCCTCTCAAAAGTACAATTTAGCCACCTAAAGTATTTTCAAGTATACACTCTTACCTAGGAGATTATTACAAAAATATACAAAAAGTTAGCTACAATGAGGTTCTATTCAACATTACTTCAAATGTCTTAAAAACTAGAGGCAGTCTTGATGCAGATAGGATAGACTTTTCAAACCAATAATATTAAATGGAATATTATGCAGGGATTTAACTTTTTAACTTTTTTTAAGTTTATTTTGAGAGAGAGCAGGGGAGGGGCAGAGAAGGGGGGGGGGGAGAGAGAGAGAGAGAGAGAGAGAGAGAGAGAGAGAGAGAGAGAGAGAGAAAGAGAAAGAGAAAGAGAGAAAGAGAGAGAGAGAGAGAGAGAGAGACACTGACTCCCAAGCAGGGAGTCTGTCAGCACAGAGCCTGACATGGCACTTGAATCCATGAACCGTGAGATGATGACCTGAGCAAAAGTGAAGAGTCAAGACACTTAACCGGGTGAGCCACCCAGGAGCCCTTTATGCAGTGATTTTAAATGACAGCAGAAAGTTCATGTTACTATTTGCCACTTTCTATTACTGGTTTAATTTTAAACAATAATAAGTTACTTTAAATAAAAATTTAAAAGTAAAGCTTAAACATTTTTGTGATGATATCCATAGTTTATGGCAATGACTGGACTATAAAATGGTCCAACCTTCATTAAAACAATTTAGCCATATGGGGCACCTGGGTGGTTCAGTCGGTTAAGCGTCTGACTTTGGCTCAGGACATGATCTCACAGTTCGTGGGTTTGAGCCCCACGTCGGGTTCTGTGCTGACAGCTCAGAGTCTGGAGCCTGCTTCAGATTCTGTGCATCCCTCTCTCTCTGCCCCTCCCCTGCTTGTTTTCTTTCTCTCTTTCTCTCTGCCTCTCTCTCTCTGTCTCTCTCTCTCTCTCAAAAATGAATAAACATTAAAAAAAATTTTTTTAATTAAAAAAAAGTTTAGCCATACCTTTCAAAATAAAGCACTGCCTACTTTGTGATAAACCACTTAAGTTTTCTGCACTTTGCTATACATGTGTTCTAACTCAAAAAAGAATAAAAAAACTATACTCTCCTTTCTCCCCAACCCTACCAAATCTGTGAATGATAAAAGTACCACTGGTGAAAAAGTTATTTAGACTTTATAAATCTGGGGACATGTCTGTAATACAATGTTAAGTAAATAAAGGAAGTTAACGAAGGTGCAGTGTGAGCCCACTTTCCTTAAACCCCTTAATTATAGTGCTACATATCCTCAGATGAATGACAACAACAACAACAACAAAACAAAACAAATACACAGTGGCAGACAACAAACTGTAAACATCTAGGTGTGGCATTTGGGGGATATTGGAAGGGAGATATTATTAAACTTTTCTATATACAGATAATTGAATTAACAATAAAACACTGATATTCTTTGATCAAGCAATTGTACTTCTAGGAGTTCCTTCTATAGACATAATCACTTAAGTCTAAGATATATGTTCAATAAAATTAGTAAAGTGCTATGATACAAAAAAACCGAAGTCTAAAGTTCCTTCAGTAGGGAATTGGCCAAATTTTGTTTTCAATGATAAATGATATGATGGAACATTATTGCAGCTATAAAAAAGATGTTATATGGTTTTATATACTGATAGGGAAGAATGCTCAACATATATTATTAATTGAAAAAGTTACTAATTGGGGCCCCTGGGTAGTTCAGTCAGTTCAGGGACTGACTCTTGGTTTCGTCCCAGGTCATGATCTCATGGTTCATGGAATTGAGCCCCACATCAGACTCCACACTGACGGTGCAAAGCCTACTTGGGATTGTCTCTCTCCTCTCTCTCTGTTCCTCTCTCTCTCTCTCTCTCTCTCTCTCTCTCAAAGTACATAAACATTTTAACAAGTTCTTAATTGAAAAACAGTACATATAGTATGGTTCCATTTGTATTTTTTTTAAGGTTTTGTCTAAAAGGATACTGGGAAACAGATAAGTGATCCTTTGGGAAGTGAGATCTGGGGTCAAAGGAAATTTTATACACCTTTTATAACTTTCAGTATCAATCCTATTATTTTCAAGTCTATGAACCATTTTTCTAATTTTTTAAATGCTGATATGAAACAGTGATTTGTCAAACTTTTTTTATCTCTTAGACCATCTTAGATTTGCTTTAAAATGCCCCAGAAAAAGACAAAGTTGAAGAAGAAAGTTGAACCAAGAATAGCATGATTTTGAAAATTGTTCAAGGGTTGAATTGAATAGTTCTCTTTATTGTTCTGTATGTTTGGGAATTCCTACAGCAAAATCTTCACATAAAATCTTACTAAGAGCCCTGCTATATAATACAGATAAATCCAGAGCTATTCTGGGTGAGGCACAAGTAGGAGGAAGCACTGTGCTAGGCCCTCCTTTATCCCTCTAGTGACTCCAAAGTCAAACTCTGGGCTTCCATGGGACATTTAAAACACCACTCTTATAATCATTATCATCACCATAATAACAGCCTGCACAACTTGATGGTTCCTCCTTGTGTAACAGGCAGAAGGAAGACCCTAAAACAGCAACAAATGTTCTCTCTGGGTGGTGAGTTTACCAATGGATTTTTTTTTTTTAATAAGAGTATTTTGTAAATTTTCTTATAAAGAGAAATAAGGTGTTTTTTTTAACGTTCATAAAATATAAAAGACTCTTCCATTAAATAATCCAAAAGGTTACTCAAAGCCTTCACAGTGGCCTCAGAGTGCAACAAGATAATCAACAAGAAATGATAAAATCCCAATGCTCATTAGAAACGAGACAAAGACAGTGAGTTGGAACAGCCATGTCTGACAAACAGTCCTGAACAAAAGGAGAACACCTGACAGAAGGGGCCATATCATGTGCCTTTATCTTATTCTTACTTGCCCCGGAATGGAATCTAAGACTTATAAGACTGGAATTCGCTCTTCTTGAATAGGGAACCAGGAAGAAGCAATGAAAGATAGGGATTTTCATCCCCTCAACAACAAGCAATTACTAAGAGGTAGCTTCCTCTACTTCACAAAATCCTGTACGTAGATACATCTCCACTTTTAAGGATGAGGAAACTGAGATTCAGCTAATTTAAGTCACTTGCCTAGTGTCACAGAGCTACTGAGTAGCAGGCAGAAGACTAGAACTGAGGTTTGTCTGCTCCAGAGCCAGGATTCTTTCTACCAAGCTACAGCTCATATCTAAAAAATATCCTCTTTTGCTGGCAGCTGTAAGTTCCACCTGTAGTGTTCTTAACCCACTGTGGCTCACTATCCATACTTAAAGAAAAGAAACAAGAAAGGTAGCTGTCAAGAGGTTGTACTGATTGTCCAGCACTACCCACACTAGAGCTTGTAAGGAGGCACTACAACTTGATTCACATGATCCCTGCTGTCGATCCAAATCATCAGTCCTACCCTTGAGGAAGGCTTAGCACTAACACTCTCCCCAGCTGACAGCTCACAAATGGCATTCCCAAGAAAATCTGCCCGTCCACTACATGGAACCACTACATTCTAGGTGCGTTAGCTTTCAACTTTTGATACTGGAAATAAAGAATTTGTTCTTAAACAAATGGCAGTTGCCAAGTTAATATCACTACAGAATGGTGACTAGAGCACTGGCTTTGCAGCTATCCAGACCTACATTCATAGCCCAGTTCTGTCACTTAAATAAATGTGCAACCTTAAGCAAGTCAGTTCAGTTCAATAACTGCATATACCAAAAAGCCACCACAGAGAACTTGTGCATAAGGATTACATGAAACAACCTAGTGCCTAGAGCCTGACACATAAAAAGGAGGTGGAAAATAAATGATACACACTGTTATTAACACTAGTATTATTACTCCTGTGCCCCATTAGTCTTGGGATCTTAGCAAATACTCTACACGGTCTGAACACTTGATTATCTGATGTAACGGTCAACTGGTTCAATCTGGATACCTGAACCAACTGAGATATTGATTCAGTTCAGCTTGTTCACAGACATCCAGATATTCCAGTCCAACTGTTCTTTAAAAAAATGCTGAGAGTTAGTCCTAGTTTAAACCGGTTCACTTTTTTTTTTTTTTTTGGCTAACTTCATAGTTTTATTAGACACACACTTTCTCCCTCTCTCTCTCTCGGACTTTATTTGTAGTTCAGTCTGGATTTTCATTCATGGGTCTGCTTACTACAGGGCACCCCATGAGAATAGGGAACAAGTCTGTATTCATCTTTATGTGTCCAGCAGCAGTATAGGCCAAGGCACATAGCAAATGCTTAGTAAATATTCTCACAGAAAAGCCATTCAGGAACCTCACTAGCTTTAAGATTCAGGAGGGCTCATTCTGGCAATAGAAATGCAATTTTTTTCACCTACAGATATCTGGCAGGTTTTCCCTTTCTGATTTTCAAATAAATAATGACGAAACAAGCCACACACCAGATAGCTCACTAGTAAAGTTTTCACAAACAAAACTAAGATGGGAAACTCTAGAAATAGTAGCATTCAAGCACCGAGGAAAGAAAAACAACTTTGGAATCAGGCAAACCTGGGGTTCAAATGCCAACTCCGCCATTTCACAGCTATGTAGTATTAACTTAGGTCCAGTCACCCATAACACCTCTGAAACTCAGTTTTCCACATCTGAAAAATGGGGATAATTACACCTACCTCACCAGGTTATCACGAAGTTAATATATGTGAAGCACCAAGTACAGTTGATGGAAAATGATCTTTATTTTTTAAACAGCTTATTGAGGTAAATGAGTGATTTTCACTTTTTCAGTCTTTGCTATCCCTTTTCTCACAAATGGCAGAAACCAGAGGGACTGTATAATGCCAAAGATAACTACTATCTTTATTTCTGCTTTTCAAAAGGTATGCTAATTCAGCCACACAGTCTAATTGGCTAAAGCTCCATCTGGCAATGGGTCTGGTGTGGTAATTTTAAGGGGGACCCTGTCATGCAACTCCAGAGCCTAGTCAACTAGGCTCTTCAGATAACCTGTTTCTTCCCTTCTGAGGCCTTCTTAAAATGGGTGAGCTGAGAGATGTGCCAAGTCAAGCAAGAGTCATCTTTGTGATAAACCAAAGATGTAGCATATAAGCCAAAAGGCATTCTTTGAAAACCCAAACCCAAATTAAGTCAACTAAATTGTAGCACTGTTTGGAGACTGTAGGTAGAGAGCAGGAACACAGGTGTTAAATAGTAATAGGTAAAACCAGTGACTAGACAGGAAAGAAATCTTCCATGTTCATGGATACATGCTTACTTTCCATTCACAAATGGAAGAGAGTAATTATTTGCAAATTCCAATCAGCGGAGTATGTATTTCACTTTACTGCAGATTCTCAATTATATACTTAAGAAAATAAAAACCTAAATAAACAAAATTCCCTATATATCTCTAAAGACAATATTTGCTCCATTCACATTTCAGTGAATATCATTCAATACTTCACCTTATTTCAAGATCCAGTCAAGGCAAGTTTACATTTTTTTCTCTTAAATGATTTTCACTGGGAGAGATAAGTCAAAGAACTTTGAACACATTAGTGTTTCCATTTTCAACAAGGTAAGAACCAGTATTTCCTCCTACTCGCCCCACCTCCAGAGATCTCAAAATAATGTTACTAAAATATATTGAATAATGCTTCCCATTGGTCAATTACTTTTAACCGAATTCAATAAAAAGAATTTGCGCTTCAATCTGCACAACAATTCTTCCCCTACTTATATTTCTGGAAAACAACTCAATCACTCCACCAAAAATTAACTTTAACATTCAAGTAAGCATTTTCAGAAAAACAGAGACACTGTTACTACAAGGCAAATATCCATTATTTAGCACCAAGGAGAGTACATGCGACAATGTCTGCTATTTCAAGAACATTTTTGTTAAAGCTACATTGCATGCAGGGAAGCTGCTTTTCCAAAGGTAAATACACACCACGCTGGAGCCTCACTGAAACATCCGATCCCTGGACCCTGAAGAGTTGTATTGCCTTTTTATGCACACTCCTATAACAACTGGATCTTACACTGAACTTACTCTCTAGTTAATTGTGTTAATGAGGTTCCAGTAGAGTTTTCTAAAGAAAGCAATCTGAATCAATAACCACACTAATGCTACTCAGAATGTTTGCTAGTAAATAAATAAAATACACAATCCCAATGTGAAAGAAGTTCTCCTCCCTCCTTGCTTCCCCGCTCCATTTAGAGACTGTAAACATGAATAGAAAGATAACCTTGAGAACAGTAAAGTCATCCATGCCATCGATAATATCCCTCTAACTCATTTCCTGATTTTACAGTGTTTTCCTAAAACAGGGCAGTCTCCACAGGATACCAGGAATTTCATAATGCTTTTTAAAGATATAATAAACTGTGTGGAATATGCAGTGATGAAAACTAAATATTGCTACTGAAACCATACTTAATTAAATACATGTTTCCTCTAAACAGAGTTTTCCCAATAAAGCCACAACGTTTTCTGCCTTGGCTCCCTAAGATTCCATCCCAACGAGTGCAAGAGTGCAATCCGGCCACACTGCTGCTGACAGTTTTTTTCCTGAGCAACCCTCCCCACCCCCAAAAAAGTTTTACTTTTATCTGTGGAATTCTCTGCCAGCCTCGGCCTGGAAACCTGGGTGGACCCTGAGGACAGGTGTGAGATCTGGCCTTTGGGAGGTGGCCCAAACTGACAGTTATTGGCAGCATAAAGCTGTGACCTTCAATGAACTTCAATTTGAGGTTTTATACAATTAGGGATTCCCTCCCCACTCCTTTTTTGAAGGAGGGAGTGAAAGCATGCCAAAAGATGAGTTTCAAAATAGAAAAATCAGCACTTGAATTATGAAACCCTCCCAACTCAACAAAGAACTGTTAAAAGTAGCCAAATGGAAATTATCAGGGTTTTGTGGGCACATGCACAACTATTAAACATAAGAATCAGAACTTCAAGGTAGGGAGGAGGGGAGAATAAAAAGCAGGAGCAGAAAAAGAGGAGTAGAACAGGGCCCAGCCAAAGACCCATTTTCTCAGAAGGGCCCCTCTTGGTACTAAACTCCTTCATGGGGGGCACCCAGGCTGGAGAAAAGCAGAGGGTTACACAGAACATTTAGCAGACTTAACATTGGATTAAACACACTACTGCAAGTTTCAACAAATGTTCATGGCATACGTAAAAAACACATTTACAACAAGAAAGAAGAGAGGCACCTGGAGACATCTGACACTGGGCATGCTCTGCAGGCAACTCAGTGCGCACATGCTCTCTACCAGGTTGGCGCAGCCTAGCCACAAAGACCTTGGCACAGAACACTGCAGGATGACAAAAAGGAAGGAAGAGAAGAAGCAGTTAGAGGCCGCAACAAATCACTCCTTCACACAGGCAACTTGAATGTTAGTCGGGCAGGGGATGCACCCGTGGCAGTTTGGAGGTCAGGGGTGGTGGTCCTAGACAACTTACTGAAACCCTGGGAGAGGGCCCACTTTCTGTCCTACAGAAAGGAGGTTTCTGCTGCCAACCGCGAATTCCTCAGGACACAGTGAACAGAATCAAGAGGGAGAGAGAGAATGTTTAAATGGAAACCCACTAGAGGGAACTGTGAAAGTTGAGCGCACAAGATTAGGGGTGAGATTGTGACTATAACTTCATAAAAGTAACGGTTTCTAGTCTGCGTCATAGAATTATAACTCCCATCATTACCATCACTTACTATGTGCCTGGGACTTTAAACGTGTTTTCTAATTCCCACACCACAGTAAAGAAACTGAGGCTCAGAGGTTAAATCATTTGCACAAGGACACACAGCAAAGGAGTGGAAAGCCAGAATTTCAAATCTTCGTTTGTCTGCTATTAAACCCACATGAATTCTACAAGACTATGATGCTTCTATTGTAAAATCACCTAAATTTTTATCATGTAGATACAGTTTTGCACTTCCCTAAATAAAAATCACAGGACATCTACAGACATAAGGCAAAAGGAATAAGAAAGATGAGTGATAGATTGATAGACACAGGCAATAAAAGAGCTGATTAAAAACACATCTGATTTTCAGTGACACCCACACCTCTGCCCTCCAAAGAAAAAACTTTGGAATATGATGATATTGATTTTAGACTTTGTTTACAAAGTTCATTTGACAAGTAAGAATTTAAAGGTTTGTTTCATTTACCCATTCCCATTCTCTTTCAAAAACTTGCTGGTTTTAAGGGAATTAAGAAAAAAGGGAAATATAAAAATAAATATAGGCATTGTGGCTAGTATTTTTAAGCCATTAGATTATATACTGTATTCAATAAGTACTTTTTTGGCAGATCTAAGGTCAATGAATTCACTGTGGCAAAAACAACAACCATGCAAAAAAAAAAAAAAATTTTTTTTAACTGAAGGTGGGTGTTTGGATTCAACCAAAATACTCCAGAAGTCTTAGACTCAACATCATAAACTTGTTTACCCTAGCTATAATTAGGATGGTCAGACATCCTCATTTTCCTTGGACAGTCCAGGTTTACACTTGTTGTCCCAGAATAACTTTCATTCTCAGAAGTGTTCTGGTTTAGGAGACAAATTCTGTGGTCACCCCAATTATATTATAAACAAAGTCAGCTATGCTTGAAACCAAATAGACCTGGGCTCCTATCCAGCATCTGCCATTAACTAGCTACATCTCACCTACAATTTAGCTAGAGTATTGAGATTATTTAGAAAAGGCATTTAAAGAATACAACACCAGAGGAACCAAACAGAATAAAAACTTGAGCAGCTTTTTGGTAACAACAAAAATGCCATACATTTCCAACATGTGCCTCAACTCCAAAGTTTACCAGAGACAATACAGAAATCTATTACTGATACTACAGGCACACATTTTGTTACCCCAACCCTTTTGCAGAGTGCCACAAAAGATGCTGAATAAATATTTGTATAATAAAAATAGCTGCCATTTATCAAGTCCTTCTCATACACTAAACAGCTGACATAGTAAACCCTTACAAGAGTTTTACTCTTTTAAGGGAGGTATTATTCCATTTTACAGATGAGGAATCTGAGGATCAGCAAAGGAGCACTTAATTTACTGAAATAGCAACTTGTTCAAGGTACAAGAAAACAAGGGCTATGGGGCGTCTGGATGGCTCAGTCGGTTAAGCCTCAGACTTTGGCTCAGGTGGTGATATCAAGGTTCCTGAATTCGAGCCCCACGTCAGGCTCTGTGCTGACAGCTCAGAGCCTGGGGCCTGTTTCTCTCTCTGCCCCTCCCCTGCTCACTTGCTTGCTCGCGCTCTCTCTCTCTCTCTCTCAAAAATAAACATTAAAAAAAAAAGCTAACACAAGAAAACAAGGGCTAACTGGTGGCAAAATTAGGACTAGAAGTTAATCCTGCCTGACTCTAAGCAAACTCATTTTCCTTCCATTAAAACTATTCAGAGATATCTAGTAAATGCTTATTAAAAGAATACTTACATCAGCATGCATCAGAAGTAGATGGGCAGAGAAAAGACCCAGACACAATACATTTGTACACACTGCTTACATCAATTATTTAAATTAAATAAACTCAATATCCCCATAGTTTAATTTAAGTTTCCTTTTTGGAATCTTTAACCAAATCACAGAATCACTTAGATCTGAGTATACAGTTTAAGGATTACACTTGGATTCAGCAATTGATACCAAATTAACACCAAAGCTCACCAAAGCTCACCAGCAAACCAATTTTCATTTATTCCACAAAAAATAGGTTCCAGAGCTCGCAAGGTTTAATATGTATTTGACTCAAAGAGTAAAACTATGAAGGCCTAAGAATACTATACCCTGATCAGATTCTGCTAATGCCTTGGGATCCAAAACTTAAAAAAAGGTGGGGGGGGGGGGGGGGAAGGAGACACATTTCACATTTAATAAACCAAAGAATCACAAAGAACTGGAAGACAATTTAGTCCATACTTCCACCCATAATTTTAGAAGAAACTAAAGCCCAAAAAGAAAAATAATGATCTTCCCAAGGTTAGGAAACCGTCAAATGACCTAATACTTAAAAATGTATGGAAAACAATGTAAAGAAAATTTCCTGAGAAGTTAACTTCAAAATATTAACCATTTAGTACTGTTTTTAAAAGTTTGATATTGAAATTGTACATTCAGGGAAATATAAGGACACTTTCAAGATCTAATTTCCAAGAATTTACCTTTATAACATCTATGAAGGACATTGTGGGATACAGAGAGTAATGCCAGTATTTATTAAAGGTATTAGAACTGCTTTATTTTCACTCTTAATTACCTTGAAGCTAAGAGACCAACCACAGTGCTGAAAAAGTCTTTACTCAACAGAAAATGCCACTCTAGAAAATACACCCATTTTTAATAAGGATGTACCTGCTAGTCTAAACAAGGTTCCTCTTAAGTGTAGTGACCAAAAAGACATTGACATAATTTGAAAACAATGGATAAAACTAAAAGTTCCACATTTATCAACCTAAGAGCATTAAAATGCAGCTAGGACCACAGGAGTAACTGATTCTTGAAGATTCCAATCTAAAATTTAGGGACGTGGATAGAAACCTATGTTGACTATTACGGAATAACTATTATCTATCATTCTTCAACAGAATAAAGATTTCTTCCTGTGAGCTATATTCAAAATGTATAGACTATTATCTTTTTTTTTTAAGATTATTGGTTTCTCTATAAACTTAAGGAACACTATCTGATTATTAAAATATATCTCAAGAAGTTACCCTAACACTGTGGGTATTTACCGATTTTAACAAATGCTTATTGACCTACTTATTAAGCCAACAGCAATACAAACTAAGCTTCTTTCCTCTTGAGACTTTAGCCTCAAGCTCAAGAGAAACCCACTGGGTCACAATGGGAACACTTAACAGAGGCTTTTTAGGGGTAGAAAACCCCCAAGAAATGTTTGCTCTAATTTCACATTTAGCTATTTGCAATGACTAGTATACTAATTTAGGATTATCCATAAAGAATAAGAAATGATTCACAAAGTGTTCTAATATTAACAGCAAATACTCAATTAGATTGATTATATTTGCAGTTCTATAGCCAAAGAAAATAGCAGTAGTCAAGGGAACAGAGAATGTTTATTAATTTTGTCATATCCACTGTATAATCAAAAACCAAAATCAAGGGCGCCTGGGTGGCTCAATCGGTTAAGCGTCCAACTTCAGCTCAAGTCATGATCTCACAGTTCGTGAGTTCAAGCCCCGCATTGGGCTCTGTGCTGACAGCTCTGAGCCTGGAGCCTGCTTCAGACTGTGTCTCCCTCTCTCTCTCTGCCCCTCCCCCTTCACATGCACGTGCACGCACTCTCTCTCTCAAAAATAAATAATCATCAAAAAAAATTTTTTAAAAATCAGGGCCATCATGGTGAGAAATACTGTAAGTAAGTAAAGACAAGAAGAATAACAGCTTTTGGCATTTTTCAAAAGCAAAAAGTTATTAAAAGAGGTAGGAGAGAAATGTCCTAGTCTCTCTTCCTATTGCCATAGGAACCACAAATCAAAAGGAAAAAGTAGCTGCAGGCACCTTGTCTTCTAATTGGCTGGCTTGAAGGAGAACTCACAAAAGCTAACTTTGGTCTGTTTCTAGATGGGATTGTTTTGAATATCCTGCCCTGATTCCTTCTCAAAGAGGCAATTCTTTTAAAAGCTACCCAAAGAGGTATTTTATGTCAATGGTCTCTCTAATGTCACTCTGATTCAGATGTATGCCTTATTTTCTACATTTTTATAAATATATATTTAGGGGTTTTCTATAAATCCTCTAATTTTTTTTCTTTAAACCACCTCCCACAGAATCATTACCAGCCTCATCTAACTCCTATCATCATGCTTGGGATAACCAATAGAGTAGCTTAAATACTATTTTGTTCAACAAACAACTTATATCTGCAGACAGAAAAGCAATTAAGAAATTCTCTCTTGTCCGGGAGTTCAAAGGAGGGAATTTTGAGAATGTGCAGTGTAACACACACACACACACACACACACACACACACACACACACACACACACACAAATAGATTTAACCCGCCCAAAGGAGAAGGATGCCTAAACTAAGCCATAAAGGATGAGTAGGAGGCAGCCAGGGTAAAAAGAGAAAGAAAGACATTCCAGGCAGAATAAATAGCATAAGCAGAGCCAAAGAGCTAAGAAATGGCACATCCTACTCAAAGATCTGCAATTAATTTAGCATTACTGAAGTATTTCAGTACGAGATGGGGAAAGCGGAAAGGCCAAATCACAGAGGTCTTTCATAAACCCTTCTATCAAACTTGGACTTCATCCTGTAGGACAACAGCTCTCATACTGTGTGCTGTATAACTCACCAGTAAACAACCAAAACTCCCCAAGTGTGCGGTCCAATTCTTTATCAACATGTGCAAGTTTTTTTTTTCCAGCAACTCGGCATACATACTGTTTCAAACACATCTGTCAAAGGGATAGAAGCACAACATGCAACATACTGGCAAGGGTGGGGGTAAGGTTCTTAGACTCAAAGGTGGGGACAAAGCAGAATATCAAGCCAAAGCCAAGCCAACTCAAGCCAGCATGAGAGAAAGATCTATGTTTTCAGGAACATGTGGGAAGCATCTGCCACATGCAAGAATGGAGAAAAAAGAATTCTGCTCAATAGTAACCCAAATAAAGAGATAAAGAGAGGAAGTCAATGGTACAAAAACCATGTATGTTTTTATAGATATTGTGAAATAAGAGCGTTTTGATTTTTTAACGCCTTCAAGTGAGACATCAAAAACTTTAGAGTTCAAAACACTGCTAGAGTCAATGAGGAGACAACTGTTAAACCGTTTTAAGCAAAGAGGAACGACTCCTGGTAGCTGGAGAGAAGCATGTTGAAGAGAAGTTAGAAACAGAAGTCTCTTGAAGAACCTACAAGACAGTCTCTCGTTTTTATTTTACAACCAATACAAAGTTCTTCCAGCCAGGCTGCAAAGAGTGGATACAAGGGCCAGCACTTACCTTTGGAAGTACATGCCTACAGTCAATTTTCATAACCCAGTCTAGGTTCTTTTTTTCCTAATAAAATTTCCACTATGCCCTACTGATAGGACAGGATATAAAACAGAGAGTGCCATGATAATGAAATGAGGGCTACCAAATAACAGAAGTGAAATAAAAGCTCCATTTTGTGGTTACCATTTGGCCATGACACTCTCCACTGGGAATCTCTATCCAGGAGTGGGGATTTGGTCCTGAAGAATCATACAACAGGCAGGCTCAAGGAGATTACCTAACTCTCTCTCTAAACATGGATGTGAAAGCTACAGAGTATCCATTCTTTCAGTTGGAGGCTGTTCTTACCTCAAAGCAAATAAAGCAAGTATTAAAAGTCATCCAAATTAGGAACTATCCTTATTGTGTCCGAATTCTCAGACTACTGCTTTTCAAGAAGCAGCAGCTGTAATGAAAACAGAACCACAGAAAGCTTTTAAAAGCATCTCCTAAGATTCAAAACCTAGGCTTCTACTGTTAAAATGTTTGACAGCAAACTACAAGAGCGAACTCCCACCAAAAATAAAAATTGTATTACTTTTAAAACCAAGAACCATAATTCAGTAATCAGGTTGTAGAATAAAAGTTAACTCACGATTTAAAGGCATTCATCAAAGCCCTTTGAAGAACTGAATACTAGTCCAATGCCTCCATGTGTGAAAGACTTTCTTTTCCTTATAATGATATTTTATTATAGCAGAATTTGATGGTATAAACTATATGACATAACTAAGAAAGTTACTGCTTTAATTGTTAACAACTGTATGGTAGAACTCCGTATTTATAAACAATATACCACAGAGCATCTTCAGGCTGGGATATATGTGAAAAGAAGAAAAGGGTATGAGGAAGAGGCCACAGTGGAAGGAGCAAGAAAAAAAAAAGAAGGGTGAGGAAACCTGATACTATCTGCAAGTTTTAGAGCTTCAAATTTAAACAAACAGCAGTGAAATCAGGACTCAAAGCCAGAGCCCAGACTTTCCTTAAACCCTACAATAATTTTAAAAACAAATATTTTAATGTCCAGGAAATGATCTCATCTTGAATGATTATCTAAAATGAGAGACCAGAACTTGCAGCTAATAAAATTAAAATAGATCTTTGCAGATTTATCTTTGGTAGACAGATGAAGGTAATTTTTCTTTTTGAATTTTTATTCATTCATATTTTCTGATTTTTCTCCAATGAACATCGAGTACTTATGATAACAGTTTAACACTACATTGCATAGTTTTAAGTGATGTTTTATTTTGTTTAATTGTAAGTTGTTATACATTATAAACAGTAATTTGACAACTTAAATAAAAACAAATTCTTTTCCCAAGAATGAGTTAAGTCCATTTTTAACAACTGTAGTTTACAGTTGTGTTAAGATGCTGGAATGGTAGAAAAATATTTTTTACCTAGTGACCCTCAGAAATAGCAGTACACCTCAAAATGCTAGCACCTTATTCATGAGTGACTCCATAGGTAAAAAGGCATCCTTGTCCACTTAACTACCACCCAGCATTCAAAAATGTCCCCAGGTTTTTCAGAGCTCTCACAGAAGCTGGAAAGGAGGATTAGATATATGAATGGGGGGAGCAAAATCTCTGTTCTAAGCAGCAAGACAGAGAACAGGATGTAACAAAGTCATCTACTTCCGGCAGAGCCACAAGGGTCCTCAGTTGTACTAGGCCCAGTATCAGATTCAGCTGCCAAGAAGGAACAGTCTCCCCCAGCAAGCTCCAGGTCGGATCAGTCTGAACCCAATCCCAATGCGGTTTATCCAAGATCCACAAATCCTGAGACAGGAGAGAATTAAACAGTAAGATTAAGTACATCTGAGCCTTTGTCAATTAGCATCTGTGGTCCAATAAGGAAGCTTATTCAGGACTAGGGGAGACCACCAAACTACAAGCTTAACCTCATTTTCAATGAAAATGATAAATGTAAATGAAAATTTACCAAAAAAGGATAAAGTGGGAGGGGGATGCACATTCATATTTTCAAAGTGCCTACTATGTGCCACACACTGTACTGTGATCTCATTAACTCTCATACCACCTCTGGCCAGACAGGTACCTTAGCTTTGAAGAGGAAGAAACTGGGGCGCGTGGGTGGCTCAGTCACGGTCTCACGGCTCGTGAATTCAAGCCCCGAGTCAGGCTCTGTGCTGGCAGTTCAGAGCCTGGAGCCTACTTCGAATTCTGTGTGTGTCTCTCTCTCTGCCTCTCTCCTACTCACACTCTGTCTCTCTCTCTCAAAAAATAAACATAAAAAGTAAAAAAAAATAAAGAGGAAGAAACTGAAGACAAGACACAGCAAATAATTGGCGAGAGGTCAAAAGTGCAGATTTGCAATTCTATCTGACTCCAAAATCCCTGCTTTCTTCCCTAAAATATACTGCCTCTCATTTCCTTTGCTTGCCATTAAACTCCCTGGAGCAGCAATTTCCTCTAATCTACTTGCAAATTTTATCTTCTTGTTACGCATCTATACAACCTCTCCTGTGCAACTTATCAATACATACTCAATACTTGAAAAACAGGTACATCATTGTCTCAGCAATTTCAAGTGTGGAAAATTAAATTATGGACAAAAATAAAGACATGTCCAAAAATACAGCTAAGAATATGTTCATCACATCACTGTCATTACAGCAAAGGAAAAAATGCCCAACAATAGAGATTGGTTATATGAACTACAGACCATCCAGAAGACAGAATATTATGTGTCCACCAAATAAAAATCCTGTTGTAGGAGTATATTTATTGACCCAGAAGGAAGTTTACAATATATGGAAAGTTAAAATACACTGAAAAAGTTCAAGAAATATGAAGTGAATAAAGGCTACAAATCAGGACTTTCGTAATGATCCCATTTTTACTTAATAAAACATAAAATATATATAAAATATCCAGAAGTAAATACAGATGATGTTTACTTTACTTTCTCTTTCTTTCTTTTTTTTTTGGTCCACTATAGATTTTCAGATGCAGTTGACAGACAATGGGCAACACAGTACTCCGGTTTCTCAATCCTCTCTTCCAGGCCACCTCCAAACACAGGAACTGGCACTTCCCCACTGTTACTTACGGAACTGGTCATCGCAACCTGTCCCCCTGATTCTGGCCTATTACCCTTCAATGAGTGGAGAACAGGTGGGGTTAAGCTAGGTCTCAGAATTTAGCTGCACTCTGAGATAACAAAGACACTAACCTAAATTCATTTCAATGCCTGAGGCTTCTAGACAGCTAACTAAGGGAACTCAGCAAAAAAAAAAAAAACAAAAAACAAAAAACAAAAAAACTCTTAAGTACAGGTGTTTTGTCTTATAACGCTGCCACCTCCATATATCCGACAACCCATACTCCATAACATCTGAGAGGACTTCCGGGTAAGAGACCTAAAACCTCACCTCATGTTTTCGACATCATCTGAGACCTGCGGGACACCTGATTTCATTATCTACACCAGAGCACCAAACCCCACTCTGAGTTAATCCAACTTCCCATTCCAAACATAGGGGTTGGCTGCAACCCTTCCTAGTCCTATCAACTCTCACAAGCCAAAAAAACTTTAATCAGAGAACTTGTGAACATGTCTGTACAACAAGGTCTGATTGCTATATGACATACTGAATCAAAATCCTTGACCTATTTTTATGAGAGTGCAAAGTTCACCATGTTTCTAAAAGACCATTAGAACATACAGAAAGGGAAAACTTTTTTCCCTGATATAATGGATATTCTCATTTTTTTCTAGGAAGAGATATCATTTTCAGGAAGATGATGTGACTTATATCTACTCTCAATGGGTCTGACTCAATTACAGTCAGACCATACCACAATCATATTGGAACTTTTTCATTTTAAACTGATTATTTATTCAAAAAGGCTTACTGAGCATACCAGTACACTAACTGCCTCAATAGACACAAGAATTCTCAAAACTAAATATTCTGGTATTAAAATTATTTCTGGAAATAAAGCTATACTCTTTCCCAGTTCACTAAAGAAGACAGCTAAATTCCTAAAGAAGTATAAAATATTTTAAAGAAATGCAGTTTCACAGCTTTTAAGAGTATTAAAACTTAAACCCTACTAACTAACGGTATTTTAAAAACACCAAAATACAAAAAAAAAAAAAAAAAAACCTTCCAAAGACTTTCAAAGCTTTCACCATCTAATATGCTTCCTGTTTCATTATTAACTCTGAAAAAGCATCTATAGAATGAAAGTCGGTCCTACAAAGAAATCTTTTCAAATTCAGACCTTACACCCTTTAAACAAGCCCTCTAATATTTTCTAAACACTGCTGATTTCTCAAATGTATACTTACTTTCAGAGACCTAACCAGCCAAGTTAGTAGAGTCTCAGTGTTTAAAACTTTATACATACACAAACACAATCAACTGTGTATTGACTGACTTAGAAAACAATGGTAATTGGGGCGCCTGAATGGCTCAATTGGTTAAGCGTTTGACTTTGGATCTCAGCTCAGGCCATGGTCCCAGGGTCATGGGATTGAGCCCGAGTTGGGCTCTGCCCTGACAGCACAGAGCCAGCTTGGAATATTCTCTTCTCTTCTCTTCTCTTCTCTTCTCTTCTCTTCTCTCCTCTCCTCTCCTCTCCTCTCCTCTCCTCTCCTCTCCTCTCCTCTCCTCTCCTCTCCTCTCTCCTCTCTCTCTCTCTCCCTCCCTCTCCCCCCCCCCTTTTCCCTCTTGCACACTCCCACTCTCTCTCAAAATAAATTTAAAAACTTAAAAAAAAAGAAAACAATGGCAATCAAAATTTTGCTTCTTTAGCTAGGAAGAGCACAAAGAGTTGTCAAAGCTAACCTATAAAGGGTCACATTTTATCATCCCTTAATTACATTTATAGCAAACTTTACACTTGCTCTAGTTTCTCACGTAGTTCATTGTCCTCATATCCTAGGCTGACCTTGGTTTCAAATAAGAATGAAGTTATGTGCCTCACAATCCACTGGGCCCTGCGAACAAATGAATCTGTCTTTCAGCCAGGGGCTAGGGCTGCCTTAGTGAAGGATTCCTGCTGCTTGCTACACAGCAAGGATGTCTCTGATTCCCTTCACACTGTCTGTTTCCTGCAGGCAACTGGGTAAGGAGAGTTCTCGCTGCTTGAAGCCAGAGATTTCATTATATTCTGGAGCTGAAAGGGACTCTACAGAGCATTCTGTCCGTCTTCTTAAAATGCTTTTCTAGCCTAAGTCCTCTAAATCTCTCACATTGTGCTTTTGGTGCACATCCTCTTGAAAGCACCTAGTCTCAACAGCAGATAATTACTGCTGAACACATGCTCCAGTAAGGTCAACCTGTACGTTTCAGACTCTTTTTGCAGGAGTACATATGAACATGGGTAGACGGTAGCACTCTGGGAGTCCTCACACAAAGTAATGAAGTCAAGATGGAAAGCCCAAATATAAGTTTAAGAGATACTGGACTTCTTTGTTCAACTCCACTGTTGTAATAACTTTATGAATGACTCAGCTATACGCAATCAGCCAAGATGTTCTACAAAGCACAGAACACAGATGTCGCCATCATAATAAATTTTTCATTAACTCTGAGAGAATACAGAATTGAGAGGAAGATCAGAAAACAAATCTCAAAGGAACATTTCCTGCTGCATTTAAGAGGGAAAAAAAAAAATCCACAAGCCACATTTCTTTTAACTGGTGAGTTAAAATTCTACAAAGAAACAACAGAAACAGCTACCAAGATTGGGATGTAAATGAAAAAAGGCTCAAAGGGTGATATTACTCTGATGTTGAAAATAATCAAATTCCTAAGCCAAAAACTGGTCTATAAACCAGAGGAAAATCTTAAAGTCATCAATTTTCTTTTAAAAAGTATACTTCATTTCCAGGAGTGTCTGGCTGGCTCAGTCGGTAGAACATGCAACTCTTGATCTCAGGGTTGTAAGTTCAAGCCTCATGTTGGATGTAGAGATTACTTAAAAATAAAATCTTTAAGTGGCACCTGGGTGGCTCAAATCAGCTGAGCATCCAACTCTTGATTTCAGCTCAGGTCATGATCTCACAGTTTGTGAGTTCAAGCCCTGCATAGGGCTCTGCACTGACAGCTTGGAACCTACTTGGGATTCTCTGTCTTCCTCTCTCTCTCTGTCTCTGCCCCTCCCCACTCGCTCCCTCTCAAAAATAAACATTTACAAATATAAAATCTTCAAATAAAGACAAAAATAAAAATTATAGTTTATTTCCAAAATAACTGTTATATTTCCATAATAACATAAAAATAGAGAATTCTACAAGCAACTGGAAAGGCAATTTACCAATTTACAATGTGATATTTTGGGGGCACCAGAGTTGCTCAGTCGGTTAAGCATGGGACTTTGACTCAGGTCATGATCTCATAGTTCATGAGTCCGAGTCCCACATCAGGCTCTGCCATCAGCACAGAGCACGCTTTGGATCCTCTGTCCCCCTCCAACTTTGCCCCTCCCCCCCCCACTCTCTCTCTCAAAAATAAATAAACATTAAAAACTTTACAATGTAATATTTTTAAGTCCTTATAGTGCCTGTTCATAGTAGGAACTCCATAAATATTTGTTATCAAATAATTAACATGGAAAGTCCAGAAAGTTTAATGCAGGGCAAGAACCTGACTCAGGGGCCAGAGAAGAATGTGCTATAATTTTAAGAGGCTGATGGTGACACTTTGTTTTCTGCCCATATCTCCTAATCACAGCGATGAATTCAGAGGTGGGCACATGTTCTGCTTCGAATCCCAGGACCTCTATGGAAGCCACAAGAAAAGACATCTCTTTTCCCACTGAGCTTGAACATGAGACGATGAGAGCTGGAGGTGCTGATGCCCTCCTCATGCTACCACAAGGGAGAGTGTGGAGATGGGTCACCAGGAGGTATCACTTTGCGTCTGAGGAAAAAACCTGAATCCATAACTACCTCTACATTTTTCGTACTACAAATTCTGTGTTTTGGCTTAAGCCAGCTTTAAGTAGGATTTTCGGCCACGTTAACTGGAAAAAACGGAAGAAACCTGAACTATTTAGTGTGAATACAACAGGCAAAACTCAAAAAAGATATTTGATATGGCCAAAGTTATAAAGACACCATATTCTGCTGGTGAAACATTCTTAAATTCTTATTTTCTTTCCTATGAAGTCACACTTTATTCTACTAATAAACAAAGGTTTTCAAAACTAAATGTCCCAAGAATATCTCATTCATGTTCTACGACAGAGACTAGAGAACAAAAAACCTATATAACAGGATAAACGAATCAAAACTGTAAGAAAACTGTACAAAGAAGGCACAACAGAAAAAACTGAGTCCTGATTTTCTAATGAGCTCTGAAACCAAACACTGAGAAACCTGACCCACATCTTAGCAGGCACTTCATTCCAAATAAGCAATGAGACTGGCATTACTGAGTACAAACACCAAATAAATAAATAACCCCGGGGAAAGTAATATATTTGTCATCTAAAAATACAAAATTCCTGCAAACTGCTACAAAGAACACTATCGACATGCAGAGCCTAATCTGTGCCCCTCCTATGACAACTGATCTTATTCTGTGCATTTTTACATAACTTTACTCCTTCCTTCATCTTATTTTCCTACATTTATTTTTCCTTTCATCTTCATTTTCCCACTTATTTTGTTTTTATGTTCCTACAATGTATGTGTCATTGTAATCATTCAAATTCTTTTTTTTAAAATAAAGTTTAAGTATATACTAACAGTAGCAAAAGTCATTACATATCTGAATTGGGAAAAGGAGAAGGTTAAAAATAAAAACCTACAGGAATAATACTCTAATACTGATGGTCAATACCATAAATTGTGTCATCATCGTCCTTGGCAAAATTGACAACTACATGTAGACACGCCTGCCACCATACTGCTGCACTACCTACCATCAATAAATGATGCAATTTTTTTTTAATTATACAATTTTTAACTCAGAAAAATGTACATGCATAAGAGTCTTAGGTTTCTTCAAAACTCAGCTACTTGGAAAGAACAGAGAATATCACAAAAATAAGAAAGCGCCATGGCACAGGAGAGCAAGCACGGGTTGTGTTGTCTTTTGTTTTTTAACTAATACCGAATACACTGAACCTGAATCCAACAAACCTCTGGATTTAACTACCAATTTGCAAGAAATACCAAGAAGAGAATATGTAGACCTAAAGAGGATATAATCAGCAAAATCCAGAATTTTTAAAGTTACACACAACAAATGACCAACCCAGTTCTTTAATAAATACACAAGAAAAAAAAATGGGAGAGGCAATTTTTATAGATTAAAAAGATTTAAGAGGCTATTAACTATATGCAAGGTGTAAACCAAGTCTGGCCCCTAAACTGAAAAAAACAATTATTAAAAAACCATTTATGAGAAAAACAAGACAATTCAATAGAGGGCAATACAATATACCTGACCAAAATTCCTCAGAACTGTCAACATCATCAAGAACAAAATCTGAGAAATTGACACAGCCAAGAAGAGCCTGAGGACACATGACCACTGAATGTTAAGATAGCATCCTGGATGGGATCCTGGAGCAAAAAAAGGACGTGAGGTTAAAAAAAAAAAAAAAAAAAAAGCTAAGGATACTTGCATAAACTATGGACTGTAGTTAATAATAAAACATCAATATTAGTTCATTAATTTTAACAAGTGTACCACACTGATGTAAGATGTTAACAGTGGGGAAAACTGCAAGGGGAAGGAAAATACATGAAATTCTGTACTGTCTGCTCAATTTTTCTGTAAATCTAAAATTATTCTAAAAAATTAAGTTTATTAATTCAAAAATTATTTCTGAGACAAGTAGGCAAATATAAACAGACTATTTGATAGCAAGGAATATTGGTAATGTTTTAGGTATAATAATGGAATTGTGTGCTCTGTGTGTGTTTTTAACGATCTTTTGCTTTGTTTTTAAAGTCCTCCTCTTTTACAGATACATACTGAAGCATTCATGAATAAACAGATAAAGAGAAAAAGTTAAAAGGGTGGATTACAGGAACATTTCCCAAGGTTGAATATTCAAGGTGATTTTCAGTGGTACGTAAATGATGTTTTAATGTTTAATAGCCATAGACTTCAATATATATTATAAAAAATAACTAGAACATCAAACCCATGATTTCATAGATTTTAATTGCTTAGGTAGGTTTTCCCTATGAAAAAATTTACTGAGGCTACACAAAAACAAAAACAAAAACAGAGGTGGGTTAAGATCCCAGGTTCAACACTATGTGACTTTAAGTGAGTTGGCTATTTAGAGGGCTAGAGAGGACAGCCTGCTACATCCAAAGCAGGCACCCAATAAATATTAGCTCCTATGTTACTGATAAAAGCCAACCTAAAATTCCAACGAAGAAGTCACATACAGTAGGAAAGCCTGGAACTGAAGAGAATGAGGTAAGCAAGGAATGAGGGAGAGAAGAAAGCATGAGGGCTTACAAAGGCAGGAGGAGTCCAGGCTTTTCTCAGCCTTCTCTTCTCCATCTTTCAAGCACCAATGCTGCTGCCCACCAAGAGCCTAGAGGCCCTGCGGCTCCTGAGGCTAACACTCCTCAAACGGAACTTAAGTGATAGCTGGAGGTGCAGTTTCTCAAATCAGCAGAAGAGTGTTTTTCTCTACACAAGAGAAAGAACACAATGCTTTGTAGACACGGCAGATAAACAGATATAGATAAAACCCATTATGTGGCCTTCAGCAAAAAACAAAAACAAAAAACAACCTCTCTTCTCCAGTCTCAGTTTCCTCACATGCTAAAATGCAGAAAATAAGCCTACCTTTCACTCAAAGTTATAGAAGGTTAAAAGGAATAACAGATGTAAATCTGGCATTTAACAAGTGCTAGCTCCCTCCCTCATTACTTTGACAAGAAGATAGAGAACTCTTGAATACAAGAAGTTGGGATGAAATGACAAAAATGACAGTCAAGAATAGCTCTTAGATTGCATCGGTTTTAAACCACAATAGAGGAAAAGCATTCTGGGGTCAGAAAGTTTGGGAAATGTTGGGAAACAAATTATTAAAATGACAACTATTAAGTGAATTTCCAAGAGGAGATTATATGAGGAATTTACCCAATTTACTTGACCTAAGGAACCAACTCCCAGGAATAGTGATCCTATTACACAGACAGACACACACACACACACACACACACACACGGAAAGGGGAGGAGGAAAGAATCAGCAGTTACAACAGTTGACAAATCCTTCAGAATGACAGTTTAAGTATTAGCAAAATAATCTGGAGAGATTAGAAGTCAATGACAGATTTAGAAATCTGGTTTAGAGGCAGAGGGAAAGAAGGGATGCTTTTTGACCCCTGAAAGGAGTTTCTAATGCCGACGGTTTAATCTTCAGGATCAAGTCATTTAAAATTAAGAGATGATACTGAAACTGGAAACACCAAGCATGTAAGGAACAAATACATTCATTTTTAAAGTGAATATAAACTTCTGATACAACGTGGTAATTCTCATTTGCCCTCCCAAATTTATTCCCTCATTCAACTGGGCAGCTATAGGTTATGCACTGTATGCTGGAAATATTCTATGAGCTGAATATGGCATGACAGACATGATCCTTGTCCCCATGAAGAGTACTTTCTAACAAAGGAGCTGTCTAGTGGGGGATTGTGCAATACATTTATCAAGTACAATTATGTTAACAGCAGCGAAGGAAAAGAAGTGAGTGCTAAGAATGTGACAAGGGAATCCAACCTGTAGGGGTACCTAGGCGACCCAGACACAACCCCTAAAGAACTGATGCTTGAAATCAGCTCTGAAGGACACGCAGAGGTTAATTATGCAAGAAAGGAGGAAAGGGTGAAGTTTGCCAATAAAGAACTTGTTGGGTCAAGACACTAGAGAAAGGGGTGGGGGAATCACTGTAACTAAGTACAGAAAGCTAGAATGAAAAAGAACAAAACCAGACAAGACTTAGGAGGGGAAACAAAGGTGTCAAGGTTGGGATTTCTGATTGGTGCAACTGAAATCATCAAAGCAATGTCAAAATAAAAGAGTCTACATTGGCACTGGAAACCTGGCTAGGATGCCCTGCACATATATAAAACATTTCAAGAAATTTCTATAAAATACAATAAAAAAAAAAAAACAAAAACCAGGAGTGGAAGTAGGGTTCACTGAATGTAAATAAACAGAAGCCTACCTAAAAAGTACATGAAATTCCCAGCAGAACCTCGCCTCCTAGCTCAAAGCAGGCTAGTAGGAAGGAGTGTCCTTGAGGCAGTGAGTGATCCCAAAGAGCTTCACAAAGAGCATCTGAAGCCAGGGTCTGGCCAGAGCAGGGACCAGCTTAAGCTCGCCACAGACAGGTCACTGAGTAAAGCAAATATTTCTGCAGCTGGCTTCTACCAAAAATGGCCATTTTGATCACAAAAAGGCAACACTGTCCCAGCCACAACAAACTCAGAAGTTCCCTACCCTGGTGACTTCCTTCCGCCAAATTCCCCAAGGCACCTGGATTTAAATCAACAAGAGTACAACTACAGCTATTCTACACATTTCCCTTTCTTCACAAAAGAAACATAAATAGCGACAAGCATCATAACATACCCAGTAACACTAGTACTTACAGAAATCACTTAATTCCTTAACCAAATTGGTATTATTTTTTAATTACTAACACTCGAAAATGGCATGAACGTGGAGAAAACAGCAATTTTATAGAGAAAATATAAAGAATATTAATGTCCATATAAGTAACAGAAAATGGATAAAACTTTTGGCCATACAAAATAACCAGGTTCTTAAAAATGTGTATTTGACCCATCAATTCCACCTCTTAGAAATTAATACTCAAGATAATACTCATGGATGTATTCAAAAATTAGACTATAAGAAGGAACAAGCCAGCTTTAAGTTGTTATAAATTAGAAATAATTTAAATGTCTAACAAAGGAAGAGTTTAACTAGTTAGCTATTTCCACATTCATACACATAAGGCACACCTTCAAAATATTATAAAGAAATATAAAATGGCTCAGAAAGATGCCACAAGTATTGCTGAATTTTAAAAGCAGTTTGCAAAACAATTTTACATGTGAAAAACATATGAAAGGTACATAAAAGAAAAAGTATGTACACGAAGGAAGGTAAATACTAAATGTTAACAGTTACCAGGAATTTTTTCTTTTTGTTTCTTATTTTACATTATTTTTCTTTTAACTGCTCTATTGTAAAGATGGTTAATTCTGTAAAAACAAAAGCTTCTTATGTTCATATGTTCTTGTGTTCAACAGTTTTTCAATAGTTTTTTAATGTATGTGTAAATAATGGCACTGAGCTAACTGGATAACCATATGGGGGAAAAATGAATCTTGATTCCTAGTTCAACCATAAAAAAAAAAGTTATTTTAATATAGTAAAACCGTAAAGATGCTAGAATATTTTTAAGACTGTAGGCAAAGTTTCTTAAACAGGACACAAAACCCGGTAACAACAAAAGAAAAACTTGAGTAATTAGATTTTGTAAGTATTAAGACTTTTCTTCTGTCCATCAAAAGACAACATTAAGACACTGAAAAAGCAAGCCACAGAACAGATGTCTGCAATATGTGTATCTGACAAAGAATTTTGTTTCCTGGCTACTGTGAAGAATTCCCACAAATCAATAAGAAAGAGATAACTCCATTTTTTAAAAGGGTCAAAGGATTTGAAAAAGCGCTTCTCTAGAGAGGATATCTAAATGGCCAACAGGCACATGTAAAAATGCTCAACATCATTAGTCCTTAAGAAATGTAAATTATAACCACAAGGAGATACTACTTCACATGTGTCAGAATGGCTAAAATCATCTGACAATGCCAAGTGCTGCTAAGGCTGTAGAGCAACTGGAACTCTCATATATTGTAGGGAAAACCGTAAGGATGTACGATTTTGGGAAAAGCTAAACATACATCTACACTTCCCAGCAATTCCACTCCTAGGTATACCCAAGAGAAATGTCCCAACAAAAATTGGAACACAAATGTTCACACAAGCTTTATTCACAACAAACAGTGGAAACAACCCAAATATTCTTCAGCAGGAGCACAGATAAACAAAACTGTTGTGTACTTGTGTAACGTAACAGTGCTAAGCAAAGAAAAGGAATGAAAAACTAACTCCACAGGAATGAATCTCAAAAATATTACACTGGGCAAAATAAGCTAAAGACAAGAGTACCTGCAGTATATGCATGCTACACATGCTACACACGTCCACCTGAAACAGGCACAACTAATTTACAGTTATAGAAAGCAGGCTACTTGAGGCCAAGGACAGGTGTGAGGGAACTGCAAAGGGAGTGAGGGAAGTTTGGGGGGTTTTTTTTGATGGCAAGGGGGTAGAAATGTTCTACATCTTGATCACAGTAGTGGTCATGAGCGTATATAGCTCTAAAAACTCAAAGAGTACACTTAAACTGAGTGCATTTTACTGCATGTAAACTATACCTCAATAGCTTATAGTCATAGATACCACTACACATTCATCCGAATAGTTAAAATTAAAAGGACTAGCAAAACCGAGCGATGACTGGAACTCCCCACATTAGAGGTGGGGGTGTAAGTCGGCACGAGCACTTGAAAAGCTGTTTAGCAGTATCTACATATGAAGATATGCCTATCCTATGACCCAGTAATTCCACTCTAGGTTTTTTATAACCGAAAGAACCAAGTGCTTATGTCCACCTTACGAGTGCTATTCATAATAGCAGCCAAATTTTGGAAACAATCCAACTAATTCATCAACAATAAAATAAACAAACCATGGACTATATATACAATGGAATAATGCACGGGGCAGGGCGGGAGGAACCTGTTACAACAAAATGGGTGAATTTCACAGACATAGTAACAAGCAGGGGAAAAAAAACACGAGACTATAAACTGTATGATTCCATTTGTATAAAATCCAAAAACAGCCATGACTAGCTTACAGTGAAGAAGACCAGAACAGACCTTTGGGAGGTCTGGACTGGGTGAGGCATAAACATGAGGAAGCCCTCAAGAGGTTCTGGAAATATTCTATATCTTGATTTGGGTAGTGATTACACAGTGTGCTGTATATACATATGCAAAAATTCATTCAGCTGACTTGTGGTTTTTTTTTCAGCTGCTTTGTGTTCTATACTATATGTAAGTTATAACAAAAATGTATTTTCAAATGCCCTTTAAACCAATCTTTGTTCACCCCTTGAAGCCAAAGCTTATGACACAGAATCCTGGTATAGCTTCTGTCACTGTGAGTCACTCTCACTCCCAGTCTTGTCACTTACATGCTCTGCATGTCTATCTCCCTCAGACTGCCTAAGCTGGTGATGCTATTAAATACCTGGAGTAATGGCATTGACAATGGAACTGGATCAAGTCATGCCCCACCCAGGCAGGGAAGATGCCCAAAATACGTAACCACATACATGGTTTTAACACAGGTGTGATTTTAAGTGTACCAGACAGTTCCATGTCAACTCATTATCCTTTGGATTAACTTCTGAGAGACACTATGGGGAAAATGAATTACAAGCAGGCAGCTCTTTAAAAATAAGTATATAGCATTATTAATATTTTTGCCTGAATATTTAGCTCCATAATTATAAGGAAAATGATAAGATCATAAATATTCACTTCATCCACAACTTTCTGATAAAGCTGGGTCAGAGTTAGATTTTTTGATGAAAGATGCTATTGGCCTATTACAAAACTAAACTTTACACAGTGACAACAATGCATGGAACTATTACCACTATCTTCCAAAATTAACCAATAGATAATGAAAACATGTGGTTAACTTCCAGAAATCAATTTATGAATGCAAAGCTTTTTAAAAACAGGACATCATGTTTTAATAGAGCTTGATTTTACATTCTCGTCAATACATACACACACATACTCTCATCTATCAATACAATCTAACCATTCTACATTTAAAAATGTCTCATCTTATCCCCTTTGCACCATCTGTTACTATCTTGTATTTCCCTGGAATATTCCAATAGTCTACGTATTTGTCTCGCTCCTCCAAAACATCCTCCAAACCGACTGTGATCTTTCTAAAGCACAGGTCTTGCTCAAGCTTTCAGTCACCTCTCCTCTCAAATCACATCCACCACCCTCACACCCCTCCTCCAATCCTGCAGGATCACAAGATCAGAAGTTTGTAAGGGCCAAATAGATAAAGACAAACTTACAGGGGACACAGGAACCAGGAAAGCACAAGCCCTGACTCTAAAAAGCAGCCACTCTCCAGCTCCAATTTTCAGACAAAACCAGAAATCAGTGTTGACAAGGAATGTCTCAATTTTTTAAATCTATGCAGACCAAGTAAATCTGTGGAGCTCAATCCACAGGCTACTAGTTTGTAACGTATGGCCTAAAGGATAAAGTCCAAGATTTGGTTACAATCTATTTTTACAAATTTATCTGCCCTCAATCCTACCACCCAAGTTATACTCCAACATTCACAGAACTACTTACTTGTCCCGCCCTATAGGCAATACACACCATTGCCTGCCAGTCATCGTTCATTTGTTTATCTTTGCTATGAAAGCCATCCCCTGCCCCAATACACCCACAATCACATCTAATTTCCACTCAGGCCTCAAAGAGTAACTGTAAAACACTGTGTGTCTACCTCTCACAATCCCTACCAGTCTTCACCCTATACTATACTTTTTTATGCTAAAGACTGCAAGCTTCTGGAAACAAGGTACATATGTGATTCTGTTCTGTATTCCCCAAATAATCAAACAGTACCTGTTTGAGTACATGCTCAGTAATGAATGAAGTTATTTATCTGCCTATTTCCATAACAATTTGTATATCAACTTGATGGCCATTACACATCAATATGGTCCCTTACAATGCTGAAAAATCAAAAGGCTAACGGGTTTAGAAAAACATCCCTGTTAATACTAAATTTGAATCAGAACATGATCTCATGGTTCTTTTTAAATATGCTCTTTAGCTCTGTTGAAAAGGTCTAGAAGCAATGACACGACCCAACAACAATGGTTTGGGCTTCTAAATACCATTCCCCACTAAAAGGAATCAGAGCTTCTTGGAGAAATGGCTGGTGTCTGAAATGCAGGGAAAGTAAAGAGTCAAGAAACAAAGACTGATAGGATCATATTAAAAAGAAGCAGGAACTACCTTGAAGGGGCTCTCATTAGCCAATCTGGGACAATTTGAGCACCAATAAAGACTCTGATTGTTAACACACTAAATAAAAAGTCCATGAGAGTATGATGCTACACAAAAGAAAGGAGAAGAAACAGGGATGGCCTCTGTGAATGACAGCTAATAAATGTAGACAGAATGATAGAAAACCACAATTTTGTAACTCTCATTATAACAACTGATTCTAGGATCAGGATGCTGAAACCACTGCGTGAAATGTTGTAACAGAACAGGGTATTTACAAGGTGCCAAAATACCGTCCCGTAAATTCCTTTCTAATAGCAGAGGATAAAATTGTACCTTTAAAAAGGAGAGATCTGGCTATTGCCACCTCAGCCAAGGGATCAAATTTAGCATAGCTCATAATGGGATAACCTGTCATCAAGTGCCTCCCAACATGACTCAATGCAAAGTACACTTCACCTATGATGAAACATTCTTGTCAAAATGTTTAACCTGGTTGCAATCAAGCCTCTCACCTAACTTCCAGTTTACAGGAAACATAGTACCTGCAGAAACCAGTTAAATGATACCATAAGGAAATAAACAAATGAAGAATGTTGCACATCCTACAGGACAACTGAGCTGAACTCTTCAAAAACAACGCCGGGAGAGGAGGGGAAAAGGTAGAGGGAATGTTCTAAATGAAAAGAAATTAAAGAGATAGAACAATCAAATACAAAGGGTGTCTTGGCATTAAAACAAAAAGGGGGGGGGGGGGGACATGCCAGAAAAGACATTCTTGGGACAATTAGGAAAATCTAACTGAATATTTGATATTACATTATGGAGTTATTTTCATTTTCTTAGACATAAAAATAGTATTGTGGTTTTATAAATGTATGAAATATATGACTATTATAATGTGTGGTTACATATGTATATAGATTATATATAGAGAGATAGATATATACCTTGTACATGGCTGTGTGCTTATGTGGTTTTAGAGAAAGAGACTATTCTTACTCTTAGAGGAGACAGGTGCTGGAATGTTTAGAGAATGAAATATCATGTTTGCAACTCACTGTCAAATTTTTAACCACCACAAAGGATACGTATTTTGGGGGAGGACAGGAGAAGGTGAGAGACAGAGAAGGAGAAAGGATGAGAGGGAGACAAGGGGAGGGAAGAGGGGATAAGGAGAGGAAAGGGGGGGACTGAGGCAGAGAGCAGAGAAATGATCCAAATACGGCAAAATGTTAACAACTGTTGAGTCTAGGTGTTAAGACTATACAGGTGTTTGTTGTACTGTTTTTTTCCCCCATGTATATATATGAAATTTTTCATAATAAAAAGTTATGGGAGGGAAAAAGAAAAGAACAGTTTAAAAAGTAATCAGCTTGAAATCCACATAACACCATTAAGAGTGTCAGGAAAAAAGAATATTCTCAAGCAAAACCTGTGAGAGTAGGTACTGTTGCAGTATAACTGGAGGGCAATTTGGCAATGTCTATGGGATTTTTAAAAGTGTGTATCTAGTGATGCTTACTCCTAGGAATCTGTCCTGAAGATCTACTTCTCCATACATGAAATGACATACACACTAAATTATTCTTTACAGCATTATGTGTAACAGCAAAAGACTGGAAATAATCTATATGAATATCAGTCCAGACTGGTTTCACAAATTATAGCACCTACAATAAATCAGTATGCATCTTCTAAATTATCTCTTCAAAAAATCTGAGAGCTCTTCGGGAGTTGATATGAAAAATGACCGTGTCATGTTTTATATTAAAAAAATTCAAGATTCAGAAGAATTATGTACAGCACACACACGTATATGAAACCTATGCAAAAATATGGTTGAATAGCTGGAGCCAGAGGGAAAAAAAGTTGCAGACTTTTTTTTTTTAACTGTCCACTCCTTTCTGTACCTTATCAATCAATTTTGTAGCATAGACATATATAATGTATTCAAAAAATCTTTTTAGTAAGTACTGATTCACTGTAGCTATAATGAACTCTTCCAATCTCCATGTTTTCATTACCAAAATCATGGAGCTACAGCTCACCTGGGAATTAGTGAATAAGGTGAAAACAACATAGAGTAAACATTTGCCTAACAAATCCCTTAAATATATGCCCACTAGACTGATACACCATCTCAATAATTCCAACACAGCTAATTTTCACTCCACTTAAATAGTTCACCTTTTCTTCAACTGACTAGGATCCAAAACAGCTAGCTTGTCCTTAGACCTCATGCTGTGATGTTAAAAATGTGTCGTTAAAAAACCATAATCACACTCATCACAGCTAGATGAGAAGCATTCAGGAATTGAGACAGGCTGAGAGAAGAGCAAATTTTCATTTCCCATGTCACACTTGATCCAGAACCTTCACTGTTTAGGCTATTTCCCCCTAATTTTTGTCACCAGATGCATGGAACTTAATTTGCAAACTCCTTTGCATCTAAATCTGAATACTCAGGTTCAGAAAAAAAGGAGAGTGGTAATACCTCTTGATCAGTATCAAGGTCATTTGAACTGAGTTATAGCCCATTCCTTTATGTTAACATTCCCATACACTGATAATGTAGATTTCTAGATCTACACTCTGAGAAACAGAACTCTGAGTAAAGTGAGCTACCACTGAAACAAAATAAAAATTCCCAACCCATTCTCTCTCTCCCTGCTCTCTCTGATGTTCATATTCCCACTAGACACTTTTCTTGGAGGATTCACTGATAGGAAACTCAAATTCCTTATAAATTGGAACTCATTCTTTTTCCCTCCCCCACTCCCACTTCCTGTCTGCTCTTCTAGTACTCTCTATCTTGGAAAAGACAGTAAACATCCATCTGGTGCCCAAGGCAAAAACCTAAAATTCATACTGTACTCACCTATCACCTACTCCTTTAACTAGTCCCCAAGTTCTGTAGATCCTATCACCTACATCTTTTAAGTCCTCCCCACCTTCCTCACACCCACTGTCGCTGCTTCGGTTTGCCCTCCCCATTGTTCACGTGAACTAACTGGTCTCCGTGTCTTCTGTCTCTTCAACCCACCTTGCACACACCTGAAAGGTTAACTTCCTAAAATACAAATTTGGTACTTTAAGAGCAGAAGGAACAAGTCCCAAAGTAACGATAAAGTAAGCTAAAAACAAGCTCTTTTAATAACATGATACAATGCAAAGAGAATGTACTACCTAATTTATTTCTTATGAGTATGTTCTTACTCTACCCCACACTATATGACCAAATTAAATAAGCTAATAAATCTGTTTTGGTAAAAAGAGGCTACACAGAAGCAAAAACATCCAACTGCTTTCTTAGAGTAAAAAATGAACACAAAATGGATCATAGCAGTGATAAAGGCACCTGAAGGAAAACAAAGGGCTTCCGAGACCTATAAAGTCAAGAATGCATTCAAGTTGAATATACTAACTAGTCTAAAAACACGTGCCTTAATGAGAAAAGGATTTGGGAAATAAAAGCAAACAAAGAGGTTCTGCCACAGGGAAAAACCACCCATCCCTGACGTAGGGTGGGACCGAGGTGGCCTCAGTCCCTGTCCAGCAAATATCTCACTTCTCTGGTTGAGTTCATGCCAACTAAGCCACCCGACTATGATTGAACCTGATAGGTAAAGTCTACACACATAAATACAATATGCCAGTCACTAGGTTTGAACCTTCGGGTCCCTCTAACTTTTGTTTCTTATTTGAAAAAATTAAACTGGTATACTAATTAGGAACCAATAAGCAAATTACATATCAAAAAAGTTTATATTGGGGTGCCTGGACGGCTCAGTCAGTTAAGCGTCTGACTTCGACTCAGGTCACAATCTCACAGTTGGTGGGTTCAAGCGCTGTGTCGATCTCTGTGCTGACAGCTCAGAGCCTGGAGCCTGCTTCGGATTCTGTGTGTCTGTCTCTCTCTGCCCCTCCCCCCCTTCTCTCTCTCCCTCTCTCTCTCAAAAATAAAAAAAAATTCAAAAAGTTTATATTAATCATACCAAAATGCACATATCGTTAATAAACTGGAATTCTGGTTTTATACATCAGTCTTGCATAGCTGGTTAATGTGCCCTGACCTGGAATAAGGAGTTGCTTTGAGCCTGTGACCAGATCAAATTTCTAAGGGGTTTAAACAAATGACCAGACCTAGGATTAAGGTAAGTTCTAAAAATGCACTGGTGGTTATTTAAATGTAAATTTAAATTAAATAAAATTTAAAATTCAGGTCCTCAGTTACAGAGCCACATTTCAAAATAACCACATGTGATTAGCGACTACCATACTGAACAGCACAGGCAGTGAACATTTTCGTTATCACAGAAAGTTCTACCGGATAGACTATTCTGGAAGATAACCTCCAATAAACCCTACCATGAGTCATCTTGGGAAACAGCCTGACAGTACTGGATGGCTACCACAGAACTGAGATCTAGACTGTTTTCTATACCAAAGGTAAGAGGTAGATATTCAACAACAATTTTCCTTTTCCTCTGCACTGATTTCAGTTTTAGCCCTCAGGATTTCCACCCCTCTTTTTATCACAGGAGGACACTAGTACTACAGGCGGTATAGCACAGATGTTAGAAGCACATTCTCTGAAGCCAGACTCCCTGAATTCATACCTCATCTTTGTCTTTTACTAGACGTGTAATCTTGGACACATTATTTAATTATTCTATCCTTCAGTTTCCTCATCAGTAAAGAAACAATGGCACCTACCTCCCTGGGTTACTATAAACATACAAAGTTTATACACATAAAGTGCTTATAGGGGTGCTGGGTGGCTCAGTCGGTTAAGAGTCTGACTTCGACTCAGGCCATAATCTCACGGTCTGCGAGTTCGAGCCCCGCGTCAGGCTCTGTACTGACAGCTCAGAGCCTGGAGCCTGTTTCAGATTCTGTGTCTCCCTCTCTCTCTGCCCCTCCCCTGCTCGCTCGCTCACTCGCTCTCTCTAAAAAATAAAAACATTAAAAAACAAATGAAGTGCTTATAATTGTGCTCAATACAGAGTAAGTGTCCAGTACGCGTTAACTGCTAGTATTTTTACTGTTCCCACCACACCACCCTCATAGCTCTTCAGGTGACAAGCGTGTAAAATGCTCACTTAGGAGAAACATTAGCAAATATAAAGGAATTAAACTAAAACAAGGATCACAATGCAAGAGTATCCATCTATGATAAAAAGATATTCTTTTTTAAGATTAAAAGAAATGGATTCTGTAGGGAATATTAGATACCCAAAAAAGGCACGTTTTTAAGAGAGTTACCCAACAATGTCTTATTTGTAAGGCTGACAAACTACAGGTCAAAAGAAGTCCATGTAATAAGCTACTGAGCTATTTAAATAACCAGTAAAAACTAAAGAGGAACTGAGAAGATACAGGTTCGAGTTCACTAGACCAAATGATACTTCCCTGTATAAACCATGTTTTGACATTTAAAGGCACTGCCTCTCTCATACTCCCTAAGTTACCTGTACGTTCGCTTGGCGAACTGACCGAAGATCTTCCAATTTCTTCATCAAGCAGAAAAAGCACCAGATATAATTAAAATGCCACACCAAACAATGACCAGTCAGGTATTTTCTGAGTGGAAACCCATCATAGAAAACCACACCTTGCTCTTGCAGATGGGCAATTTGAAAATCCAGAAGTTGAAGTACAAATTTCAGCAAATGTAGTCACATGGAAAGAGCCAGAACTTTGGAAGCATAAAGACTCAAGCCTAAAGCCTGGCTTTGCCATTTACTAGCTCTATGACCCTGGGCAACTTGAACTTAATGCTTATGAGCTTCATCTCACTATCTGTAAAATGTAAGGTAAAAGCATGTGCCAACTGAATCAGAAATGTGTGTAAAGAGCCTCCGACAGTGCCTGGTACGCAGCAGATGCTCAAGAAACAGGTGCTACAGGTAGTAAATCTTCCTGAGAAGACCCTCCAAGAGTCCTAAGAATGAAACACCACTGCTTTACATAGTAACTACAAAAACTATTCTGACCAGGCATCAGGTATAAATCATGAGAGAATACCTCGAAATTACCATTTGTTTTCCGTATTTTATAAGCTATTCCCCAAATTTCCCTTGTTTTCCGTATTCCCTGTTAGATTATAACTATAAACCATCTGGGCCTACAATGAAAATAACTGCCCTTCTCACACTAAAACCAAGCGTCCACCAGCAATTCTGCCACATGCACCTTCACTAATCCACCCCAGACACGAACACTGTATCTAAACATCTAACATCCTTCCTGTCTCTACCAATGGAAAAAAGTAGAGAAATTCTGTTTTTTAAGTTTCTTTCAGTGAGTTGAGGTCCATACAACAAAACAATACAGGGTAATTGCTTACCTGGAAAATATTTTGTACTTCAGATCCACCAATCCAGAATGAATGGGGGTATTCCCTTTCAGACTAGTCTGAGAAAAGACAGCAGTCAAGCAGCTTCCAAGATTCTTTCCGTTTACTGTATCCAGCTTTCTTCAATAAAATCCCAAACATGCACTTCGGTAACTGTTGAAAGACAGAAAGCAATCCGTACACCCACCATGGCACCAGCGGCAAAGGACAGCCACCAAGAAATGGAAGGAAGGGTCATCGGAGTGGTGGATCTGAGGCACAGAAAAGTCACAATCCCTGAGTCAGCTATTTGGTATAAAAGTTCTGTAGCAGCATTCTTCACCTCTGTGCCGACAAAAGGATAAGAAATTCTACATGGTAGAGAAGGAAACATTCCCTAATATTAATTTTTACTCATGATAAATACGCAATTTCCAATGAGAGCAGCTAAAAACTTACTCCGTTATCCACATAAATTGTCCCAGACCATTCAGCTACGATGAACTTCCTTACCCATTTTCTAAGACAGCTCCTCCAGCATTACAAAAAAATTAATGATATAGGAAGGCTCAAATACCTCCCAAAAAAGATATTTAGGCACCTAACAAGAAATCTTTTGGTTTGCTACCTATAAGACATCAAATCTACACATTACCCAAATCTTCAAACCTCACCTGAAATACACGACATTTTAAAAACACATGGCATAATTTTAAGAGTGAACTTCTGACTCAATAAAGACCAACCCTCTACAATGACCAGTCATTGGGTAAACTAAGGAAAATAATTTAAAAAACACTAATAAACAATTTACTAAATAACACCTTTAAATATATAAGCCGAGTCAACATTGTATCAACATTCTTTTACTACCATACCAACTTCTCCATCAGACTGCAAATATACAAACAAATTATAAGGGAGAGAAAAAAAGCCATTCTACAGAATAACATAGATAAAAATTTTAAAAATCAGTCAAAAGACTGTTAGTTACATATAAATTTTCTACTTCCTTAAAAACCTACAGCCAAAATGTTCCTGCAGTAATTATAATACCTACCTTTAGGGTTACTAATGGGTCAGGACCTTTACATTTCTTACTCATATTTAATTCTCAAAAAAAAAAAAAAAAAAAAAAAGAGAAGAAATAACTTGCCCAAAGTCCCACATCTACTAATTGGTAGAGACCATCCCCTTTCCACAGAGCACTGTGGCCTGCCAAGTCTAAGGATCAGAAAGGCCATGATTCCTGGGGCAGAAGAAACCAAGCTTTACTCTCAAAGGTCCGGAGTTAACGTCAGAATAGAGAAGTACAAAAATACAGAAGAGTAAATATTTCAGCCTAGCCAAACTAAAACACAACTGAACCAGTTAAGCCATCCTGAAAGGGCGAACGCTCCATATTTTACCACTTAAAAAAGCATTTAACAAAGGCATGCAATTTTGAGGCTCACAATATTTATAATAAAACACATAATGTTGCCAAGTAAGTCTTTGTGTTTAGCAGCAAAGACTGTCTGTGACAAAGAATCTCAAATCCAACTGAAACCAAGAAATTTTAAAATTCCAAGATTTGTCAATAAATAGTCCACAGGCAATCACTGAAGATGTTCTGATTTATCACATTGTAAGCAAAGCAACGGGAGTGACTGAAATACAAGTCTATGATTAGCCTCACCATAACGTAGCAATCTTAGGAAAGTATCCTAATACCCACAACTTAAAAGAGAGATCACTTATGTAAAATCTCAAGCAAAGAATGAGTGCTCAAGCTTCTCCCGTTAAGTGATATTAGAATAAGCCTAAGAATAAACTGAAAACCCTATTTTGATAGAAGCAGCGAGTTAGCTAGTAGCTAACTGCTAAAAAAAAATATACTCTGCTTTTCAAAGTGTAACTCGGTGCTATAACCAAAATGCTGAGCAATGATAGCAAAACACAACCACAATCTGACTAATGGACTCATTTCTGAACCTCCTGAGTCATCAAGCTTTTTCTTGTATTACTGTGTTAATTTTCTGGTCTTCCCTTCAAATAAATATTTACTGAATGCCTAATTCGTGGCGGCCCTAATGCTAGAGATACAAAGATTAATAGAAGCCAGACCAAAAGTGTAAAGACTGAGTTCTTCCTGTTCTCTGTCCCTTTCTCTTTGAGTCTCCCAAGCAATCATTTCACAGAACCAAAATGTATTTTATTATTAGTTCCCAAAACTGGTTAAGGGTTCTCAATTTAACTCTTAAAAAAAAAATAAAAATTAAAAATGACTCAAGTTCCTTTTTCTCAACAGTAGAGCTCTCACTTAAATTTTCTTCTGTGAATCAGAGACAAGCTATTAGAATGGCTTCCCATATTCATTACACTTATTAATCAATCTCTCTACTCACAGACTTTTTTTTCCCTTCATTTTACAAGTTAATGTCCCACTGTTTCTACTTCACAGCTTTCCATTCTGTGAAGTTCTTCATTGTTGACTAACCCTGAGAGGGAATTTCCTAAAAATGCTTCCTGCTGACATCACAGAACTCTGCAATCTTTGAATTTTGTTAAAACGATAATAAGCTCCAGGTTAGAAATACCCTACTGGACTGTCAGGTCCTCCTGGTTCGTGTCTCATTTGCCTACAAAGACAAACTTCCTGTTAGGCAATTGTGATCAGCAGAAACTTAACTGAAGCTAACAAGCACATTCTTGACCAACAGGTTTTTTCCCCCTTTGTCAACTAATTCAATGAACAACAATACAACTCAGGAGGAAATCTTGTATAATACTGACTGCTTATTCTGTTAAAGGTCAAAATCATCAGCTTTGCTTAAACCAGAATAAGAACTCAAAAATCCTCATTTCCTCATCAAAATTAAACTGATCAAACGTAAATCACAATGCTCAATGTTAATAGGAACGAATCACCAGTCTCTTTCTACCAGGATACCTAAAGCAGGGTCGGGTGGGTTCTCTCTGTAGTTCGAGTACAGGCCATTAAGTCTAACTGACAGTTCTTAATAATTGTAACACTCCTTCCACTTCCCAAATTTCTAAAATAATACTGATTCTGTACGATTTCATGATTTCTTCTAAAGAGATGCCTCATGAAACATATAATTAAAGCAACTCAATGTCAGGCCTCTGTAAAACTTCACAAATAAATACATGCACAACTAAGGGGGGAAAATAAAACTTTCTTCCCACCATCTGCCTTAACTGTGCTTTACAAAACCCGGTCCCTGTACTGGTGGAAGTTAGCACGGCAAGCAGTTGCTGAGATAAGCTTCCGCAAGGTCCTTTCACACACATTTCTCCCATCATCCTCCCAACAACTCAGAGCAAAACCTACATTTTCTTGTTTTTACCGATAATGAAATCATAGCACAGAAAGGTTAACTTTCTTAAGGTCACACAGCCAGCAGGTGACAAAGCTAGGATAAAACTTGGGTGCTTCCCTCTAAAGTCCATGCCCTTGCTGATAAATCACGCTTCCTCAGAATTTACTGTTTGGCAAGTTCACATCAACACGTATAAAAGGAATTGGGTTTCCTCAATACTTTGTTATCAACCACTCTCTGGGATGTATGTAAATCTATCTGTTGGGTGTAAAAGTCTGTAAATAATGGTTTTACAGGATGTCTGTATAAACAGTAAACAATGGTCTATAGATGTGTGTGTGCCACACATCACTCTCCTCTTCTGCCTTACCAGTCTTATTCCTCTATTCATCTACGCCTTTGTCTTAAAAGTTATCAAAAGGAAACCTTAAAAAGATTTCACAGCATGAAAAAAGAAATACCTCACATTAATTTCAATCAATGTACCTATTACACACCCAAGTCCTAAGCATTGTGAAGGATTCAAAAGACAATACAGCCTCTGGAAGGGAAATTTAGACATAATCACAAGCTTTTACGATATACAGGAGGGTATGATTAAGTCCCATATGAGTTAGGAATACATTAAGAGAATTACCGATACAGGTGAGAATTACCAGACAGACAGACAGCAATAATGCATATAAACAACAGGAAAATTCAACTCAACGTTTACTGAACGTGTACTGTAAGAAGGCACTGCGAGGAGTTTATCATTTAATAGGAGACACAAACAGGAAACTCTGATACAAGCCTGGAAAATGCTACGTGCCACAAGATAAACACAAAGTGCCAGAATTCATCCATTTCATTTAACAGTGAACATCGGGTAGGCAATGCTATAAAAACAAAATAGTATCTGCCACCATAACGTAAACTGACATCAAAAGAGATGGCACCTAAATTGTGTTTTGAGGAGACAGGACTTTTCTCAGTACAGGCGAAGAGAGAATTGCTGAGATCTGATTGAAGCCAGTTTGGCCAGAGAGCCAACTATTAGGTCCCGCCAGTAACTATCGGTAGCCTTCAATGCATGGGGGGAAAAACAGAAAAAATAATAATAATAATAATAATGTGAGCAGAATCTGAAGAACCCTGGTCTACCGTCTGGCTGAAATATAGAATAAGTGAGGAATAATGTGGGAAGAAAAGCTAGAAGGGAATCTGTAACTGAAATTACTAGGACTTGAAATGCTTTCTTTCCCTTAAAGTGAAATACCACCAGGTGGAACCCAGGAACCTGAGAGTACAAAATTCAGAGGATCATAGAATCAAACAGAGGATATATAGTTGACCCTTGAACAACATGGGAGATTAGGGGCACTGACCCGCATGTAACAGAAAATCCACATATAACTTTTGACTTATAGTAAACTTAACTACTAATAACCTTCTTTTGACTGGAAGCCTTACCAAGAAAATAAACAGGTGGTTCACACATACTTTGTATTTCATATGTATCACCTATTGTATTCTTACATAAAGTAAGCTAAAGAAGATAGTAAGACAATCATTAAAAGAGAAAATACATTTACAGTACTGTAAAAAACAAAAAATTATTATAAATGGACCTGCACAGTTCAAACCCACGTCGTTCAAGGGTCAAGTGGCCTTAAGTGCTGTTCTGTGAACCCATGTAATGGCCTAGTGACCTTCCTATGCCAGCTCTCTGTTTTCAGGTTAGAACAGTCAGGAGCCAGGAGTACCAAGATGTGCGCACAGGATCATATTTGTCCTTGTCACTTCTGAAGGGGCAGCTAACTTGCTCAAAAATCAGGAGCAAAAATTGATATATTTGAGCCACAGTGTCTTGAGGCAGGTAAATGAGTCTATAAGTAGGTATACGTATGTGGTTTATTCCATTCGGACCCTACTTAATTAAACCTTTGTCTATTTAATCGGCATTTGGTAAATCAACACATGGTTAGAGGTAAATGAGGGTAAATGATAGTGACAAACTAAGATCCAATTTCTTAAAGCAGTCACTAAAAAACAATCCCACTTACTCCACTTAGAGAACCAATGACAGGAAGGGGGGGGACAAACCAAAAAGAAAAAAAGAAAAATTTCCCATAACTTTACTTAGTTTCTTTCATCTCCTTAGCCTTGTAGCCTGCCTATACTTCAACAGCTCTAAAAAATAGCATTGATATCTTACCTTCTTAGGTCCAATGTATTTTACTACATTCAACAAGTAATATAGCCACTTAGAGACAACACAAAAAGAAAATGAGTCACTTAAGGTCACTTACCAAAGAGGGGGACCATCCAACAGCTAATAAGAGTATAATTTGTGCTTGGGGGTGATGGGTGGGCACACGCTCACACCCATAGAGAAAGCAAGGGTTACCTTTCCTAAAACTTTAACATCAGCTTCTGCTATCTTCTAATAGAGAAAACTTACCATCTTTCTCTTCCAATCAGCAGCTCTGTGAGCGCTTTCTAGCAATGAGTGCCTGAACATCAACTCCTACTCCTAACTCAAGCATTAAAAAACATCATGTGATACATAATGCAGTTTTCATTCTTTCCAGTGATATCCACCGCACTAGACATAGACATACTTCCAACTGGATTATTACTTCTCTACCTCATTAATAATAAAACTCATATTACCAAAGTCAGAAACAAAGTCCCACAAACTAAGTTAAGTACTATAGTCCAATATAAGGCCATGAAAGTCATTTGGTGGTTAAATTATTTACCATCAGCAATTATAAATTCAGTCGTCTCAATCAAGAGTTTATAGTCTATATTAAAGACTGAACCCTATGAGGTAGGTCACTTGGAGAAGCATTCTTTGTGGACCCAGCCTTAGGCAGAGATAGGAGTCACAAAGGGAGGTTATATTTTGGAGATTTAATTATTGGGCTATCACCAGCTTTATTTCCTAGCGAACTAAAAAGAAAAACAAAAACACAAGGGAAAAAAGAAAAAGAATCAAAATCAAAAGAAGTGGAAGGATGAAGATTAAGAAACTGGAGATACCCCAAAAGTCTGTTTCCTGTCTTTAATATAGCACTCTCTGGAATATCAAATGAAAGTTATCCTGTTAACCATTAAGTACCAAACTGGTACAGGCAGCACAATCACAAATATTTGAGTATTGAAGCTGACTCATAAAAATCTAAAAATATTTCATGCTTTAGGCTCTTAACATACCATCAGTTTAACCCATTCCTTTCTTTCAATCATGTTATTTTAGAACCAACGTAAAAAGTATTTTTAACCTAGTTCTGGAAACTGTAATTAAAATGCAGCGAATACAGAGAGCCACATGCAATTAGATTTTAAGGCATTATCATTCCTACATCCAATCCTGGATTTACTAAATCAGTTGTTAAATACCTGCACTATCCACTACGCTAAAATAAATACATACATGTTTATGAAAAGGGTTGCCTAAGAGTCTTAACTGGTATCCCTTTGAGAGAATATCAAAATCCGTATATGAAAAGCCATTTCAAAATTGCTCTCTTTGTTAAATTTTCTGAGAATTCCAGTATATAGCGTCCTTGAAAGGCTGAAATACCTTTTCAGATCACAGACAAGTACAATCATGTATAATCAAAACTTTAAGTTATGAGCATGGGGAACCAACAAATTTAGGGCAGAGTTTTTTGTTTTTTGTTTTTTACCATACACTCAAAAATACTAAATGAATTATGCAGTATTTCTTCTAAGTCTTTTGAAAATAAAGACATTTTAGTCATTTTTTACATGAATGAAAATGGAAGGAGCACAGAACAGCCAATTTCAAAGAGGCACCAAGTTACAATTTTTCAATATGAAGTACTCCTCCAGTTTAAGTGCTTGTATTGTACGTCCATAAGAATACGGATGTACTATACGTGGAATCCCAATGAAGATATTTACCAAAATAACCCACTACAAAATTTTCAGAATACAAAGGCTTGACTACGATAGTTTGATAAATTATACTGAAAAAGGAAAAATTACTTACTACATGAAAATCAAAGAAAAACTCACAAGTGACAACATCCTTGAAAAAGCAAGCACACGTGTGCACACGAGCCCAAAGCAGGAACAACCAAAGCTTTTTTTTTTTTTCCTTCTAGCTTTAAAGAATACTGGAGAGGTCTAGTTCTGTGAATTATGCAAAGGACAGCAAATATTAAGTTGTGTATTTACGCTACTGTACTTCCATTTTTAAAACATGCAGCTCAACTCCCCAGATACCATCATCCACAGAAACCATGCAGCTATCCAACAGACTTTCAGTGTCACCATTTATTATTTATAGCATTAAATGGGGGAAGTGGCTCTGATGTCACCGACCCTACCCAGTGGAATCACTGACTCAATAAACATTTTCACACTGGAGAAAATCTGGCTAGGAAAACATTGTGCTGGGTTAAGTAGATTCTTTCATCTTCCCTCTCAACCCTGGGGTTGAGGTGGTTACTGTGTTAGGAGAGATACAAAGAAACTGTCAAGGTTTCCACAGGAAAGAAACCCTGAAGACTTCCTCCTCCCAATTCTCCAAAGCCCAGTTTGATTCCCCCAATGTTCAAATTGGCAGGTAATAGCTGCCATGTTTCTTTTCTTCCACCAATCCATCCACCAAGCAGCAAATTCTTCGCTTCTGGTAACCACTCTCTCACAGTCCTGTCTCCAAAAACCCCTTCTGGCTCCAAGTCCTAAGGCGGAAAGCGGTTGGGGTGTCTGTAGGGCCAGGGAGTCCGGCATGGCTACCAATGGCTAGTAACAGAAGAGTGATCGCTTCCCCAGGGGCCTAGGATTCTCTCTCTCTCTTTTTTTTTTTTTTTTTTTAATAAGAAAGAACTGGCGGCAGTGATGAGGACAACCCTACCCCGCTCCTCCCCAATTTTCCCAAAGCAGCGCTGAAAAACATGAAGTTACAGTTTCCCTTTCCTGGGAGATGGAATCCGGAGTACCTGGGGCCTTGCTATGCAAACATCCCTCATCGCGGAGTAGGAAACCCTTTGTCCGAGAAGCCGGACACCACAGGGGCCCGGGAAAGAGGCCCCTTATACGTCACATCTACAAACCCCACAGCTCCCACCTCCACCCCTGTAGGGCCTATCCCGGCATCCACACAGCCCTACGCTGGGGAGAGGGTGCTGAGACCCCTACTAGGACGCGGAGACCGAAGCCCTGACCCATCTCCTCCTAACCCCCCTCCCACCACCATCTCACTCGGCCTGAGTGGGGCTAGCAAGAGCGGTGCAGGCCTGGGCCGGAGAAATAGAGAAAAAAATCCCCTTCTAAGAGAAGGAGAATGAGATGTTAGACCGAGTGTGCGCTAAGGCCACAGCAGAAGCGAGCGAGGGTCCTTCGAGAGACGGGCCCGGATATAGGACAGAGGAAGGAATGAGAACCGAGAAGCATGGAGGGGGCCGGGCCAGGTCCGGCCTGAGATCTCGAGGGATCTGGAGGAACCGCGCCGGCCCCGAGGCCAGGGAAGGCGGGGGGCCCAGGTCGGGGCCGCGGCGGCGGGGAAGGGCCGGAGCCGGCCTCGCGCCGGACGCTGAGGTGGGCAGGCCCGCCCGGGGCCGGTCGGACGGAAGAACGGTCCAGCGGGCCGCACTCACCATGAGCTCGATGGTCTTGTCCTCAATCACCGAGTCGGGCTCCATGGCGGCCCCGGCGGCCCCGCCTCGCTCTCCCCGCGCAGCAGCGAACGGCCCGGGCGGAGGAGGCGACGGCGGAGGCGGCAGAGGCGGAGGCGGCTATCGTACCCACTCTAGCTGCCAGCCCGCCCGGGCCGCCGGCAGCTCCGCCCTCCCCCTCGGCGAACGCAGTACGCCGATCGAGGACTACAGCTCCCAGCAGGCGCCGGGGAGCCCGCAGAGCGTTGTGGGAACGAGAAGCCAACACCAGGCTAATCTCTCTTGGCACCCCGAAGCTGAATTCTGAGCCGCAAGTAGCACTGGACTTTGAAAATGGCACGTGCAAACCTAAAGAATGAAGGGCTCCTTCAAAACAGGGCCTCAGGAGCGCCACAACTACATGTCCCAGAAAGCCCTCGCGCGGATTCTCCTTCCGGCTAGTTTCCCCTGACTTCCTGGCAGCCCCAGGCGCTTCGGACCGGGACGGAAACTCCGAGGTAACTCTTCACTCGTCAGAAATCTTGCGTGTGGACCGATTTCCGCACATGCGCACTCGACGCCGCAGTGTCCACAAGACGCCTAGGTAGCGGGGAGGCTGGTGAGCGAGCCGCTGGTGATAGGGACAGATGTTGGAGACAGGTGGGTTCTAGGTGCGTTAAGAAGCCCTGGCGCCCAGGTGTGGGAGGGTGCCAGCCAGCGAAAGAAGCTCAGGCAAGGGAGGAGGCTCTGAGAGTATGGGCATCCCAGGAGTAAGAGGTTTGGAAATTCAATTGGGGAAAGTGGGTTTATGGAGATGAACAATTGGTGCTGTCTGTACGCACCACGAACTGGGAAGAGCAGAGAAATGAAAGGGAACCTGTGCATATTGGGCCCCTCTTTGTCATTCGTTCAGAAAGTACTTATTTTTTAAACTTCCAACCTCTGCCGGGTACCAGTCTAGGCACTGGAAATCAGCTCCGAACGTTACAGAGAAGGATTCGGTTATCATGGAGTTTAATTCTAGTGGTGGGAAAACAGACATTAACCAAAAGAGTGGGCGCTAAGAAGGACCACAGCTGGAGACCTGGAGACTCCTAGTGAATTCTGCCTTCATCTCTGTGTGAACTTTGTCAGGTCTGTCAGTGGTCACTAACCAAAGACCACTAGGGACACGCTGATTGAACAAGTTGGGCTAATTACTGGTTGCAATGAAGGAGAATACCCACCATGAAAAATCATAAGTAAGAGTTGTTAGGTGATTTGGGAGAGGGTGTAAGGAAGTGGGGCTTTACTCTGGATCAGATGCTGTCAGGAAATGGGGGTAATTCTATGATGGGGCATCTCAGTTGTTCCTAGAACACGGGAACACTAGATTGAGGTTGCAGCTGTAATTGGTAAAGAAGCAGAAACCCCTCATTAGCCAAGATGACGGATGTTTGGTCATTTTTTGTGGTTTGGACAATGTTCATGTTTTATCTGCTTTCAAATGTAACTAAGGAGCGGTCTTGTCTTTGTCTTGATCTATCCATGGTCAGAGAATGGCCTCATCTGATGTTTACATTCTGCCAAACTATGTTCAACAGGAGAGCACAAGGTCTACCTAAGAGGGCTAGCTATCATCTAGTAACATTACAACTAAATATCAGAAGCTGCTTTTCTCTTTCTCTAGTGTTTTGCATTCTCTCTACCTGTAAAGTGAGGGGGCTTGATGACCTAGAAATCTTTCTATTTCTAAGGATCAAGTTATTACAGTAATTTGTATGCATGCAGGGCACAGTGTAAGTTCCACACTGGTAGAGTTTGAAGTTTCACAGTCCTTGGGTGCTTTCCACCAAAGGAATTAAAAGCAGTAGGAAAAGAGAGCACAGAATTGGAAAGTTACTGCCACTAACTTGCTGTCTGAATTTAACTAGAACCCGTCCCCTGTCTAGGCATTGGGACATTCATTAGTAAAACAGGAGTTAGGATAAATGACCTCTGTTTCACTTACCTTTTTGTATCATAATAAACCACGCCCAAGACTTAGTAACTTTAAAAACGGTGGTTTATTTTTACAATTCTGTGGGTCAACTGGACTCAGCTGGGCCCACATGGTATAAGCTGAGGTTACTCATAGAGACTGCAATCAGCTGGGAGCTCATCAAAATAGCTTCTCATCCTCTCAGGCCTGTCTTCTCCACCTGGTGTTTTATCATTCAAATTTCTGCATGGTGACTGGCTTCCAAGAAGATGAGCCCCAGTGAGCAAATGATTATCAAGCTTTTGGTTGCACCACGCTTGCTAAGGTCCCGTTGGCCAAAGCGAGTCATAGAGCCAAACCCAGAGTGAATGTGGAAAGGGATTATGCAAGGCTGTTCACAAGCAATCATGGTTCACTGGGACTACCAGTGTAACACCCAACCAAGACCTCTGAGTTCCCAGTATTTGCCACAGGACCTGGCACATAGGGTGAGGGTAGGAGTCACAAGGTGTATTCCCCAATATGTATGTTTATCCTACACCTATTTATCGTTTTAAAATTTGACATTTTCACAAAGTCTGAATTTCCATCTTATCTTGAAATATTAGAGAATCTGACTATATTGGATATACATGGCAACAATATGCAATGGTTAAGTAGCAACTAACTTCTTTATAGGAAGCATGTGCTCTGTAGATTTCCACTGTCACCATTGCCCCCTGTTGTCTTCTGTCTGCAGGCTCCACTCATTTAAATTGCACGCCTAACCCATAGAGATATTTGAGTTTGCAGCCCTTGGCATTAGAACTATAATGGAGATAACTCAAGGTTTCTATCTTTTTATTAAAACCATATTCTACTGTAAGAGGAAAAAAATACTATTGGGTCAAATTCCAGGAGCTCAAGGAATTTAAAAAGTCTTATATTGATAGAAGCCTTACCCCAGCTATACGAGAGACAAGCTGAGCCAAGGCTTATCACTTTAGTCAAACAAGAACTCAGGTTCTCAGGTATTTTTATTGCTTCAGGCTTGAAGCCAGCTGGTGATTACATTTGGTCATCAATAAAGGCAGAAGGCCTTGAGGCATATTTCAGTTTTTCAGATAGCTCTGCTTTGGGGTTTACAAGACCTGCTAACAACAAAGTGGTCAGGTCCACAATCCCTTAACCAAAACCCTAAGGTCTGAAATGTATTCAGAATTCAAAATTGTTTAGATTGTACAAAGACAGTATGGTACGCGTGCAGTATATGTAATATAACCCACAGTTATCAATTAATAGCCTCTCAGTTCCAACTTCTTTTACATACTTTGAAACACAGGAGTGGGCCCCTCTGAATGTTTCCCCTCTCCTCTGCCTGCTGGCACAACGTTCCTAGAGGAACACAAGCAGATGGAGGATCTTCTCTTCCTAATTCCAATATACTTTATTTTCCTTCTTGCTTTTGTGGTATACAGCAGCAAATGGTTTGCAGAACCATATCCAAACCAGCCCCCCAACACATATACACGGGTGGCTGGGACATTCATAGGGTGGCTTCCCAGTGAACTCAGTGACAGCCTCAGTGGGCAGTTTCCTGCTCGCCAGCCCTAACCTGGAGCACTTCAGCAAATGTCACCATCCAATGGGTCATAATTAACCGTCTCGCCAGTAAGGTCTGAATCTCAGCCTAGCTGTGAGGGTGGAAGGCTCCTCCAAGTTTCTTCCTCAGGTACTCTGCATCAGCCCTAAAGGTAATGGTTGCTCCTTATGACTGCTGTTTCTCTATTTAGAGTTGTCTTTGCCCCTTAGTACTTGATGCCCTGTTCCTAGTTACTAGTTTTTTCTGCTTTTTGTTTCTTTTGTTTTTTAGATTCCACGTATAAGTGAAATCATCTGGTACTTGGTTTTTTTCTCTGACTTCTTTCACTTAGCACAATACCCTCTAGGTCCATCCATGCTGTCCCAAATGGCAAGATCTCACTCTTTTTTTGTGGCTGAATAATATCCCACTGTGTATGCATACCACGTCTTCTTTTAACATTCCTCAATCAATGGACTTGTAGGTTGCTTCCATATTTTGGCTTTGTAAATGCTACAGTAACATTGGGGTGGGTGTATCTTTTCAGGTTAGTATTTTCATTTTCCTTGGGTAAATGCCCAATAGTGGAGTACTAGATCATATGATATTTCTATTTTTAATTTTTTGAGGAACCTTAATACCGTTTTCCACACTGGCTGCACCAATTTACATTCCCATTAACAGTGAACAAGGGTTCCTTTTTCTCCACATACTCAGCAACACTTGTCATTTCTTCTTTTTGATACTAGTCATTCTGACAGGTGTTAAGATGAGATCTCATTGTGATGCTCCGTAGCTCAGGGGTTAGAGCCCTGGTCTGGTATATTTTGGATGTTAACCCCTTATTGGATACATCATTCACAAATATCTTCTATTCAGTAGGTTACCTTTTCATTTCGTTTTGATATACAAAAGCTTTTTATTTTAGTGTAGTCCTAATATTGCATTTTTACTTTTGTTTCATTTGCCCGAGGGGGCATATCTAGACAAATGTTGTTAAGGCTGATGTCAAAGAAACTACTGCCTATATTTTCTTCTAGAAGTTTTATGGCTTCGGGTCTCACATCTAGGTCTTTAATCCATTTTGAGTTTATTTTTGTGTATGGTGTAAGAAAATGGTCCAGTTTCATTCTTTTGCATTTTTGAGAGAGAGAGGGAGAGCGCATGAGCAGGAGAGAGGAAGAGAGAGAGAGAGGGAGACAGAGAATTCCAAACTGTGCTGTTAGCACAGAGCCTGACACAGGGCTTAAACTTACAAACTAGGAGATCATGACCTGAGCAGAAATCAGGAGTCAGACATTTAACCTACTGAGCCACCCAGGTACCTCAATAATGTTTATTTTAAGCTGCTACATTTTGAGTTAATTTGTTACACAGCAATAGATAACTAATAGAGATGCAAAAGAGAGAGGGTATGCATGCTAATTCAAAGTATTGGACTCCCGTGAGTTCTCTTTTAATCAAGGCACCATAAACCCTTGGGAGGGTTTTATGTCTTTCCCTTTCTTATGAATACCTTTGAAGACCAAGAGTGGCATTTTAAAATGGTATATTTTCACCTGTGATGGGTTTTTTTGATTCAGATACATTACTATAGAGAGGGATGCTGCACTGAAATTTTTTTAAGTTTATTATTTTTTTTTTATTAAGTAAACTCTATGCCCAACATGGGGCTCAAACTCACAACCCCAAGATCAGAGTCACATGCTCCACCAACTGAGCGAATCACATGCCCTTCCCTTTTTCAAATATTTTTATTTATTTTTATTTTTTTATTTTTTTTTAAAGTAATCTCTTCATCCAGTGTGGGGCTCAAACTCATGATCCCAAGATGAAGAGTCACATGCTCTACCGACTGAGTGCCATGCACCCTGCATTGAAATTTTGACTTAACTCATTTGCAACTAAAGTCAAAGAATGCAGTTCTTTTTGTTTGTTTGTTTGTTTAATCTGAAGAGGTTTTTTTAAGTTTATTTATTTATTGAGTGAGTGAGAGAGAGAGAGAGAGAGAGAGAAAGCATGCATGGGGGAGAGGCAGAGAGAAGGGGAGAGAATCCCAAGCAGACCCTGTGATGTAGGCACAGAGTACAGCCTGGGGCTCAATCCCACAAACCAGGAGACTGAAACCAAGAGTTGGAAGTTGAACCTACTGAGACACTCAGGTGGCCCAAAGAATGCAGTTCTCTTAAGAGAAAATCTTGTGAAATTCTAGGAAAGAGAACAGCAGTAAGAAGTGGTAAAGATAGCAGCCACCGGGCCGCCTGGGTGGCTCAGTTAAGTGTCTGACTTCGGCTCAGGTCATGATCTCACAGTTTGTGGTTCGAGCCCTGCGTCTGGCTCTGTGCTAACAGCTCAGAGCCTGGAGCCTGTTTCAGATTCTGTGTCTCCCTCTCTCTCTGCCCCTCTCCCACTCACACTCTGTCTGTCTCTCAAAAATAAGTAAACATTAAAAAAATTTTTTTGAAGATAGCAGCAGCCTGTTTATCCATATGACTAGGCTCCATGCCTTATCCATCTATCTATAGAATTAAAAACAAGGTAGTTATCATAAACATACATATTAGCACATTTATTTGAACTGAAAAACAAAGCTAGACTTTATCTGACAGTCTTTTTGGCTGACTGGTTTGGTAGTGTAGACTGGCTTTGTCAATAATAGATTTTAGATGAGTTATATCTTTAGTTTCACAATTTTTAGGAAAATACATTTAAAGCACGTAAATAGAAACATTTCACCAATTATTGACAGACATGTATGGAAATTAATATTTGTGCTTTCCCAACCCTTTTTAAACTCATCAGGTTATATAAGATACCTTCAAGTGAAAGAGTAAAGAAAGGTTGTATTAGAATAGAATAGACGATGCCACAGTAGCAAATTATCCCTCTGTATCAGTCCAGTCAGTCAGAGAAGCAGAATCACTCAGTGTGTTAAGGGATTTTTTTTTTTTACAAGGAGTTGACCTTATATAATTGTTAAATCTAATTAAGCAGTCTCTGTAAGCCCATTGTCTTCACATTCAACACTGGATCTAAAGTCCATGGGGCAGGCAGTCAGGAAGGGAAGGAGGATATAAAATGGGGGAGAGCAAGCCTAAGCCAAACTGGAGCCCCATGAGGATAGACTGAAGCCTGTAAGTTCTTATTTCCTCTGACCTTGGTGGTGTAGCTGTCCTGCAGAGGCTGGAGCCCTTCGTCACATAGCTGACCGCACAATTGTGACCCCAGACTCAGAGAATCTAAAGAAGGCTGTAAGGGAACATGGAGTGACAGTGGACCCAGACACTCTTCACACCAAGGACGTAAGCGAGCAGACCGATGACAATGTGTATGGGCTACAAAATTACTTCAGTTTCACTTCTACTCTTCAAATCCCCCACAGGAACTACCTTGTGGCCCATGCTAATCAGAAACACAGTGGGACAAAATTCAGGGAAATGTCACTCAGCCTCACCAAGCAGACATCTTACTAAGTTTCCACACCCTGGGAACATAATGCCTTAACACACATTTTTTGTTCATTCACAGTCCAAAGAGGTCAGCTAGCCTTCTATCTTACAGTTACACCATCTAGAATTCATGGTCTCCCATATTGTTGGGAGAGAGAGGACAGAGGAGAGGGTCACCAGCTGTAACTGCCTTATCTCAGAAGCACATCATTCTTGCTCACTGTTCATTGGTCAGCACCTAATCATATGGCCCTAAGAAGCTGCAAGAGAGGCTAAACAATGTACTCTCCCTGCACACCTAGAAAAAAGGAAATAAAGTAGATGGTGAGTACATAAGACTGTCTCTGCTATGCAGGTATAATTAATAATTATTTTGTAAATCTTGATAAAGACTTTTAGGTATGCTTTCCAGAAATTGAGACGGTGAATTTCTCTAGTGACTGTATAAAAAATGCTTTTACTAAGATGATTTCCAAAACTTTGCACTCAACAAAATTGATGGTTGAATTAAATTTTAATGATAATTTAAAATTTTGTGGGGTCCTCGGGTGGCTCAGTTAAGCATCTGACTTTGGCTCAAGTGGTGATCTCGCAGTTCTTGAGTCTGAGCCCCACATTGTGCTCGCTGCCATCAGCATAGAGCCCACTTTGGATCCTCAGATCCTCTGTCCTCCTCTCTTTGTCCCTCCCCGACTCATACTCTCTTTCTCTCAAAAATAAAAACAAAAATAATGATTGTGCTGACTGGTCACTATGTAATATTTGACACAATAACTTTGAAGGAATCCAAAGAAGTTGCATAACATTGCTATAAGACAATTTTCATTTTTACATAAACAAGCCTCTTAAGTACTAACATCTATAAAAATTTGACCTAAAAATAAATTTCAGTAGTACCTGGCTGGTTCAGTAGGTTAAGCATCTGACTTTTGGTTTCAGTTCAGGTCATCATCTCATGAATCATGAGATCATGCCCTGCGTTGGGCTCCATAGTAACAGCCCAGAGCCTGCTTGGGATTCTCTCTCCCCCTCTCTCTCTGCCCCTCCCTGCTCACACACTGTCTCTCTCTCAAAGTAAATAAAAATAAACTAAAAAATAAACAAAAATTTGATGCTGAATCCTCTCATTCTAGCAGTGAGTAATATTCATGCATGGATATGCAAACTATTTAAATTATTGGTTGATTTAAAGAAGTAGTTCTAATAAAATTATGTTTAATTGTTGTTTATCAAAATGTTAATGTACTGTTTGACCACTTGCATTTAATAACAATTACAATGATTATTTTTTAAGTTTGTTTATTTAGAGAGAGAGTGCGCGCATGTGCGAGCACAAGCAGGAAGGGGCAGAGAGAGAGGTAGAGAGAGAATCCCAAGCAGGCTCCACACCAGCAGTGCAGAGCCCGATGTGGGGCTCACTCTCACGAGTCATGAGATCATGACCTGAGCCAAAACCAAGAGTCAGGGACTTAACTGACTCAGCCACCCAGGTGACCCTACAATGATAATATAAATGCAGAAAGCTTTTTTTTTTTTTTTTTTTTTTTACCAACATTCCAAGCCTGTAATCACCAAAAATGAAAACTATAACATACAGAAGAGACATAGGATAAGGTGAGCATTAAGACTTTCAAGCATACTGGGGCGCCTGGGTGGCGCAGTCGGTTAAGCGTCCGACTTCAGCCGGGTCACGATCTCGCGGTCCGTGAGTTCGAGCCCCGCGTCAGGCTCTGGGCTGATGGCTCGGAGCCTGGAGCCTGTTTCCGATTCTGTGTCTCCCTCTCTCTCTGCCCCTCCCCAGTTCATGCTCTGTCTCTCTCTGTCCCAAAAATAAAAAACGTTGAAAAAAAAAAAAAATTAAAAAAAAAAAAAAAAACTTTCAAGCATAAAACTTGGGGGCGGGGGGGTGGGGGAGGGGAATGGAATGGAGATAAGAATTCAAGGAACAAAAAAAAAAAGGATATAAAATTTCCACCTATTGGAAAACAGCTTGTTCATGTATATTTTAAAAGGATTATGGTATGAAATTACTATATATTTAAATTTCACTGAGAAGAGTAACAGAACAGCTTTGTTTTTAAATGTCAATAGTTACAATACACTGAAAACCATATTCTTCTCGACTCTTTAAATTTATGCTGAAAAAATTTAGATATTTTAAGAAATGAGTAATTCTATAATGTTTCAAACTTTACAAGAGGAAAAAAAAGTCAACGATGCTCTAGATCATTTTGGTGAATGCAGAAAGGGTCTTGGCTTCCTGAGTGCCAGACTCAAGTCTAGGATCTTGAACAAGACTATACATGTGCCAAGAAGTCTTTGATGTAGATGTGAGAGAGTTGGATTTAGAAAATATTTCCCCTCAATAATAGCCACGGACATACCGGTTAAAACCAGGTAGGCAGTCTGTGTGTCCCACTCCTCACTCCTGAGTAGCAACATGGCAGGCACGTAGCACGGAAGGCTCTTCCCAGTGTAACTCCAATACACCCTTCCAAATTCATTTCTCACTATGCTTTCCTCCACTTCCTGTTCTGGCTCCTCATTTTTCCCAGAACAGGCCATCAACCCTCATAACTTCATGTCTTCATGTTTGCAGGTCCCTCTTTCTGGCAGTTCTCCCATCTTGGAGAGGATGAGGTGGGTGCTTGCAAGCAGAGTCCAAAATGAGGGGCAATGAGAGGTAGGGCAGTGCATTATTCAGCAATTTAGTGTGAACTTTTTTTGCCAGAGCCTACCCCAGGCCCTTCTATAGGCCCTGAGCAACTTGGAGGGTTCCAAGGATTAAGAAATTTATCCCAAGGAGTATCCTAAGTTCTGAGGAAACCAGCTGGCAGAGAACAGGTAAAGAGGAATGAAGTTATGTAGGGATTTCCTAATGAACCATTCTAGCTGCTAGAACACAGAAGTTGTAAGACTGAGGTTTCCAGCATTAATCCCAATGAGTTTTTTGCTTGTGTATTCAGGTGCGTCTCCTGTTGATGGTCTTATTCTCTTCCCTCCCACCTGAATGGGAGTGTTGTATGCCTGCTTCTCCCTTTTTTTTTTTTTTTTTTTTTTTTTTTTTTTCTCTTTGCTGGAGGAGCTTTGTAACCAGTAGCGGCTCAGAATTACCAAACTTGAAGGAAAGTGTATGCACAAGGAGCCTTATCTATGTAACAAGATGTGAAAATGGGACACTTTCAGTCTGGAGTTTCAGCTGTGGCCTCAAACCTGAAAATAATAGGTGCCATTTTAATGCAGAGTCTTAGATGAAGTTTGGAAGGCCTATGAAGGAGGTTGTCCAAAAACCAGTTCTGCCAGCTTAATCAGCCCATCCCCCTACTTTGAGGGTGTACTGGAGAGATTTGGAGACTGATCAGCTAAGACAGAAGAGCATTTATAGAATTCTTCCCTCCTAGTACTGCCCAAGTGCACCGCAGGGGCCTTCAGGGGCCACTCAGATACAGAAGTGTGTCCCCTAGAGTTCGGAAACATGGGCACTGGGTCCTCATTCTTGTCTGCAAAAGTGAATATGTGGGCAGTCCAAAGGCTGAGTGGCAGCCCTCTTTTCACAGAGAGAAAATACCCGTTTCTGGAAAGGCCTTCACTTCCAAAATTCTGAGGGACAAACATGCATGCTTGTGGGGGCGAGCCAGGGATTCCACAAAAAGATTGTCTTAAGACGGTTGCTGACTGGAGTGCCTGGGTGGCTCAGTCAGTTAAGCGCCTTGACTCCTGATTTCGGCTCAGGTCATGATCTCACAGTTCATGATTTCGAGCCCCATATTGGGCTCTGTGCTGACAACACAGAGCCTGCTTGAGATTCTCTGTCTGTCTGTCTGTCTGTCTCTCTCTCTCTCTCTCTCTGCCCCTTCCCCGCTCACTCTCTATCTCTCAAAATAAAAATAAACTTAAAAAAAAAAGAAAAAAGAAATGGATGCTGACCAAGAGAGCCATCTGGAGGGGGAAGGTGATTCCTACAGTTGTACCCTATGAGGGGTGCAATATAAGAAGGAAGAGATTAAGAGGGGAGGAAGTTTTGGGGCAGCTAGCCGGAGGAGGTAACTCTTATCTGGGAATAACAGGAACCCCAAAAAGTGCCCCTTGAGAAAAGATACCAGCCTTTGACATGAAATATTTAGGAGATACAGGTGCCGGATTGTAACTGGGCAAGTCAAGGTGTTTTCTCCCTTGCCTCAGGTTAGGCTCCCCAGGATAGTCCTCAAGAAGTATCGTGAGATGATACTGGACAAGGGCTTTATGAAGAAGTACTCGCAGGAGGACACCTGGGTGGCTCAGTTGGTTAAGCATCCAACTTTGGCTCAGGTCATGATCTCGGGGTTCATGAGTTTGAGCCCCATGCCAGGCTCTAGGCTGACAGCTCAGAGCCTGGAGCCTGTTTCGGATTCTGTGTTTCCCTCTCTCCCTACCCCTCCCCAGCTTGTTCTCTGTCTCTTTCTCACAAAAAAATAAAAAACAATTAAAAAATTAAAAAAAAAAAAAAAAAGTACTTCGGGAGAAACCTGTTATGGAATGGGGAACCAAGAAAGGGAAGGTGCACTCTGAGGCAGAGTTCAGTAAAGTAGGGTTTGGGCCTCAGGCTGATCCTGCATGATGCTCCGGGATATAAGTGACTCCCCAGGGTTGGTCCTAACTTGAGCCTGAGCTTTCCTAATCCTGGATCAGTCAGTCAGCTTCCAGGCACTTCTGGCTCTCTATGCTTTGGGCAAAGCAGCAGCAATAGGAGGGCCATCCTTGAAAAACAGTACATTTGATCCTTGAGCAATTTGGCGGTTAGGAGTGCCAACCCTGTGCACTTGAAAATCCACATATAACTTTAGACTCCCCGAAAACTTAACTTACAGCCTACTATTGACTAGAAGCCTTACCAAAAACATAAACAGTCAATAGTATTTTGCATATTATACGTATTATATGCTATATTCTTAAAATACAGTAAGCTAGAGAAAAGATAACGTTAGGAAAATCATAAGGAAGAGAAAATACATTTATAGTACTATGCTGTTTCAGAAAAAAACCTGCATATAATTTAAGTGGATCCATGTAGTTTGAACCCATGTTTTTCTGTACATGTTCTAGGTGCCCATCACCCTTGACGGTAACACTTCTGCTGTTCTAGGTGGCTTGCCTTTAAAGGTGTCCTAGATCTTCATCCCTGAGGGGTCTGAGGCCATGGATACTTTTATCAAGCTGGGAGTGCTGTCATTGACTATTCAATGGGGCAGGGGCATTGGGGGATGCCTTTGTGGCAGGGGATGGGGGGCTTTCACTGACCTGGTAGCACAAGGGCTCACTGAGCTAGTGCCACAAAGGGAGCATGCATGGTCTGCAGTTCCCAGCCTCACTCCTAGGGGAGTTGTACAAAGTCCTGTTCTAGCTCTTCATCATAATGGTGTATTGCATGGCGTCTTCTGTTTCCATTTCTGTCTTATTTGCCTTCTGTAGTCTCAGTGTATCAATATTAGCTTCCCGTGGCTTTCACAACAAATTGCCACAAACTTGATGGCTTTGAACAACAGAAATTTATGCTTTCACAGTTGCAGAGGCCAGAAGTCTGAAATTAAGGTATGGGCAGGACCATACTCCCTCAAAGTCTCTAAAAAAGATTCCTTCCTTTCCTCGTCTTTTCTTTTTCTTCCATGTTTTAATTATGGTAAAATATGCATAACTTAAATTTATCATTTGACACATTTTTAAGTGTACAGGTCAGTGGCATCAAGTGCATCCATGTTGTTGTGCAGCTGTCACCACTGTCCATCTCTGAACTTCGTAACGTTTTCCAGACTACATACCCATTAAACAATAGCCCCCCATTCCACCTCCCCCCAGACTCCAGCAACTACCATTCTACTTTCTAGCCTCATGAATTTGACTACTCAAGGTGCCTCATGAAATGGAATCATCTAGTATTTGTTCTTTTGCAACTGGCTCATTCCACTTAGCATAGTATCTGTAAGGTTCACCTATGTCATAACATGTGTTAGAAATCCTCCTTTTTTAAGGCCAAGTAATATTCTATTGTGTGTATATGCCACATTTTGTTTATCTATATGCCTCTACTGATTGACACTTGGGCTGCTTCCACTGTCTGGCTGTCGTGAATAATGTAGCTATGAACATGGCTGTACAAATATGTCATCAAGTCCCTGCTTTCTTTTTTCTTTTTTTTTTTTTTTAAACAAAGGTGGGAAAACCTGGTTTAACGTTTATTTATTTATTTATTTATTTATTTTTTTTTTTTGAGACAGAAGAGACAGAGCATGAACAGGGGAGGAGCAGAGAGAGAGGGAGACACAGAATCTGAAACAGGCTCCAGGCTCTGAGCGGTCAGCACAGAGCCCGACGCGGGGCTCGAACTCACGGACCGTGAGATCGTGACCTGAGCCGAAGTCGGACGCTTAACCGACCAAGCCACCCAGGCGCCCCAAGTCCCTGCTTTCAATTCCTTTGGGTATAGACTCAGAAGTGGAATTTCTGGATCACATGGTAATTTTTAATTTTTTTTTGAGGAACTGTGGTACTGTTTTCCACAGCAGCTGTACCATTTTACATTCCCACCAGCAAACGCCCAAGTGTTCTCATTTCTCCACATCCTTGCCAACACCTGCTATTTTCTGTTTTTTTTTTCTTTTTTGTTTTGTTATTGTTTGTTTTGTTTTTGATAAGAGCCATCATAACATGTGTGAAGTGTTATGTCATTGTGATTTCAATTTGCATTTCCCTTATAATGGAAGATGTTGAGCATCTTTTCGTATACTTGTTGGCTATTTGTTTATCTTCTTTGGGGGAATGTCTAGTCAAGTCCTTTACCCATTTTTGAATCCAGTTGTTTTTTTGGCTTTTTGTTGTTGTGTTATAGGAATTTGTTACACATTCTGGATACTAATTTCTTAAAAGGTATATGATTTGCAAATACTTTCTTCCATTCCCTTTTTATTCTGTTGATAGTTTTCCTCGATGCATAAAAGATAAATTTTGATGTATTTGATTTTTTGTTGTTGTTGACTGTGCTTTTGGTGTCATATCCCAGAAATGTTTGCCAAATCCAACGTCATGAAGCTTTTTCCTGTTTTCTTCTAAGAATTTTATACTTTTGGCTCTTATTTTTAAGTCTTTGGTCCACTTTGAGTTCACTTTTGTGTATAATGTAAGGAAAGGGTTCACCTTCACTCTTTTGCTGTTCTTACCTCTTCAAGCATCTGGTGCTTCCTTGTGTTCCTTGTCTTGTGGCATCACCACTCCAGTTCTATCCTGGTGCTCACAAGGTCTTTTTCTCTTTCTCTCTGTGTTTCTCTTCTATGTCTGTATCTTATAAGGAACCCATTATTGGCCCACCTTAACCCATGATGATCTTAAGATCCTTAACTGCATCTACAAAAACGCTTATTCCAAATAAGGTCACATGCTGACATTCTGGGTAGAAATATTGGTGGAGGACCACTATTCCTCCTACTATAACGTCCACGCTAATCTCCTTTGCCACAAGCAATTTTATTACCGATCCTTTTGTTCCCCTTCCTTAGAACAATCTTTATCATCCTCTGCCACATCCTACTTAAAACATTCCACTCAACCCAATAGTACCACGTCCTGATCTATTGACTTTTTTTAGCTATAACCCTTCCTTAGTTTTTTAGTGGTTGCTCTAAGGATTGCAATATACCTCTTTAACTTTTTACAGCCTACATAGAGTTAATATTTTAACACTTCACCTAAAATATAGAAAACTTGGAACTATATATGGATCCATTTATCCCTTCCCATCTTTTATACCATAAATGTCTTATGTGTTACATCTACATACATTACAAACCTTACAAGACAAAATGATATTAAGCTTTAAATTTTTTTTTAAATGTTTATTATTATATTATTGAGAGAGAGAGAGGGAGAGAGAGAGAGAGAGTTGGGGAGGGGCAGAGAGAGAAGGAGACACAGAATCCAAAGCAGGCTCCAGGCTCCGAGCTGTCAGCACAGAGCCCGACGCGGGGCTCGAACTCCCGAACTGCGAGATCGTGACCTGAGCCGAAGGCGGACACTCAACCTACTGAGCCACTCAGGCGCCCCAAGCTTTAAATTTTTTGATGTATTTCTTTTATTTTTTTTTTTGTTTATACATTTTATGGGAGTTTTTACTTTTACTTTTTTTTTTCATTTTATTTACTTGAGAGAGAGAGAGACCGAGTGCAAGCATGAGCTGAGGAGAGGGGCAAAGGGAGGGAGAGGGAGAGAGAGAGAAAGAGAGAGAGAATGAATCCCAAGCAGGCTCCATGCTCAGCACAGAGCCCAACGTGGGGCTTGATACCATGACTCTGGGACCATAACCTGAGCCAAAATCAAGAGTCAGATGCTCAAATGACTGAACCACCCAGACACCTCTAACTTTTGATACTTATAATGGGTCTTGATATGGGTCCCTTTGGGTTCATCTTCTTTGGAACTCTTTGGGTTTTCTTGATCTTGATGTCTGTTTCATTCTCCAGATTAGGGAAGTTTTCTGCCATTATTTCTTTAAATAAATGTTCTGCCTCCTTTTCTCTTCTGCTTCTGAAACACCTAAATGTGGGTGTGTTGGGCTATCTTTACTTTTTCTCTTTTTTTCATTTTTGCTGCTCTGGTTGAATGAGTTCCAGGACCCGATCTTCCAGTTCACTGATCCTCTCTTCTGCTTCAGCTAGTCTGTTTTTGAACCTTTCTATTGTATTTTTCATTTCAGTTATTGTATTCTTCAGCTCTGTGACTTCCTTTTAGGTACCTTCTTAAATTTTCTCTTTATTGAGATTCTTACTTTGTTCATCCATTCTTCTCCTGAGATTGATGAGCATCTTTATGACCATTATTTTCAACTCTTTGTCAGGTAAAGCACTTAACTCTGTTTCATGAACATCATTTTTTGAAGTTTTACCTTTTTTGTTTGTTTGTTTTGGAATATATTCATCTCTATGCCTTTATTTTTCTTGATTCTGTGTTGGTTTGTATGTATTACATAAAACAGCCACATCTCCCAGTCTTCAGGAAGGGCCTCATGTAGATTAAGCTTATTATTTAACCTTGCCCTAGCTCTTGGTTGTTTCTCAAACCTTTATGATTGTCCAAGCAACCTACTTTATTTTTAGTGGCTCTCGGTAGCTGAGAGTAGCTTGTCAGTGTCAATATCAGTTAACACCTAGATTCAGACTGATTGAAAGTGAGACTCATGGGCAGCAGCTTTTAAAGTATGCAAATAATTATAGTCCTATAGGACTGCAAGCATAAGCTTCACTGGCCACAGAGCCATATGATCTAGAGATGCCCCCTGAGCAGCAGCTGCAAGACTCAGGCTTCTAGGTGAGTGTACAGCTCTTTTCTGGGAGATACTGGCAACCTATAACAAAGCAGAGGCAGAGTGCCGAGATAGTGTCCACTGGCCTCCATCCCTGGAGAGTACCTCAGTGGGCCCTACATGTGTGCCGAACCTGAAGCCTGTCTCTCAGTCTGAAACTCCAGGACAAGCAAATAGGTCTTGTTCACAGAGACTGGGGGTATGTTTCATTCTGCTGTCTGCACTGTGCCCTGGGGATAGTAGACATCCAAGAACTATCTCTGATTGTTGCAGACACATGGGACCCAAGGAACACAAGCCCTTCTGCCCACCAGATCCAAGGGATCAAGGGGCATTGGGCAGTAGCCTCAAAAAGCAGGCACTGGGCATAATAACCAGGGCACCAGATGCATGTACGAGCTCCCTTCTGGGAGACATTGACCTCTAGAGAGTGGCAGAGGAAAGCATGAAGACAGCACCTGCCCTCCAATGTCTCTGGAGAGGATGACAGTCAACTCTTAGGTGTGTGTGTGTAATTAGAAGCCTGCCCCTCAGGCATAGCTCTAAACATAAGATAATAGGCCTCTTTCACTGAGAGATTGGACGTCTTAGTCTGTTGCCTCTTTACCATGTCCTTGGGGTGGTAGCTGGTTAAGAACTATTTTTTTGTTGTTGTTGTTTTTAGTAGACTCTATACCCAATGTGGAGCTCAAACTCACAACCCTGAGATCAGGAGTCACAAACCTCTACCTCCTGAGCCAGCCAAGCACTCCAGGAGCTCTTTTTTTATTTGTTACAGACCTGTGGGACCCACAAGTGTAAGTCCCATTGACTACCAGGGCCAAGCAACCTAGGGGTGTCCCCTGGGCAACAGGTGCAAAAATCAGGGTGCCAAATGAGGGTCCAAAGCCCCCTTCCAGGAGATACCTGTGCACTCAAGCAAGGCAGAGAGCATAAGAATGGTGCCTACTGGCCTCCATCTTGGGGCAGTATTTTAGTAGACTCCTGGATGTGTGTCACATTAGGCTAATGCTTTAAGATAAGCAAATAAGTCTCTTTCACAGAAAGCCCTGGGAGCTTTTCAGTTGATTACCTCTGCACTGGTCTTTGAGGTTGGGTGAGTCTGTGCACATGTCCCTTTAAGAGTTGTTCCTCAGTTCTTTATAGCCTTGTGGTTCTCATGGACTCAAGCCCCGTTAGCATTTATGTATGTATGTATGTATTCAGAGACAGAGACAGTGCAAGTGGGGAAGGGGCAGAGAGAGAATCCCAAGCAGGCTCTGCACTGACAGTGCAGGGCCTCAAACTCACAAAACTACATCATCATGACCTGAGCCAAAACCAAGAGTCAGATGCTCAACCGACTGAGCCACCCAGGCACTCCCCCATTAGCTTTTAAAGATAGATGTTTGGGGACTCATCTCTCAGGTGCATGTCTTAAAAGTTGGGGTACAAGAGGTGGAATTCAAACCATTCACTCCTCAGTGAAAAGCTTGGGGTTTTGCATTCCCTTCTGATTATGAGCCACCACACTAACGGTAGGCTTCATGGGGAGATTGTCTCTCACTTTCTTCTATCTTTTATGTGAGTTTTTTCTGTTGCACCCAATGTGTAAGCATCATTCAGCTGGTTTGGGTGTTTTTTGTTTTGTTTTGTTTTTGTTTATCAGAGGAAATTGTTCCATCTGTACTCATAGGTTCAGTGAGTCTATGGAAGGAAGTGAGTTCAGGATCCTCATACATCGTCACCTTGGACTGGAACAGATACATCTTTTGGAGGACCACAATTCAACCCTCTCCATCTGTCTTCTCGCCTCCATTCTAAGTCAGTAGTCAATTCAAGTTGTTCTCCAGTATGTAATTTGCCATTTTTCTTTGGTGCTTTCAAGATTTCCTTTTTTTTTTTTTTTAATTATTTTTTTAATCTTTATTTTTGAGAGAGAGACAGAGTGTGAGCAGGGGAGGAGCAGAGAGAGAGAGAGACACAGAATCTGAAGCAGGCTTCAGGCCCTGAGCTGTCAGCACAGAGCCCAACACGGGGCTCAAGCTCACAAACCGTGAGATCATGACCTGAGCTGAAGTTGGACGCTCAACCAACTGAGTCACCCAGGCGCCCCAAGATTTCCTTTTTATTTTTGGTTTCAGCAGTTTCATTATGATGTCCCTGAGTATGGGTTTCTTCATATTTTTCCTACTTAAGATCTGCTGACCATGAATTTATCAATTTTTATGTCTTTCACTAAATTTGGGGCAATGCCAGTCATTTCTACAAATATTTTTCTGTGCTGTCTCTACCTCCTCCTTCCTATAGGTCGCTGAGTCTCTGTTCATTTTTTTACCCATTTTTTTCTCTCTTCTGTAGATTGAGTAATTTCTTTTACTAACTCTTTATCACCTCCACTGTGCTGGTAATCCTATCTAGTGAATTTTTTGTTTTGGATATTGTTTTTTTCAATTCTAGAATTTATATACATATATATATATTTAATGTTTCTTTATTTATTTTGAGAGAGAGACAGCGTGAGTAGAGGAGGGACAGAGAGAGAGACACACACAGAATCCTAAGCAGGTTCTGGGCTCTGAGCTGTTAGCGCAGAGCCCAACATGGGGCTTGAATCCCTGAATCATGAGATCATGACCTGAGCTGAAGTCAGACAATTAACCAGCTGAGCCACCCAGGCTCCCCTTTATCTTTTTTTTTTTTTTTTTTTTTTAACACATATAGCTTCTGTTTTTCTGCTATGATCTCCTTTTCATTTATTGCAAATCAATTTTCCTTGATACCACTGAGTGTAGTTATAATAAACTCTTTAAAATCCTCGTCTAAATTTCAACATCTGAGTCTTCTCAAAATTGGTTCCATGGGCTATCTTCTCTCTGGAGAGCAGGTTTCATTTTCCTGTTTCTTCATAAAGTAATTTTGTACAGTATCCTGGGTGTTCTGAAGGTCATGCTGTAGAAACTGGATTCTGTTGTATTTCTCTGAAGAGTGGTTTTGTTTTCATTGTTATTTCTGAGCAGGCAGTTAACTTGGTGGTTTTCAAACTGTAAAGTCTGTCTCCTGGGCATGAGCTCAAATCTCAGTTCATTTCTTTTATTTTTAAGCTGGGCTGCTTGCAGTTGGTCCTGTGTGTACATAGTTCAGGAATGAACTAGAGTTTAGGCATTGTTTATACACACAATCTGGAGCTTCTTGTCTCTCTCTCTGCTTTCTGGGATACCCCTCCTCACTTTATAGCAGCACAGTTGTCCTGAAGTTTGTTCTTTCATTTCTAAAGCAGAGAGACTGAGAATTTTCTTTGAGACTTTTTGCTGCCTTGAACAGCACCAACTGCCCTGTACCCTGAGGCTAAAGGCCACAAAAATTGGAAACACCTCATGCTATTCTCTTCTTTCAAATGTCAACCCCCCTCTAGCATATACTTGCCTTTATTTACTCTCTAGTGTCTTCAGGTTGTTGTTGTTGTTGTTGTTGTATTTTTGGTTTTGTCTTGCATTTGGTCTAGAGTTACCTGTGGAAACATCAGATTTACTCATTGCTCAGGAATAGCACAGTATACCCATGTTTTTTCCTTCTCCATCAGTTCATTGTAGACAGCCTCTTCCAGTGAAGCCATAGGTATCAGCTAAAGTTGAGGCATTAGTGGGGCTCAGAACTGGAAGACTATTAAGTCACCCAGTAAATCGTTCAGAGCTATATTTTCAAATGCAGAATATACTTTCTCTAAAGCCAAAAGAAGCCTGCCAAACGTGATGCTGCTTACTAAGTATTAGGAGTTTCAAGGTGCAATAATAATTCCTATAGTCTAATGGGAATGTCCTGGCGTGACATGCCCCGAATCACTGAGCACTTCAGAACCACCCTAGCATAGCAAGATATTTATCTCCCAACCTCTGGAGCACATGGTCTTACCAGACACCTAGAGTAGTTGCCACGTCTTGCTCATCAAGTCCAGTTAATATGTATCCGTATAATAGACCAATGTAATGTTCCATGGAAGATCCAGAAAATCGGGGTCCACTGGGCTGTGTTTTGACAGAGAACAGTAGAGGTAACAGAAGAGCCCTGAGGCAAGACTGTGAATATATGCTGTTGACCATCCTACGTAAGTGCAAATTGTTTCTCATCTTCCTTTCTGATGGATATTGAAATACGTTCGTTAGATCAGTAGCTACATGCTATATAAGAGAGGCTAAGTTCCTTCGTTCTAGTATAGATCCTACATCATACAGAGCAGTTGCAGTGAGACTACCACTCAGTTAAGTTGGCAGTACTCCACTGTCGTCTGTGGTTTTCGTATGGACCAGACTGGTAAATTAAAATGGAGTATAATGAGGGACTACTACCCTTGAATCCTTCACGTTTTTAGTGTTAGCACATCATTCCACCCAAGAGGCAGTATTGTTTGCTGTTTGTGAATCAGTGTCTCAACCAGACTTGGAGTGGATTGTAGTTCAGGAGCTTTCATTTGGCCTTTCCTACTATAATAGTCCTTATTATGTAGATCAAGGAAGTAATGCAAGGGCTCTCCCAGACACTGAGCGTATGCAACCTGATTGTGCATTGGGGTACAAAGGAAATGGTCACTAGGTGTATCTGTGAAGATTTGGACCCACTGTAAAAAAGACCTGGGTCAGGACTGCATATATTGTCTGGCCTCCAGAACCCCTCCTCTCTAATGATGGGTCTTTGATGTGCTTTAGCTTTGGAACTTTTTTTTTTTTTTGAGAGAGAGACAGCATGAGTATAGGGGAGGGGCAGAGAGAGAGGGAGAGCGAGACTCTCAAGCAGGTTCCACTCTTGTCAGCACAGAGTCCAACATGGCGCTCGATCCCACAAACTGTGAGATCCTGACCTGAGCTGAAATTAAGTCAGATGCTTAACTGATAGGCGCCTCTAGTTTTGGAACTTTTTTTTTTTTTTAACGTTTATTTATTTTTGAGACAGAGAGAGAGCATGAACGGGGGAGGGTCAGAGAGAGAGGGAGACTCAGAATCTGAAACACGTTCAAGGCTCTGAGCGATCAGCACAGAGCCCGATGCGGGGCTTGAACTCACAGACTGCGAGATCATGACCTGAGCCAAAGTCGGACGCTTATCCGACTAAGCCACCCAGGCGCCCCTAGTTTTGGAACTTTTAATCCCCTCCTCAGCACTCTGTCGTGGTAGTTCCAGCATAGTACCTCATTTAATGTGGGCATCATTTTTACCAAGTATTGAAGTACTGTCCCACTATTAGAGTCAGTTCCAAGGACCCTTGTCAGGGTATTAAACATTAAGTCCTGGAAGAGATCCCCATATCAACAAACACTCCTTTAACCAGACTGGTATTCCATCCCACAACCCCAAACCCTGCTTCAGCATCCTCAAGGTGCACTTATAAGAAGTACTCTTGGTTCTCACTGATACATAATAGCCTGGTCCTGTAGCTTCTTTCATGAGTAATTCTTTTCCACCCTTAGCAGGGCCAGCTCTTCCCCAGATCGGTCATGCTGAGACTTAACCTTAGTTATTGGCCTAGTGTCCCAGACGCGATGGGGCATATTATTGAAGAAGGGAGGTATTGTGCAGGACATCTGCCTCAGTTGAGGTCTCTGCAGGGAGCGTCCTACTTTTGTCCACTAGCAAAAGAACGTGATTCTGGGCACTTTTGCATGCCCGCATGTTCAAAGGGATCTAAAAGTTTTGTGTTCTCAAGTGCATCTTCCCAAATATCATCACCCCAAGTTTCAGGGTCCCACTCATTCCCCATCAAAGTCCTGACTTCAGTATGGGAGACTTACTGAGGATGCAAAGTTAGCTGTTGCTAAAGTTCTTTTTTTAGAATACAGTCTTATGCCTGGGCTTCAACGTAATTTACCTTCCAGACAAGTAAATAGCAGTCTTTTTAAAAAGCTACTCAAAAGAGGCCCCTTGACTTTCATTTCTTGCCTTAAATTAGTAACTATCTGTATTGAGCCTGTCATTTTCTCTCTTCCATGCATCAATAGCATCCAGCAACAATAAACTAATTTCATAGCCCTTTAAATGATTGTTTCCTCTGGATTGCACAAGCTCCCATAACTCCTGTCAGCTATATCTGGTTCTAGTTGAGCAAAGGTACATATGTGAGTAATGGCAGTGCTACAGCATCCCAGGTGCTGACAACATGCATTTCCATCAGTAAGAATGTCCTTATTGCCACGCGGCCAGCAAGTGATCAGATTCCAAAATCCCATCCTTAAAGTCTGTGTCCTAGGACCAATACCAGTTTCAAACGTTTTCGGTAGATTTCCTCAGAAGTAGACTATGAAGTGGGAATTTGGCAGCAAGGAATCTATTAAGGAAATGCTCCCAGGAAAAACTGGAAAATGACTAGAAGAAGTGGGATAGGAGAGGGGGGGAAAAGCAAAGCAAGGGTGAGACTTCAAACAAAGTCCCATGGAGGGGGCCTTCAGCCTGATTCCACAACGGAACTTTGGAATATAAATTATGCCTCAGAGTTTGCCCTGACTTGTTACAAGGAACCTGGGCTTCTGTACTCCTACTTTCATACTCCAGGCAATCACTGGCTGTGATCCACCTTTTGGTGGGTGGATGTAAGTTCCCAGGCTCTTCTGACTCTGTGCCTATATAGACACAGTGGCTCCAGTAGCCCTGGAGCAGGCCTTTGAAGAGAGTCTCAGGTGTGGATGGTGAGAAGCAAAAGACACAAAAGCTGGGGGGGCAGGTAGGGAGGTGGAGGTTAGCAAACATTATAAAGGGGACTTGGGTGGAGCACCAGATGTATCCATTACATACCTGTTACCTTTCCTTCCCTCCCTGACTCCTTAATTACTTCTCCAACCCTGGAGGAATCAGATGCACCTAAGTGGGAAAGAAGAGGAAGAGAGCAAAGTGGTAGAAACGGTGAAGTGCACTATACTGGGATAGGCTCTGTTATACTGGGGTAACAAGTAGCCCTAAAATCTCAGCAGCTGATACAATAAAGTTTATGTTTTGCGTATGCTTCATGCCCTACATGAATTGGCAGAGAGGACTGTGCTCCCCATGGTCACTAGGGACTTAAGTTGTTAGAAGGGCCACCGTCTTACTCTGCCCCATCTTGAACACACAGCTCCCCCGGTTTTCTTCATGGGAGAACTATGCTTGCATGGGCTTTTCGGTGTGCTTTAGCACAAGTGCGACAGTCACATGTCACTGGGCAGCACAAGTCACAAAGCCCTGCCTGACTGCACAGGAACAAGAAATGTGGGGATCAAATGGTGCAGTTGGTGATTGTCATCCCAGCCATGCCTGTCTTTTTACTACAAGCTTCTAAGTCTAGTTCAAACTTCAGCTGAATGAGAAAAAGTTATAAACCAAATGAGAAAGTAAAACTTGGTAGCTAGAAGTAATCAAATAATTTTGGAAAACCTATGAGATTTGCCAGAGATTTTATCACTGAGGCAGGGGGAAAAGATTTTTACCTAGCAGAGAGGATAGGTACATAATAAGTGAATAAGCTTACCAATAAACAACTGAAAATAACCAAAATGTCTAACTGTATTGTAACCTATTGTGGTTAAATAGATTAGATTATGTGCATTCACAGGTGGGTAGATCATTTATTTAGTCATTTAAAACTATGTTTCCAGAGAGCTTTTAGTGACATTGTTAAATGCTTGTGTTTTTTTTGTTTTAAAGTGTTTTGTTTTTTTTTTAACGTGTATTTATTGCGAGAGAAAGCGCGTGAGCATGTGCAGGAGAGGGGCAGAGAGAGAGAGAGAGAGACAGAGAGAGAGAAAATGAATCCCAAGCAAGCTCCACACTGTTGCGGGGCTTCATCTCGTGAACTATGATAGCACGACGTGAGCCAAAACCAAGAGTCGGACATTCAACTGACTGGGCCACCCAGGTGCACTGTTGTTTTTTTTAATGTTAACTTATTTATTTTTAGAGAGAGCATACACACGTGCTTGCAAGGAGGGGAGAGGCCGAGAGAGAGAAGCCCAAGTAGGCTCCACACCATCAGTGAAGAGCTTGACTCCAGGCCCAAAACACGAACCATGAGATCACGACCTGAGCCAAAATCAAGGGCCGGACACTTAACCAACAGAGCCGCCCAGGCACCCCTAAATGCTCATGTTAGAAGTGAAAAAAGTCAGAATATAAAACTATGAGGGGCATCTGGGTGGCTCAGTCAAGCATCTGACTTTGATTCAGGTCATGGTCTCATGGTTCCTGGGATCTCAGCACAAAGCCGCTTCAGATTCTCTGTCTCCCTTTCTCTGCCCACCCACCCTGCACTCGCGCACACACTCATGCACTCTCCTTTTCTCTCTCAAAAATAAATAAATAGGGGTGCCTAGGTGGCTCAGTCAGTTATTAAGCATCTGACTTCAGCTCAGGTCATGATGTCACAGTTCGTGAGTTCAAGCCCTGCATCAAGCTCTGTGCTGACAGCTCGGAGCCTGGAGCCTGCTTCAGATTCTGTGTCTCCCTCTCTCTCTGCCCCTCCCCTGTTCATGCTCTGTGTGTGTGTGTCTCTCTCTCTCAAAAATAAACATTAAAAAAAATTTTTTAATAATAAACTTCTAAAAAAGAAACTGTATATGAGAATTCCCATCTCTTACCTGGATTACTGTAAAGGCCCTAATTATTACCCCCCCCCCATCCCTTAATGCAGTATGTTCCTTACACTGCAGCTAGTTACCTGTCTTCAGTATAAAGCTGATGTAGCATGTGGCCTTCAGGATAAAATCCAAATTCCTTTTCGTAATGTCTATATATCCCTTTGGTCATGCCTGTATCTTCTTTGTTTTTCTCAAATACCCACTTCATACCTTCTCAAATTTATATTTCCATCCCAGGTGTTTCCTGGGCTCCAGATGTATATAGACAGGTGACATCCCTCTTTGGTTGTCCCATACTCATCTCAAATTTGATACATTCACAATTAAGCCTTTAAAAAAAAAAAAGAGCTCTTTAAAATTGAACTTCTGATTCTCTGTCTTCACCACACCCACTGTTGTGTTGTGCCAATCTTTTCTAACTCAGTAAGGGATACCTCTACCTACTTAGTCAGCAAAGCCAGAAATCCAGGAACCATCCCTGAGTTTCAGCTCCTTTCTAACTCCAGCATGCACTTGGCCTCTGATTCTTCACTATGTCTTGGTATTTCAACTTCTCAGCTTCCCTTCCTAACTGGCCTGTTCTCTGACTACACCCGGGTTCAAAGAACTAAGAGATTCTGATTCAGCTTTGTCCCTCCTGGGTTTTTTTGATGTCCTGAGGGAAGTCAACCCATCTTGTTGGCTCTGTTTCATGAGATTTTCAGTGTGTCCATGCTCTCATGGAACTGGTAAAGAAATGTTTTGCACACTTTTTCAAAACTTTATCATCCCAGTCAAAGTGATAAGATACACAGAGGTAGGAAAGACAGAGCTGTGGACTAATTTAACAGTTGATGCAGTCCTCTGACAGCGTCTATTCTTGTGCCTATACACTATTTTACTTCATTTATTTTTGTTTTACATCTAGACTTTTTACTTGTTTCTTTGTTTTTTTTTAAGTTTATTTATTTATTTTGAGAGAGAGAGAGAGAGAAAGCACGAGTGGGGGTGGGGCAGAGAGGGAGAATCCCAAGCAGGCTCTGCAGTGTCAACACAAAGTCCAATGTGGGGCTCAAATTCATGAACCCTGAGATCATGACCCGCACCGAAGTCAGACACTTAACCGATTGAGCCACCCAGGCACCCGCCCCCCTTTTTTTTAATAACAGCTTTCTTGAAATGTTTCTCACATACCGTAAAATGCACTCTTTTAAAGTGTACAAAAAGTGGGACTTTTTAGTATATTCAGGATTATGCAACCATCATCACTACTTCATTTTAGAATACTTGTTTCCTTTTTAAACTTTTGTTTTCATTTCTCTGCTGAAATTTTTCAAATTGTGTTCTTTATCTCCTCAAACATAGTAAGCAGGGTGGTTTTGTACTTGGAGTTAGATTACTCCAGTATCTGGTCTGTCCATTGGTCTGTTTCTAGTGTCCATTGTTTCTGTTGGTTTCGTTGATAAAATTTTCCTTGTGTGCCTAGTTATTTTATAATTGAGTGCTAAATGTTTTATTTATAAAATTGTTTGCAGAAATTGTACAAACCTAGAATGATGTCTCCTCTAGTGAAGATTCACCTTTGCTTCTGCTAGGTGCTTGTGAGAACTGGCAATTCTGAATTACCCCAGGCCAAGTTCAGAGGTTTTGATTATTTGAAGGAGAACTACAAACCCTATGAGGTTTGTCAATATCAGCTTTATGCTTATTCATGGGTGTATACCCCTTTGAGTTTCCTACAAAGGGATTGCTTTCACTTGGATTCCCTCCACTCTGCCTAGATCAGGTCCTGGGCACTAATCTTCATGCCCTTAGCCTTGGGAGGTTGTTAGATGCTCAGTTCTACATTTTTTTGGTAAGTGAGGTATAATTGACCTTAACGTATTAGTTTGAGGTGTACAACATAATGATTTAATATTTTTGTATATTGTGAAATGATCACAATAAGTCTAGTTAACATTCATCACCATACACAGTGTTGAAAGTTCAGGAAAAATACAGAAGTAAAACCAATGAATCACTGAAGTAATCATTGGAAAAACTTATTGTGCACATACCGAAAAGACAGTTTGCAAGCTAGGAGCACTCAAAACATGGAATGAGGCTCAGAAGTTTATTGTTATAAATTAACTTATGTAGAATACAGATAGTGTTTATTCTATATGGTGATTGGTTATTAGAATTTTCTTTTTATTTATTTTTTTAATGTTTATCTTAGAGGCAGAGTGCAAGTGGGGGAGGGGCAGAGAGAGAGGGAGACACAGAATCCAAAGCAGGCTCCAGGCTCCGAGCTGTCAGCACAGAGCCCAACGGGGAACTCAGACTCATGAACCATGAGATCATAACCTGAGCTGAAGTCAGACGCTTAACCGACTAAGCCACCCAGGTGCCCAATATTAGAATTTTCTTAAATAAAAGGAAATTAGTGGCTACCTCATATCAATTTTGGGGAACAATTTAAGTTTCACTTATGATTTTCAGAGGCATGAGCAAGAAGGGTCCCTCACTTGCTGTGCAAAATAAGCTCCCATGCAAGTTCTGGTCTCCATTTGTGTTTGATTTTATTTATTTATTTATTTTGAATGTTTATTTATTTTTGAGAGAGAGAGAGACAGAGCATGAGCAGGGGAGGGGCAGAAAGAGAGGGAGACACAGAATCCAAAGCAGGCTCCAGGCTCCGAGCTGTCAGCACAGAGCCTGACACGGGGCTTGAACTCATGAGCCATGAGATCATGACTTGAGCCGAAGTGGGACGCTCAACCGACTAAGCCACCCAGGTGCCCCAATTTGTGTTTGATTTTAACAATTACTTTTTGGTCATTCTCCTAGCAAGCTGAGTATAGCCAACTAGTATGTTACTCCTGGTTACCACTATTGATGCATCCAGGCTGAGGAATCACACATTTATAGTTTCTAGTAGTTGAGTCCTCAGGATGGAGGGTCATTTAGTCACTGTCGCCAGCAGTCAGATCATCATATATATATGGGAGGTCAGATCATTGAGTTTCTTGAATTATCTAATCCTGATGGATATATTTTGATGTATGAATGGCTACCCAAAAGCATTTAAAGCCCTTGAGAGGCTATAATACACTAGAGAGATTAATATGATTGATAACTCTAAGGAGAACAATAAACAAGGATTGAAAAATTACCCAGAGCCGAGCTTCCCCAAAGCCAAGATTTAACCAACTAATCGACTTAAATGGGTTCTGATCAGATTCAGGTTTTACTTTTCTAATTCAATCTACTTTTTTTTGGGGGGGGGGAAGTTATCTTACATAAGCACAACAGACGTATTAGCAATCGCATATCCTTCTGATTATTTAGGACAGCATGAACATGAGGATGTGATACTGTACAGGAGGCAGTTTTACAAATGAGCTTCCATGTTAAGTAGGCCTCTGATATGAGCAATCAGGTAATCTAATAGGAGGCATTTAGATGGAAATAAAAACAAAAGGTAGTAGCTCAAGCAAATTATAAATTTATTTTTTGAGTTTAGAGCACAGCCAGTTGAGAAAATTTCTAGATTTGAGTTTGAAGCATTTTTATATGGTAAAATGAGGATGACAGTTGCAGGCACATGGATTTTCCTGGTTTGCAGTTTGACTGTCTTTGATGATGTCATCGGGTGTTGAATTTTCTTAAGTGGTGGCCTATACAGCAGCAGACATGAAGATCTATTGTGATTTCTCTGAAGTCAAGTAGATAACAAAACCTTCAACGGTTAACAGGACTAGAATCTGATAATGGGTACACTACAGTTTTCTATTCAAATATAATTTGTTTATACTTATACCATTTTTATCACAGATACATACAGTGAAACTAATTTGTAAAAATTAAATCTAATCTTATTAAACTTGGATTATTTACAAAAGTGTAGTAAGAATAGTGATTCTATGCATATTCTCAAATAAGATGTTCTTGTCAAACTTTTGGCAATATCCAAGGGGTTTCATAGGCTTCATAAAGTCAACCTTAGTTCTTTAAAATTTCCTGGTAGTAAGGAATCCCAGAACTTTAAAGTCTCTTTAGGCTAAGAGCCAAGTTAAGGATTTGTCTAATTGTGTCCTTTTATAAGGAGAACAGACTCTTATAGAACTTATTTAAATACATACATTGTCTTGAAAAATGAGAATATGTAATAACCTGGGTGGCGCAGTCGGTTAAGTGCCCAACTTTTGATTTCAACTCAGGTCATGATCTCACAGTTCTCGAGTTCGAGCCCGGCATCTGGGTCCACACTGACAGATCAGTGCAGAGCCTGCTTGAGATTCTTTCTCTTTCCTTCTCTCTCTGCCCCTCCCCCCACCACACACATGTGCGTGCTTGCTCTTCCCCTCTCTCTCAAAACAAATAAATAAACTTAAAGAATATTTAATAGGAGTTTCTGAATTCTGGAGGGATCAGGTAGGGAGGAAAAGGTAATGTTTCAACTTTTGTTTACAAACGTATACTCTAACAATTTGCTGTAAGATGTAAATCGCTTAGAAGAGAAAAGGGGATCCTTTAAATCTGGAAAACAAAACATTAACCATCAATGTTTTAATGAAGTCATTAAAAATTATAGTGTTATATTAGTTTCAGGGGTACAATATAGTGATTGAACAATTTCTAGGGTGCCTGGGTGGCTCAGTCAGTTGAGCCTCCGACTCTTGATTTTGGCTCAGGTCATGATCTCATGGTCATGGGATCCAGTGCCGAGTCTGGCTGCTCACTGGTCATGGAGCCTGCTTAAAATTCTCTCTCTCCCCCTCTGCCCTTCCCCCACTTGTGCATGCTCACGCGCATGCTCTCTCTCGCTCTCGCTCTCTCTCTCTCAAAAAAAAAAAAAAGCCACCCAGTGCTCATCACAAGTGCCCTCCTCAATCCCCATCACCTATTTCACCAACTCCCCCATCCACTTCCCCTCTGATAACCATCAGTTCTCTATAGTGAAGAGTCTGTTTCTTAAGGGACATCTGGCTGGCTTAGTCAGTAGACCATAAGACTCTTGATCTTGGGGTCATGAGTTCAAGCCCCATGTTGGGCATAGAGCTTACCTAAAAGAAAAAGAGAGTCTGTTTCTTGGTTTGTCTCTGTGCTTTCTTTCCTTTGCTCATTTCTGGTGTTCTTTTGTTTGTTTATTTGTTTTTTTGTTTTTAAGTTTATTTATTTTTGAGACAGAGAGAGAGCATGAACGGGGGAGGGTCAGAGAGAGGGAGACACAGAATCGGAAGCAGGCTCCAGGCTCTGAGCCATCAGCCCAGAGCCCGACGCGGGGCTCGAACTCACAGACCGCGAGATCGTGACCTGAGCTGAAGTCGGACGCTCAACCGACTGAGCCACCCAGGTGCCCCACGTTAATTTGTTTTTTAAGTAGGCTTCACGCCCAGCAGGGAGCCCAGTCCTGGGCTTAAACTCATGACCCTGAGATCAAGACCTAAACTGAGATCAAGAGTCAGACGATTAGCCACCCAGGAGCCCCTCACTGGTTTTGTTTCTTAAATTCCACATATGAGTGAAATCATACGGTATTTGGCTTTGTCTGATTTATTTTGCTTAGCATTATACTCTCTAGCTCTATCCATGTCATTGCAAGTGGCAAGATTTCATCCTTTTTTTAGCCAAATAATATTCCATTGTATATATATTATACCACTTCTTTATTCATTCATCTATTTTTTTAATGTTTATTTTTGAGAGAGAGTGAAAGAGAGAAAGAGCACGAGTTGGGGAGGGGCAGAGTGAGAGGGAGGCACAGAATCTGAAGCAGACTCCAGGCTCTGAGCAGTCAGCACAGAGCCCGACATGGGGCTCGAACTCATGAACTGTGAGATCATGACCTGAGCCAAATTCGGTTGCTTAACTGACTGAGCCACTCAGGCGCCCCTATCCATCATCTATCGATATAACTTGGGCTGCTTCCATAATTTGGTATTGTAAATAATGGTGCTATAAACATAAGGGTGCACGTATCTTTGAATTCGTGTTTTTGTACTTTGGGGGTAGATACCCAATGGTGCAATTTCTGAACCATAGAATAGTTCTATTTTTAACTTTTTGAGGAACCTCCATACTGTTTTCCACAGTGGCTTCACCAGTTTGCATTCCCACCATTAGTGCAAGAGGGTTCCTTTTTCTCCATATCCTCACCAACACTGGTTTCTTTCGGGGGGTTTTGTTTGTTTGTTTAGTTTTTATTTATTTAATCATTTAAGTAATCTCTACATCCAACTTGGAGCTCAAACTCACCACCCTGAGATCAAGAGTCACAGGGGCACCTGGGTGACTCAGTCGATTAAGCATCTGACTTCAGCTCAGGTCATGATCTCGCAGTTTGTGAGTTCAAGCCCTTCATCGGGCTCTGTGCTGACAGCTTAGAGCCTGGAGCCAGCTTCTGTTTCTGTGTCTCCCTCTCTCTCTCTGCTCCTCCACCGCTCACGCTCTGTCTCTCTCTCTCTCTCTCTCTCAAAAATAAATAAACATTAAAAAAAAAAATTAAGAAAAAAAAGAGTCACATGCTCTACCCAGTGAGCCAGTCAGGTGCACCCTTCTTGTGTTTTTTGTTTTAGCCATTCTGACAGGGGTGAGGTGATACCTCATTGTACTTTTGATTTACATTTTTAATTTGTATTTATAATCATCTTCATCAGTTTATTCAGAGACCTGTAATTTTGTTTTGCTTCATCTTGGGTTAGCAGCTTTGTGAATCAATCACCTTTCCATTAGATGTTTAGAAATTCTTACCTAGGTCAGTGGTAGTATTTAATGTTATCAGAAACCTGTATTATAGAGTAGTTGTCAGGGTCTTTTCCATGAATCTTTTTGAAGATGAAGCATTTTTGCCTGTAGTTGATTGTAAGTGCTTCCAGAGAAAAAGAGTAAAACAATAAATGACTGTGAATGAAGAGACTTAAAAATAGCTTCGGTTAAAGATCTGGTAAGAGTTCACCAAAAAAAAAAAAAAAAAAAGATGCAATTGAAAAGCAAATTGTTATTTTTGTGATATATAGTACTTTATTTTTTTAAATTTATTTTAATGTTTATTTTTGAGAGAGAGAGAGACAGACAGATCATGAGTAGGGGAGGGGCAGAGAGAGAAGGAGACACAGAATCGGAAGCAGGCTCCAGGCTTTGAGCTGTCAGCACAGAGCCCAATGCGGGGCTCGCTAAGGAGATTAAGCAAACTTCTTATTTGGCAATGTTTCCCATGCAGCTTAATATATCAACTAAGCCTAAATAAATTAATATTTCTCTTTTATGCGGAAAGAGCGCAAATCTTTTGAGATTTTTTTAAAGGTTCCTCGGGAAAATCCCAAAATTAGTTCAAATTAAAAAAGAGAATTTGATTTGGTGAGGAGCATCTGGCTGGCTCAGTTGGTGGAGCATGAGACTCTGGATCTTGGGGTTGTGAGTTCAAGCCCCACACTGAGTGTAGAGATTACTTCAAAATAAAAGTCTTTTTCTTTTTCTTTTTTTTTTTTAAGTTTTATTTATTTATTTATTAGAGGGAGAGCGTGAGCAAGGGAAGGGCAGAGAGGGAGGGAGAGAGAGACAGTCCTAAGCAGGCTCCTCATTGTCAGCACAGAGCCCAACACGGAGCTTGAACCCACAAACTGTGAGATCATAACCTGAGCTGAAATCAAGTGCCAAACGTTTAGCCAACTGAGCCACCCAGGCACCTCAAAAATAAAATCTTTAAAAAAAAATGATTTGGTGAAGTTCCTTAAAAATGTCAAAAGGGGCACCTGGGTGGCTCAGTCAGTTAAGCGTCCAACTTCGGCTCAGGTCATGATCTGATGATTCATGAGTTCCAGCCCCACATCCGGCTGTCTGCGGTCAGCAGAGCCCACGTTAGATCCTCTGTCCTCCTCTCTGGCCCTCCCTCCTCACTCATGCTCTCTCTCTCAAAAACAAAAAAATTAGAATTTTTTAAAAAAGTGTCAAAAGATTTAAATTTTTTTTTTAATGTTTATTTTTGAGAGAGAGAGAGAGCGCAAGCAGGTGAGAGGCAGAGAGAGAGGGAGACACAGAATCTGAAGCAGGCTCCAGGCTCTGAGCTGTCAGCACAGAGCCCGACGTGGGGCTCAAACTCATGAACTGCAAGATCACGACCTGAGCCCAAGTAAGATGCTCAACTGACTGACCACCCAGGCACCCCAAAAGATTTAAAACACTTGATCAAATAGGATAACAGTTTCACTGTGAAACTTTACTTAATGTCCATTCAAAGTGACAAAAGATTTCAAAGACAAATACAGAAAGTTGTATATTCGTAAAAAAAACTTATCTCTTTTAATGGCGAAGACTCAGGGTTTTTTAAAGTAATCAAAAGCATGATAAAGACAATATAAACCACAGGAAATTATTTTGATAAAACATAGAATCTTTGTTTTCTAAGCAAATTACTTAAAAGTCAAGGAAACCCTTTCATAATCCTGTCAAGAGCAGACCAAGGGCTCCTGGGTGGCTCAGTCAGTTAAGCATCAGATTTTGGCTCAGGTCATGATTTCATGGTCTGTGAGTTCAAGCCCATGTCAGGCTCTGTGCCGACAGCTCAGAGCCTGGAGCTTGCTTCCGATCCTGTGTGTCCCTCTCTCTCTGCTCCACCCCTGCTCACACTTTGGCTCTCTCTCTCTCAAAAATAAATAAACATTAAAAACATTTTTATAAAAAAAGAGCAGACCAATAATCTAAGAAAACTTTGTCCTTTTAGCATATGAAAGAAAATCAAATTACAGTTTTATATAAATACACTATATATTAAAGCTTATTTTTAAAAACCCTTATGGTAAATCTATTCAGTTTTACTCAGCTTTGACCTCATGACATAAAATTTCTTTTCCACAAACCTTCTGCAACTTTCTATATCCATTTAGGCTCTGTCCCATTCTTTTTACTTTCTTATTCTGGAACAACCATTTTAGTTCAGACAACAATACTCTCTTTTTCCATAATGAAAAAACATCCTATCTTCTTTGCATATTCTGCACATAAACACACCTGATTTTCTTCCCACATTTTGTACACAAAATTGGATCTCTTTAACTTTTACTGTCTCTAATAAATAGATTTTTTTTTACATATTGATTATAAATTTTAATATTAGTAATCCTTACCTTCCGGTGAAAACTATGGCACAGACAATTGTGAACTGTCTTTCATATATTAGCATCCCATAGATCAGCAAACTTATAAATGCAGTTATAAAAACACAATTTTTAGAGACATGTTTTCCATAGTACAATTTTTCCCTTCTTTTTTTTTTTTAAGTTTACTTATTTATTTTGAGAGAGACAGAGACAGCATGAGTAGGGGAGGGGCAGAGAGGGGAAGAGAGAGAATCCCAAGCAGGCTGCCAGCACAGAACCTGATGAAAGGCTCAAACCCACAAAGCTGCGAGATCATGATCCAAGCCAAAACCAAGAGTCGGATGCCTAGCTGACTGAGCAACCCAAGAGTCCCTTGTAGTACAATTTTTCAATGTGGCAAAGACATTTATTAATAGACCCAAATATCTTTTGTCTCTGTAAAAATTAAAATGCAAGGGCACCTGGATGGCTCAGTCGGTTGAGCATCTGACTTTGGCTCAGGTCAGTATCTTACGGTTCATGAGCTCATGACCTACATCAGACTCTCTGCTGTGAGCCCAGAGCCCACTTTGGATCCTCTGTTCCCCCTCTCTCTCTGCCTCCCCTGGTCTCACTCTCTCTCTCTCTCTCTCTCTCTCTCTCAAAAATAAATAAACATTGGAGTGCCTGGGTGGCTCAGTCAGTTGAGCATCCAACTTCGGCTCAGGTCATGATCTCAGTTTGTGGGTTCAAGCCCCACGTTGGGCTCTGTGCTGACAGCTCAGAGCCTGGAGCCTGCTTCTGATTCCGTGTCTCCCTCTCTCTCTGCCCCTCCCCTGCTCATGCTCTGTCTCTCCCTGTCTCTTAAAAATAAACATTAAAAAATTAAAAAAATAATAATAATAAAAATAAACATTAAAAAAATTAAAATGCCAAAACTAGATAAGCATGTTAAGCAATCCATGTCTCAGTATATTATCTTATTTGAGAATGACATATACTCAATGAATATTCATTATATAGTTTAACTTAATGTAAACTTTTATCTTATTTAAATTTATTTAAATTATTTGTTTTTAACAATTATGCTTAGACATGAAACAGTTAATCATCATTTTAAGTTATTTTTCTTGTTGATAAAATTTGCAACATAAATATAGCATGAGCTAGTAAACCCAGGTAGAAAAAGTTGTATGTTTGCATTAATTTATGTTGACAATTCTGAATACATGCCTGTATTTACTAAACCAACAAACTTAAACTACTTTCTGTTTATCAGAAATTATCCCAGGGACCTCTGGCTGGCTCAGTTAGTGGAGCGTGCTACTCTTGATCTTGGGGTTGTGAGTTTGAGCCCCACATTGGTTGTAGAGATTACTTAAAAAAAAAATCTTAAAAAAAAAAAATTATCCCATATCATGTGAACTTGGAAAACATTTGGGTTAGATTATGTATTTCTGAAAGTTTTAGGAATACTTAATTTATACAAGTGTTTCTTTTGCTTTTAGCCAATTAAATATAACTCTTTTTTTTAAGACTTTTTTTTAAAGTGTTTATTTATTAATGGGGGGGAGGGGCAGAGAAAGGAGATAGAGAATCCCAAGCAGGCTCTATGCTGTCAGCGCAGAGCCTGACGTGGGGCTTGATCCCGTGAAACGTGAGATCATGATCTGAGCCAAAATCAAGAGTCAGATGCTTAACCGACTGAGCCACCAGGCTCCCCTAAATAGAACTATTTTTAGAATACCACATATATATAATATACATAATATACATACTAGATAGACATAAACATACAGACACACACATAGATCTTATGTTTTCATCTTAAAATTTTTATTATGTCTCAGGTACAATAATTCAAAACTCAATAGTTTAGATCCAAATTGTGTTTGGCAGAGGGACTAAGTTAAGGTTGCCTGGTTAGATGGCCATAGTTTTTACTAAACATTTTTTATTTGCATGCTATAAAGATTCTTTCGCAGAAGCTATTTTTGGAGTCATCTTATCTTTTAGAAGCTTCTATGTACCAGTCAAAGCATGCATTCCATTATCTGTGAGAGTTTTGGTCATCTCTTTTCAAGGGTGCTCTTTAAGCTGGATTTATCTAAGTGAAATGACCTCCAAGTGGGTCACTACAATTCCAAATTATCTGAAAGTTCACACATTTTCCAAAAATACACAAGATCGTCATCCATAGTGGTTATACATACAAGAGGGAGGAGTCTTTACAGGACGTACAGAAAGAGTTTTAGACCAGGTAGACCCCATCTTTGCCTTTAGTTTCCCTAACCCAAATAATGTATGGGAGCCTTAGTAATCCTACCATGACCTAAAATCCAGAGAATCATGGTTGTTTTTTTTTCCCCTTACGTACAGAGGGTGACTTACCAAGAAGCTTCAACAAACAAAAACAGAAAACATATGTGACAATGAAGTTGGAGAGCCCAGAACAAAGATACTGGAGCTCAAATCAAGAGAAATGTACCCTGGGGGTGCCCGAGTGGCTCAGTCAGTTAAGTGTCTGACTTCAGCTCAGGTCATGATCTCACACCTAGTGAGTTCAAGTCCCGCATCAGGATCTGTGCTGACAGCTCACAGCCTGGAGCCTGCTTGGGATTCTGTGTCTCCCACTCTCTCTGCCCCTCCCCTGCTCACACTCTCTCTCTCTCTCTCTCTCTCTCTCTCTCTCTCCTTCAAAAATAAATAAACATTTTTTTTAAAAAAGAGAGAGAGAGATGTACCCTGAAACTCCAGGGTCAGTGAGAAATCAGTGAGCCCAGTGTACTGTGTCAAAAGTTCAGGGGGGAAACAAAACAGACATAAAACCAATGACTCCCCAAAGTACTATTAGTAAAAATTAATTGTGCTTACACTAAAAAGGCAGTGTGCAAGCCAGGGGCTCTCAAACCAAAACATAGAATGAGGCTCACAAGTATATCGTTTTAAACCAGTTTATGTGGCATATAGGCAGTGACTGGTTACAGTATTTGAATTTTCTTAAATGAAAGGGAATCAGTTAGTGGTTACCTCATATCAGTTTTGGGATCAATTTAAGTTTCATTTATCATTTTCAGAGGCATAGGCAAGAAGAAGTGTCCCCGGTCGAGTTAGCCTCACTTGCCTTAAAAAATAAGCTAGTAAGTTAAGCTTTGCCTGTATGACTCAACTGGTTTTGTCTACCCAGAGAATTTTCAAGTCTGGTCTTTATTTGTATTTGATTTTCACAAGAGTTAGAAAAAAATTATCTCTTGTCATAAGGACTCTTAAGAGCTACTCCCTTTGCAACTTTTTTTTTTCTTAGTTTATTTATTTTGAGAGAGAGGGTGAAAGCAAGCAGGGGAGGGGTAGAGAGAGAGGGTGATAGAATCTTCACTGTCAGTGCAGAGTCCGACACAGGGCTCGAACTCAAGAAATGTGAGACCATGACCTGAGCCAAAATCAAGAGTTGGATGCTTAACCAACTGAGCCATCCAGGCGCCCCCCTCCTTTTGCAACTTTCATATACGCAATACAGTATTATTAACTATAGTCTTCATGCTGTACATTATATCCCCATGACTTACTTATTTTATGATGGGAAGTTTGTATCTTTTGACCACCTTCACCCATTTCACCTATAAACCCTCATCCCCACCACTGGCAACCACCAATCTATCTCTGTATCTATGCAGAGACCTCAAAGTCCATCTCTTTTGTTGCAAATAGCAAGATTTTATTCTTTTCTATGAATGAATAGTATTTCATCGTGTGTGTACACACGCCACAGATTCTTTATCCATTCATTCATTGATAGACACAGGTTGTTTCCGTATATTGATTATTATAAATAATGCTGCAGTGAACATGGTAGTGCATATCTTTTTAAGTTAGTGTTTTCATTTCCTTGGATAAATACCCATAGTAGAATTGCTGGATCATATGGTAATGATATTTTTAATTTTTAGAAGAACCTCCATACTGTTCTCCACAGTGGCTGCATCAATTTACATTCCCACAAAGAGTGCGTGATGGTTCCTTTTTCTCCTCATCCTCATCAACACATGCTGTTTCTTGTCTTTTGATGATAGCCATTCTAACAGGTGTGAGGTGATATCTCATCATGGTTTTGATTTGCATTTCCCTGATGATTAGTGATGTTGATCATACTTTCATATACTTTTTGGCCATCTGTCTTTGAAAAAATGTCTGGGGCACCTGTGTGGCTCAGTCGGTTAGGCACCTGACTCTTGATTTTGGCTCAGGTCATGATCTCACTGTTCATGAGATCGAGCTCTGCATCGGGCTCTGCACTGACAATGTGGAGCCTGCTTGGGATTCTGTCTCTCCCTCTCTCTCTGCCTGTCCCCTGTTTGCTCACTCTCTCTCAAAAATAAATAAACTTGAAAAAAGAAAAAATGTCTATTAAGGTCCTCTGCCCACTTTTTAATCAGATTGACTCTTGCTATTGAGTTGTATGAGTTTTTTTAATAAATTTTGGATTTTTAGGCCCTTATTATATATGATTTGCAAAAGGTTTTCAGTTTGATATAGTTCTGCTTGTTTACTTTTTATTTTTTTACTTTTGTTGCCTTTGTTTTTGGTGTCAGATCCAAAAAAATCCTCACCAAGACCAATGTTAAGGAACTGACTGCCTGTTTTCCTCTAGGAGTTTAATGGTTTCATGTCTTACATTCAAGCCTTTTTTACCCATTTTGAGTTAGTTTTATATATAATGTAAAATAGTTACCTAGTTTTCTTTTTTTAAATATTTTAATGTTTATTTATTTTTGAGAGAGAGAGAGAGAAAGAGTGTGAGCAGGGGAGGGGCAGACTGAGAGGGAGGCACAGAATCTGAAGCAGACTCCAGGCTCTGAGCTGTCAGCACAGAGCCTGATATGGGGCTCAAACTCACGAGGCATGAGATCACGACCTGAGGTGAAGTCAGATGCTTAACTGATTGAGCCACCCAGGCGCCCCGATAGTCATCTACTTTTCATTTTTATCCTTGTGGCTATTCAGTTTCCCCAGCAGCATTTACTGAAGAGACTGTCCTGCCCATTTTATATTCTTGGGTCCTTTGTCATAACTTAATTGACCATACATGTGGGCTCTCTGTTCTGTTCCATTGATCTTTGTGGCTGTTTTTATGCCAACACCATACTGTTTTGATTATTTTAGCCCTGTAATATAGTTAGAAGTCAAGGATTGTGATGCCTCTGGCTTTGTTCTTTTTTTCTCAAGATTGCTGTTGTTATTCAAGGTCTTCTATGGTTACATACAAATTTTAGGGTTGTTGGTTCTATATCTGTAAAAAATGATGTTAGAATTTTGATAGGGATTATATTAAATCTGTAGATTGCTTTAGGTAGTGTGGACATTTTAACAATATTCTAAGCCATGAGCATGGAATATCTTTCCACTTAATTGTGTCCTCTTCATTTTCTTTCATCAGTATCTCATAGATTTCAGTGTATGGGTGTTTTATCTCCTTGGTTAAATTTATTCCTAGGTATTTTATTCTTTTTCATACAATTTTTTTTTAATTTTAATACTTATTTGAGTGAGAGAGAAACAACACGAGTGGGGGAGGGGCAGAGAGAGGGAAACACAGAATCTGAAGCAGGCTCCAGGCTCTGAGCTGTCAGCACAGAGCCCGACGCGGGGCTCGAACTCACAAACTGCGAGATCATGACCTGAGCTGAAGTCAGACGCTTAACCGACTGAGCCACCCAGGCGCCCCCATACAATTGTAAATGGACTTGTGTTCTTAATTTCTCTTTCTGATAGTCTGTTATTAATGTGTAGAAGCTTTTTTGCATACTTTATATTCTGGAACTTACCTTAATTTATTAGGTCTAACAGGCACTTTGTGTGTGTGTGTGTGTGTGTGTGTGTGTGTGTGTGTGTGTGTGTGTGTGGCATCTTTAGGGTTTTCTACATTCAGTATCATGTCATTTCCAAATAGTGGTCATTTTCTTCTTGCTTTCCAGTTTAGATGCTTTTTTTTTTCCTTGCCTAATTGCTCTGGCTAGGACTTCCAGTATTGTGTTGAAAAAAACTGGCAAGAATGGGCGTCCTTGTCTTATTCCTGATCTTAAAAGCACTGTTAAGTGTGATATTAGCTGTGGGCTTGTCATATTATGACCTTTCTATGTTGAGGTATGTCCCCTCAAGCCCACTTTGTCAAGACTTTTTTTTATCATGAATGGATGTTGAATTTTGTCAAACGCTTCTTCCACATCTATTCAGACAATCATATGATTTTTATCCTTGGCTTTGTTAATGTTGTGTATCATGATTGATTTGTGGATGTTGCACCATCCTTGCATCCCTAGTACGTATCCCACTTGATCATGGCATATGATCCTTTTCGTGTATTGTTGAATTTGGTTTGCTAATGTTTTGTTGTGGATTTTTGCATCTATGTTCATCAATGATACTGGCCTGTAATTTTCTTTTATTGTGGAATCTTTGTCTGGTTTGGGTATTAGGGTCATACTGGCCTCATAACATGAGTTTGGAAGTCTTTTCCTCTTGAGTTTTTCAGAAGAGTTTGAGAAGGATTGGTATGAACTCTTAGGATGGTAGAATTCACCAGTGAAACCATCTGGTCCTGGACTTTTATTTCTTGGGAGGTTTTTTGGTTTTGTTTTGTTTTGCTGTTCTTATTGTTGTTGTTTGGAGGTTTTTGATTACTAATCACTCACCTTACTAGCAATTGGTATATTCAGATTTTCTATTTCTTCGTGATCCGGTCCTCTAAGGCTGTGTGTTTCTAGGAATTTTTTCTTTTCTACCAGCTTGTCCAATTTGTTGGTGTTCGTATTACTGTGGTATCAGTAATGTCTCCTTTTTCATTTCCGATTTCATTTGAACCCTTGTCTTTTTCTTGGTGAGACTAAGTCTAGTTAATGGTGTGCCATTTTAATCTTTCCAAAGAACCAGTTGTTAGTTTCATTTATCTTTTCTATTGTCTTCTTAGTTTTTTTTTTTTTTTTTAAGTTTTATTTATTTTGTGAGAGACAGCATGAGCAGGGGAGGGGCAGACAGAGTAGGAGAAAGAGAGAATCCTAAGCAGGCTCTGCACTGCTGGCACAGAGCCAGACACAGGTCTTGAACCCACAAAACTGTGAGATCATGACCTGGGCAGAAACCAAGAGTCAGAAATTCAAATGACTGAGCCATCCAGGCACCCCCTCCCCCTTCTTTTTAGTTTCTATTTCATTTATTTGTACTCTGATCTTCGTTATATCCTACCTTCTACTAACTTTGGATTTTGTTCTTTTTCTAGTTCCTTGAGGTGTCAAGTTCAAACATTTATTTGAAATATTTCTTGTTTCTTGATATAGGCCTTTATCAGTATAAACTTCCCTCTTAGAACTACTTCCATTAGGGGCGCCTGGGTGGCTCAGTCGGTTGAGCGTCTGACTTTGGCTCAGGTCACGATCTCGCGGTCCGTGAGTTCGAGCCCCGCGTCAGGCTCTGGGCTGATGGCTCAGAGCCTGGAGCCTGCTTCCGATTCTGTGTCTCTCTCTCTGCCCCTCCCCCATTCATGCTCTGTCTCTCTCTGTCTCAAAAATAAATAAAATGTTAAAAAAAAATTTTTTTTAAAAAGAACTACTTCTATTGTATCTCATAAATTTGGGGATATTGTATTTCCATTTTATTTAGTCTCAACAAATTTTTGTTATTTCTCTTGACTCATTGGTTGTTCAGTAGCATGTGATTTAATCTCCACATAGTTGTGAATTTTCCAGGGTTTTTTTTTTTAATGTTTATTATTTTGAGAGAAAGAGAGAGAGCGAGAGAGCACGAACAAAGGAGGAGCAGAGACAGAGGGAGACACAGAATATAAAGCAGGCTCCAGGCTGTTAGCCTAGAGCCTGATGTGGGGCTTGAAGTCATGGACTGCAAGATCATGACCTGAGCCAAAGTCAGATGCTTAACTGACTAAGCCACCCAGGCACCCTTCCAGTTTTCTCCTTGTAATTGATTTCTAGTTCCATTCAATTGTGGTTGGAAAAGATGCTTGATATGATTTCAATATCCTTAATTTATTGGCTTGTTTTGTGGACTAAACTATGATCTATTCTGTAGAACATTCCATGTATGTTATTCTGTTGCTTTTGGATGGAATGTTCCATATGTATCTGTTAAATCTGTATGGTTTAACATGTTATTTAAGGCTGATTTATCCTTATTGAGTTTCTCTCCGGATGATCTATCTATTGATGTAAGTGGTATATTAACACCCCTTACTATTATTGTGTTGCTATTTCTCCCTTTAGGTGTGTTAATATTTCCTTTATATGTTTAGGTGCTCCTGTGTTGGGTCTATAAATATTTTAAAAAGTTATATATTTTTATTGAATTGAGTCCTTTATCATTATATAATGTGCCCTTGTTTCTTATTATGTTTTTGGTTTAAAGTAGGTTTTATTTTTTAATTTTTTTAATGTTTATTTATTTTTGAGAGAGAGACAGAGACAGAGAACAAGTGGGGACAGGCAAAGAGAGGGAGACACAGAATCTGAAGCAGGCTCCAGGCTCTGAGCTGTCAGCACAGAGCCCAACGTGGGACTCGAACTCATGAACCGCAAGATCATGACCTGATCCAAAGTCAGATGCTCAACCAACTGAGCCACCCAGGCACCCCAAAGTGGGATTTTTTAAATACAATTATAGCTACCCCAACTTTATTTTGGTTTACATTTGTGTGGAACATCTTTTTTCATCCCTTTACTTTTAGTCTGTGTGTGTCCTTTACATGTGAAGTGAGTCTCTTGTAGACATCATGTAGTTGGGTTTTATTTATTTTTTTTTTTTTCCATTCAGCCACTCTGTCTTTTGATTAAAGAATTTAGTCCTTTTACATTTAAAGTAGTTATTGATAGGTATGTAACTATTGTTATTTTGTTCATTGTTTTCTAGTTGTTTTGTAGTTTCTGTCTCTTCCTTTCTTCTCTTGCTCTCTTCCTTGGTGGCTTGATGACTTTCTTTAGTGGTATGCTCAGGTTCCTTACTCATGATCTTTATTGTGTCTACTATAGGTATTTGCTTTGTGGTTACCAGGAGGCTTATATACAACAACCTATATTCATAACACTCTATTTTAAGTTGATAACACCTTAAATTTGAATCCATTTTAAAGCTTTATGTTTTTACTCTCCCCTAGCCTGTTTTATGTTTTTGTTGTCACAATTTTATACTTATCTTGTGTATTACTTGACTAATTATTGTAGTATTTTACTGCTTTTCTTTAAACTTCATACTAACTTTATAAATGATTGATCCACTACCTTTACTGTATATTTACCTTTCTGGTAAGATTTATTCTTTCATATGGTTTCTTGTTACTAATTGGCACCCTTTCTTTTCAGTGTATAAAGTACATTTAGCATTTCTTCTAAGGTCAGGTTAATGATAATGAATTCCTTTAGCCTTGCTCACCTGGAAAACTCTCTCTGCTTCAATTCTGAATGATAACTCTGCCAAATAGAGTATTCTTGGTTGGAAGGTTTTTTTCTTTCTGCACTTTGAATGTATCATGCCACTCCTTCTGGCCTGCAATGGTTCTGCTGAAAAATCTGCTGAGAGTCTAATGGAGGTTCCTTTGTACATAACAAGTTGGTTTTCTTCTTGCTGCTCTTAAGATTTCTCTCCTTGCTTAAACTTTTGACATTTTATTTTTTTATTTTTTTTTTTAACTTTTTTATTTATTTTTGAGACAGAGAGAGACAGAGCATGAACGGGGGAGGGGCAGAGAGAGAGGGAGACACAGAATCGGAAGCAGGCCGCAGGCTCTGGGCCATCAGCCCAGAGCCCGACGCGGGGCTCGAACCCACGGACCCACGGACCGTGAGATCGTGACCTGAGCCGAAGTCGGACGCTCAACCGACTGAGCCACCCAGGCGCCCCAAACTTTTGACATTTTAATTATAATATGTCTTGGTGTGGGGTCTTTTGAGTTTATCTCTTTGGAATTCTCTGGGTTTCTTGGATCTGGGTGTTCATTTCTTTCTCCAGCTTAGGGAAGTTTTCAGCCTTACTTCCTTCAACTAAAATTTCTGCCCCTTTCTTCTCTTCCTGCAACCTCTATAATGCAAATGTTAGTCCACTTGATGTTGTCCTGTAAATCCCTTAAGCTGTCTTCACTCTTCAATTTTTTTTTTTTATTTTTGCTGCTCTGATTGGGGAGTTCCACTGCCCTGTGTTTGAGTTCACTGATCTTCTGCTTCATCTAGTCTGCTGTTGAATCCCTCTAGTGTATTTTTCAGTTCAGTTATTGTATTCTTCAGCTCTGAGGCTTATTTGGTACTTTCTTATATTTTCTATCCATTTGTTAAAGTTCTCACTGTGCTCATCCATTCTTCTTCCAAGTTGCGTGAGCATCCTTCTTTTCCCAAATTGGGTGAACATCTTTATGACCATTACTTTGAACTCTTCATCAAGCAAATTACTTACACATTTCATTAAGACTTCTTTTCTAAGGTTTTATCTTTTTCTTTTGTTTAGAACATATTCCTATTTCCTGATTTTGCTTGACTCTGTGTTTGTTTCTATGTATTAAGTGAAACAACCACCTCTTCTAGTCTTGAAGGAGTGGCCTTGTATAAGAGATGAATATTATTGTTCAGCCTTGTCTAGCTCTTGAACCTTTATGATTTTCCATGCAGCCTATTTTATTTTTAATGTAAAGCTCTCTTTGTTGAGGGTGTACCAAGCTCTGTCCATCCTAAAGTAGGGGATCTCAGCGTCTAGATTCAGGCTGATTGGAAGCCAGACCTTCAGGTAGCAGCTTTTGAGTATGCAAATATATACAGTACTGTGAGACCACAAGCATGAACCCTGCTGGCCACCAGACAAGGTGATCTGGAGGTGTTCCGTGGATGACATTAGCAAAAATCAGGGCTCCAGAGAAGTGTATATGTTCGTTTCTGGGAGATACTAGAGAGCTGGAGCAAGGCAGAGGGAGAGCACAAAGGTGGTATTCCCCCAGCCTACATAGGCACCTCCATAGGCCTCTAGATGTGTGCTAAACCTAAAGCCTGCCCCTCAGGCCACAGCTCCAGAACAACCATTTGAACCTCTTTCACAGAAAAACTAGGGGTGTGTTTTAATTTACTGTCTGTGCAGTAGTATTCTGGGAATGATAGCCTGCCGTGAACTGTCTCCAGTTGTTATAGTCCCATGGGACCCTGGAACACAACCTCCCCCCACTTCAGCCCCCAGATCCAGGCAATCAAGAGGCATCCTGAGAGTAGCAGCCCAAAAAAACTGGGACACAGGATGCGACTAGTGCACTGACTACATGTACAAATTCTCCTTGCAGAAATCCTGGCACTCTGGTCAGGTTCACATTTATACCCTCTCTAGGATCAGCAAATGTTCTCAGGGTAAAGCACCAGAATCATCTCTCTGGCCTTCTGTCCTTGTTTCGTTTCTTTTTTTTTTTTTTTTTTTTTTTTAAGTTTTTTAACGTTTATTCATTTTTGAGAGACACAGAGACAGCGTGTGAATGGGGGAAGGGCAGAGAGAGAGGGAGACACAGAATCCGAAGCAGGATCCAGGCTCCGAACTGTCAGCACAGAGCCCGATGTGGGGCTCAAACCCATGAACTGTGAGATCATGACCTGAGCCAAAGCCGGACACTCAACCAACTGAGCCACCCAGGCGCCCCGTTCTGTCCTTGTTTCAATCCGGGCTTTGTAAGTCTTCACTATCTTATAGTTTTCTTGCACCTTCAAGTAGACGTGTTGAATATTTTCGTCCAGCTTTTCTAATTGTCCTCAGCTTTAGAGGACTGGTTTGAATTACCTAGTCTGCCATCACTGGAAGTGGATGTTCTCTCAGTTTTGTTTTTAACTGGCAACACATTGGTTAGTCAGACCTAGTGAACATCCCTGGTACCATACTAGGTTGATATACATCCAGTCTACAGCCCCCAGGCCACCGCTGCTCCCTTTTCAGATCCTTTGTGGCACAAGGAGCCCAGACGGAGTAACTCAGTGTGGCAACATGCTGGGTTCTAGGTGTTTAGGGATCACCTAGAGTCTTACTCCCTGCCCTTATGGGGTCTACCTTCTGTCCTTTCCTTCCTAAAGCCTCCAGCCTTTGTGGGCCATCATTCCCACCAGCATCAATGTTAATCTCTGTCCTCGGCTGGTCTCTTGAGTTGCTGCAGTCATGATTTCAACTGTACTTCCCCTGAGTAAACTCTTTCCCAGATTTCTTACTGACCTTGGGATGGTAAGGGTCAGCTTGAGCCCAGGTACATGGGTCTGGCCCTGTTCTCTCCAGCCTCATGGCTCATAAACCACTTCACAACCCAGTCCCTGAATGTGTTCTGGCACATAGTAACTAGTCCTCCCAGATTCTGCATCACCATCTCTGAGAGCTCTTCCCTCATTCTCCAAGGCTCCATCAGCCTGAACTGACACTCTTTCTCCAGATCTGTTTCCTCAGCAGGACAAGTATTTTGAAGACCATGTCAATGTCTTACTCATTTCAGCACCTCAAGCACTTAGTGCATAAGAGGGCTCAGTTAATGTGGAACGATCTCATTTCTCAAGTTCCATGTATCCTTTGATGGATTATCTTCTTCATCAGTCTCATGAATCCTTTTTCCTGGGAACCCCAGTCATTTTTCTGTCCCTTAATGGGAGGCATGCCAGCTGCTGTTTGCTTGCACTGCACCCCTTGCCCCAACACACCAAGTCACAGACGTATGAGACACCCTGAGAGTGGACCACCACCTGCTGGTCAGCAGGTTTCTAGGACAGTGTCAGCTCAGGGCTGCAGACACAGTAGAGGTCCTTAATTTGAAGGCATTCCACCAAGAATGCAGTCCCCTTCTGAGAATACTTTCAGATGCACAATGTAAAGCACATAGATTACAAGTGAAACCTATCATAATGAAATATAGGTACCAAAATATTAGAAAATATATATATATATATATATATATATATATATTGACTTATAGATGTGATCTGTGTATGTAATGTAATATGCACACCTCAATTTCTCTTAATGTTTATTTTGAGCGGGGGAGGGACAGAGAGAGGGAGAGAGAGGATCCCAACCAGGCTCCACCTGGGGCTTGATCTCATGAACTGTAAGATCATGATCTGAGCCAAAATCAAAAGTTGGATGCCTAACCAACTGAGCCACCCAGGTGCCCCTGAATATCTCAATCTTAAATAACAGGAGCTAACAATTAGTCCAATAACTACTGTTATTTCAAAGCGATGAACAAAATTTGGAGGTGTTTGCACAGCAGTAACATGAGATGAAATCTCTGAATTCTATTGCTGACACAGTCTCAGGTACCACTTGTCCTAACAGAGCTGGTTGCCTGCATCCATACAGAAAGGAAATACTGAATTTCAGTTAGAGCTTAATCAAACTAAAAACCACATCTTTTCCCATCCAGGAACAAAGACACCCTGAATTCTACCCTCGGACCCCTTGCTGGTGATAGGGGAGGTCTTTAGACCCCAGGTTAAGAATCCCTGAATGGGGTTTTAGAAGCATGGCAGAAAAATGCTTTTAAATATAGCAGCTGATAGTTAAGTGCATGACTCTTAGTGTAATGGGTAGCTGAGAGTGGGAGAGGAGGTGTGGTGGAGACAGCACCTCAGAAGGTCTAATTTGAATTTCATAGGCATCATTTACCAGTGTGGTGAAGTTCAGCCTGACCTTACCCTTGCTTCATATCTATTTGCTCCTCTATAAAATGGGAATGACAATGTCTTCCTCACAGGTTGTTAAAAGGATTCAGTAAGTTAGTATTTGGAAACTCCTGGGGGCCAAATGTTTATTGTTGAATGCGAATGTCGTTCAATGTCTGTAGAGAACACACACCCAATATAACTCCTTTCAAAACAGAAACCCACCCCAAGGTCTGACTGGCCGTGTGACCTGGAAAGCACCAGTGCACGGAGAAGATGGTAAACCCTTTCTTGCCTGTCAAACGTGGCTAAGTCTGCCGTGCTGTTTCCACCCCACCCGAGAGAACAAGCACAAATGCAAATAGGGTTTCTCTCCTTTTGCTATTTTATTAGAAGCATATTTACATTCTTGCAGTTAAACTTTGTAGAGAACATTTTACAAAAGTTTTGTATAAAGTTTTGAAACTACATAAAAATAACTTCTATCCTTTATAAAGGGAAAATATAAGTTAGTTATATTTACTCTGCCAAAAACGGACTGAAAACAAGAAACAGTTCCATCTGTCCCTTCCCGAGGAAACATCAGCACGGGGCATGCGGAATACTGCGTGGGCCTTCTCACTGGTGGGCATGCGTGTTGGCTCAATCATGAGGCTGGAGGATCCAACCGGCCCCCATCCAGAAAGGACAGGGGAGCCATCAGGACTTGGGCAGCACTGAACAGGAAAGCAGCAACTCTTGAATAAGATTCAAATGTGAATGAGAAGCCAGATAGGGGAATGATCAAAGACTTTCGTCTGAACCACGAAACCACGAAACCGTCATTTCATGTAAATGCCCCTTCTCACACCCCAGGCAATAGTGTAAACAAAACCCAAATCAGCCCTGCCTGACCATTTGCTGGTGGAACTCGGACAGTGTTCTGTAATTACACTGCTGCTAGGTTACATTTTCCCGGCACCTGTGCACCAAAAAGAATAAAAGGGGACAATTGTTTCACTGGTCTCATCTGTGTGAGACCAGAAAACTGCTGCATCTGGGTCAAATACTGAAGCAGGCAAGCTCAAATGTTCACCAACTTAAGAGGACCACTGCGTTCCCACAGCCCGCAGAGCATCTTCACTGCATATGTAAGCCTTGGGAACCCTAAGTCCCTTCTTACTGAATGGCAACCCTCCCTCTCCAAGATCCAGTTACAACCAGTGCCAAGAAACTTGCAGAGAATTGCTGTAGGACAAAGTGTCAAACCTTAACGTGTAGGAGTGAAGAAGGAAAAAGTCCTCCTGGGATGTCAGCCACTCCATCATGACAAAACAGTACCCAGACTTAACACATCATCCATGATTCCTCAAACTCGCCTTCAGTTTTCTGTTTTGTTTATTTAAAGCAGGTTATCGTCCTATAGAAGCCATTTGTTTATATTTGTTTCAAGTTAGAAATCAAAGTGAAAAAACCTTTCTTTGTAGATAAACTGAATGCCTGTTTGAGCATTACTTTTTATCTACATCCTGCAGCCTGTGGGATCAGAATCTGTGGGTGGCCAGCTGAATAACCCGAAGGCCCAGGATTCCATCTGAGAAGAAGCAGCTTTGCATCTGCTCTGTTGCTGGGGGCAGGAAGCATTGCATTTCTCCCTGATGTTTTTTCTTCCTGAACAGAAATCCCAGCGACTACCAGCCTCTGTCTCAAGTATGAGGCCAGACTCCTGCTAGGAGGGGCAGAGGGAAACAGCCTGCAGACAGGATGGGCAAGGATGAGAAGGGAACAGCCTAGGCTGTGAAAGTCTTGTGTGGTGAGGAATTTATCCCTGAACACAGCATCCAGTGTAGGCGCCAAAGGGAATCACAGACCGGCAGTTCAGCCTATATACCATCTTGTGCCAGTACCCAGCACCCTTCAAACCAATGGCTCCACCTAAACATGCTCAGTGGCACAGGCTCAGGCAATGAGTATGTTTCAACCCACCTGGCACAAGAGGCCCAGAGCAGAGGCAAGCCTGGGTAATGCCACGGGACCAAGCCTTGTGTACGTATGTGTGTGCAGGCAGAGGGACACAAGATGGCAAGAAACACCCAAGGCCAGCAGAATGAATGATTCAGGCTCTCCTCCAGCCCACTATTGTAGACACAGCCTTGTCTCAAGAGGGAAGCAAATTGGGGGCTACTGGAAGAATGAGGGCAGCCCCTGAGCAGCTGGCAGCAGGACGGGCTTCGCTAGGAACTGAAATGGCTGTTAGGAGCCGTGTTCTTGTCTGACACCACACCAAGAATCACAATATGGACAAACTCATGGTGACTGATGGTAGCGCTTTGTGCCCACAGATAGCAAAACTGACGTTTTGGCAAGCAGGAGGGCCTCAAGGCTGCAGAACACCATTCCTCCCGGGCCGTGACCCCACTAGCAGCCCAAATCACTGACACCTTGAAGGGATGTGGGGCTCAGAGGGGACATACATTAGGATCAGGCAACACATAATAAAACCTCGCCCTCCATGAGTGAGCGAGAATTAAGGAATACTGGGGTGGGTCTGTTGGGCATAGCTGGGGTAGCACAAGGCAAGGGGCTAGATGCGAGTTGGCCTGGAAGCAAGAGGGAAGCGGGGGGGGGGGGGGGGGTCCTGAGTTACTTGTTCACAGAGAATGGGAGGGCCTTGGAGGCCCGCCAACCTGCCAGCCACAGCCCCAGGTGGCTGTTAAGAAGCATCCACAGAGCTATAGGGGAAGAACTTGGTGGCCTTGTTTGGGGTGGTAGGGTTCAGGCATTCTGTCTCCTCATTCAGTTTGAAGAACATCTCCTGCTCTCGCTTCTTTTGGTTCAGATCTTCTTCCAGAGCCTAGGACAGAGAGAGGGTGCAGTCAGATGCCATTGGCATGGATCTCCCAAACACAGGACCCCGACCAAAGTGGCTTCCTCTAGAAATTTCCCTTCCCTCCCAACAAGCCTTTGCTGCATGGGTAACTCGGTCTTCCATCTTTCCTTTCCCAGAGTGCATCACCCAGAAGACAGGTACCACCTCTAGCTTCCTTCTGTCACAACCATGCAGGATTTTGTTGTGGATCAAGGGCCACGGTTTGGTGAAATGCCATCTCAATGGGGTGGGGGGGGGGGCGGTAGATGCCAGTCTCCTGGCAGGAAAACAATCGAATGGAGAAAGACCCAAGGTAGAAAATGGACAGATTTAACAGTGGGTGATTGGGGGCAGGTGGGAGGACAGGGCCAGAATGTCCAAGTACATTGTGTTCCTAATGAGGATACTGCCCCACAGAAATCACCTAGGGAGTTGTCTTCAAAAATCATGTGCCTTCCCACCATCCCCTGACACTGTGATTCTGAAAACCTGCAGTACAACGGGTTCTCTGTGTTGTAAAAGCCCATTTGGTAACTCAGAGCAAGTGTCTAGTGTCTTGGTTGAAGTTCTCCTTTGCCAGATGTATTAGCATTTTTTTAATTATGTTTTTTAGGGGCGCCTGGGTGGCTCAGTGGGTTGAGCATCCTACTTCAGCTCAGGTCATGATCTCACGGTCTGTGAGTTTGAGCCCCGCGTCAGGCTCTGTGCTGACAGCTCAGAGCCTGGAGCCTGTTTCAGATTCTGTGTCTCCCTCTCTCTCTGCCCCTCCCCCACTTATGCTCTGCTCTCTTAAAATATGAATAAACGTTAAACATTTTTTTAATCTTAAAAAAAATACATTTTTTAATTTTTATTTTGAGAGAGAGAGAGAGAAGCAGCAGGGGAGGGGGGGTGGAGAGAGAGGTGGGGACAGAGGATCTGAAGCAGGCTCTGTGCTGACAGCAGAGAGCCCAATATGGGGCTCAAACTCACGAGCCATGAGATCATGGCCCGAGATGAAGTTGGACGTTTAACTGACTGAGCCACCCAGGTGCCCCCGGATATATTAGTGTTAAAAGTGTTTGTGGTAAGCAAACATTATATATAAGCAAGATAAAAGTGGTACTGTGAGCTCTTGTAACATGTTACGAAATCCAGTGCCTATGGGAGCCAGCCAGATGAACTGAATGAAGAAAGAGAGCTGGGTGTGAGGCAATAGGGAGTGAGGAGGACTGCGGTGAGGTGAAGAGCACACACTGTGTCTGAAGACGGCGGTTTCTTTTCAGCTCCAGCTGATGTCTGTCACGTGGTACAATGAGCCCAGTGTGGCCAGAGCTCCTGGATTCACAAAAGAAACTGGAAACCCAGATTCTTATGAAAAATTCCCTTACACAGGCATTCCCTCGGAGATACTGTGGGTTTGGTACCAGACTACTGCAATAAAGTAAGTATCATGATACACGAATGAATTTTCTGATTTCCTAATGCATATGAAAGTTGTTTATAAAAAGTTATGTTTATAGTACACTGTGGTCTGAGTGTGCAATAGCCGTGTCTAAAAAAAATGTATGTACCATAATTAGCACATACTTTATTGCTAAAAAGTGCTAAACGTCATCTGAGCTTTCAGCAGTTCATGACGTTTTTGCTCGTGGAGTGTCTTGCCTCAGTGTTGATGGCTGCTGATTGAACGAGGTGACTGCTGACGGTGTGGCTGTGGCAATTTTTTTATTATTGACATGTAATGTTATGTTTTGGGTGTGCAACATAGTGACGACAGTTTTGTACATTATGCTGTGCTCACCAGGGTAAATGTAGTTATTTCTTAATTTTTACTACTGAGGTATAGTTCACATACAATTCCTTAAAATAAGACAATGATGAAGTTTGCCACATTGATGGACCCTTCCTTTCACAATTTCTCTGTAGCCTGTGATGCTGTTTGACAGCATTTTACCCACAGTAGAACTTCTTCCAAAACTTGAGTCAGTCCTCTCAAACCCTGCCTCTGCCTTATCAACTAACTTCATGAGATATTCTAAATCCTTTCCTGGCATTTCAACAGTCTTCACCAGGAGTAGATGTCACCTCCAGAAACCGTTTTCTTTGCTCATCCATCATCAGCAGTTCCTCCTTCTGTTCAAGTTTTATCCTGAGACGATAGCAAGCCCACCACATCTTCAGGCTCCACTTCTCTCTTGCCATTTCCACCACATCACAGTTACTGTCTCCACTGAAGTCCTGAACCCCTCAAAGTCACCCACTTCCTCCAAAGCCCTGTTCATGTTGATATTTTGACCTCTTCCATGAATCACGAATGTACTTAATGGCATCTAGAATGGTGAATCCTTTCCAGAAGGTTTTTAGCTTACTTTGCCCAGATCCATGAGAGGAATCACTACCTATGGCAGCTATAGCCTCACGAAATTGTATTTCTTAAATAATGACACTGGAAAGTCAAAACTACTCCTTGACCACGGGCTGCAGAATAGATATTGTGTTACCAAGCATGAAAACAACATTCATCTTTTTTAAAAAAATAATAATCTTGTTGTACATCTCCATCAGAGCTGTTGGGTGACCAGGCACACTGCCAATGAGCAGAAGATATCAACAGCGGGTTTGAAATACTCAGTAAACCATGTCGTAAACAGATGTGCTATCATCGAGGCTTTGCCGTTCCATTTATACAACACAGGCAGGATAGAGCATAATTCTAAAAGGCCCTATGATTTTCAGAACGGCAAATGAGCACTGGCTTCCACTTGAAGTCAATAGCCGCACTAGCCCCTGACAAGAGAGAATCAGCCTGTCCTTTGAAGCTCTAAAGCCCAGCATGGACTGTTCCTCTCCAGCTCTAAAGTCTTCTCCTGACATAAGGCTGTTTCATCTATATTGAAAATCTGTTGTCTAGTGTAGCCAACTTCACGAATTCCCTTCGCTGCATCTCCTGGATAACGTGCTGCAGCTTCTACGTCAACACTAGCTGCTTCACCTTGCACTTTCACGTTCTGGAGACGGCGTCTTTCGTTAAGCCTCATGAACCAACCTCTACTAGCTTCAGACTTTTATTCTGCAGCTTTCTCACCTCAGCCTTCATAGCACCGAAGACAGGTTAGGGCCTTGCTCTGGATTAGGCCTAGCTTAAGGGAATTCGTGGCTGGTTTGATCTTACCTAGATCATAAAAATCTTCTCCCTTTCAGCAGTAAGGCTGTTTAGCTTTCTTATCATTCATGTATCCATTGAAGTAGTACTTTTAATTAAAAAATTCTCCTTTGCATTCACAACTCGACTGTAGCTGTTTGGTGGGAAAGGACAGTATCTCAAGTCTCAGCGTGCCTTCCTCACTAAGCTTGATCATGTCTAGCTTTTGATTTAAAGCGAGAGACATGCAACCCTTCCTCTCACTTGACCACTTCGAGGCCACTGTAGGGTTATTCACTGGCCTCATTAATTTCACTAATACCGTGTCTCATGGAATGAGGCCTGAGCAGAAAGGAAGAGAGCTGGAGGAATGGTCAGTCAGTGGAATAGTCAGAATACACAACAGTTCACCATCTTTTTTCCCCATAAAATGCATTTTTTATTGTTTCTGTTGAAGTATAGTTGACACACAACGTTAGTGTGAGGTGTACAACATAGTGATGTGACAACTCTGTACACTATGCTGGGCTCACAAGGGTAGCTGCCATCTGTCACCATATAATGCTGTTACCATTGACTATATTCCCAACGCTGTAATTTTTATCCCATCCCCTCCTATCAGTTCTCTGTATTCATGGGTTTTGTTCCTGCTTTTTGTTTGCTTTGTTTAGATTCCACATATAAATGAAACATATGGCACTTGTCTTTCTGTGTCTGGCTTATTTCACTTAGCATAATACCCTCTAGATCCATCCATGTTGTCCAAAATGGCAAAATCTTGTTTTTTTAGGACTAATACTCCATTGTGTGTGTGTATGTGTTATATATGCAGTCATCTATCTAGTGATGGACACTTGGGTTACTTCCCTATCTTGGCCATTATATATAATGCTGCAGTAAACAGGAGTGCATATAGCTTTTCAAATTAATGTTTTTGTTTTGTTTTCCAAATATCCAGTAGTGGAATTACTGGATCATATGGTATTTCTAATTTTTTAAAATATGTATATATTTTAAAGTTTATTTATTTTTGACAGAGAAACAGAGCATGAGTGGGGAGGGGCAGAGAGAGGGAGACACAGGATTGGAAGCAGGCTCCAGGCTCCGAGCTGTCAGCACAGAGCCTGACGTGGGGCTGGAACCCACGAACCGCGAGATCATGACCTGAGTCAAAGTCAGACGCTCAATCGACTGAACCACCCAGGCACCCCTCTGTTTTTAATTTTTTAAGGACCCTCCATACTGTTTCCCATAGTGGCTGCACAGATTTACATTCCCACCAACAGTGCACAAAAGTTCTTTTTCCTCTGCATCCCTGCCAACACTTGTTAATTTCTGCTCTTTTTGATACCTAGCCCTTCTGATAGGTATAAGGTAATATCTGTGGTTTTGATTTGTAGCTCCCTGAGGATTGGTGATGTTGAGCATCTCTTCATGTATGGTTGGTCAAATATAGGTCTTTGGAAAACTGTCCATTTTTAATCAGATTATTGGTATTAAGTTCCTTATGTATTTTGGATATCAACCCCCTATTGGATACATCATTTGCAAACATTTTTTTCCCATTCAGTAGGTTGCCTTTTCATCTTGTTGACAGTTTCCTTCATTCGTTATGCAAAAAACTTTGTGGAGTTTGGAGTAGCCTCAATAGTTTATTTTTGCTTTTGCTTCCCTTGCCTTAGAAGACATAGCTAGGAAAATGTTGCTGTGCCTGATGTCAGTTCACCATCTTTTGTGGTCACAAAACAATTATGACAGTAACATCAAAGATCACTGATCACAGATTACCATAACAAAATGAAAAGGTTTAAAATATTGCAAGAATTATCAAAAGAGACACACAGAGACATGGAGTGAGCAAATGCTGTTGGAAAAAGGACACTGGTAGATTTACTCACCATGGGCTGCCACAAACTTGGGAGAAAAAAAATGCAATTATCTGTGAAGCGCCATAAAACAAAGTATGCCTGTACTTAAAGGTTGGCAACTTCCAAAAAATTTTGAAATTTCTATATGTTGGCCAAACCTAATGCCTGTACGCCAATTTCAGCCCATGGATAATCAGTCTGTGACCTCTGCTAAAGAATAACAATTTAATTATAACGGCTACCACTTTTTGAACAGAGAGCTTTAGTAACTTGCCCCGTGTTTCATAGCTAGTAATAGGGGAGCCAGGACTTCATCCAAAACCTGTGCTCTTAAGCACTACTCTCTTCTACCTACCATATATATTCATGTATATAACCTAAGGCAGGAGTCTAATCTTTTTTCTGTAAAGGGCCAGATTATAAATATTTTCAGCTTTGCAGGCTGTGAAGTCTCTGTCACAACTACTCAAACTGCCGTTGTACTTCAAACTCGGCCACTGACAATGTGTAAATGAATGAGCATGGCTGTGTTCCAATAAAATTTTATTTACAAATACAGATGGTAGGCCAGATTTGCCCATGGACAATAGTTTACTAACACATGCTTTAAGGGAAGAAATGTTCTATCTACATTTTACAGTCCTAAAAAGCAAAGGTTGCGAAGGGAGGACTGGTCTGAGGCCACATTCTGTGTCAGTCGTGACCCAAGCAACACTTTATGGATGCTACCAGATATTCTATACTTACTTGAAAGAAGTAAGTCTGAAGTTTTCTAAAAATATTCCACAGTGTACAGTCATCTCTCTTCCCCTGTATAGCTCAAGATTACTGACTGTAACACGAGTGTGAAAGAACATTTCTATCACCTCTGGTTAAGTGTTCCAGCAGTAACCCAGGTAGCTAATGACAGACAATTCTACAAAGAACTCTGCGAAACAGCAGCCCCCAGAGGCAAAATCCAATGCCAGCTCCCCAGACATACACCACAGTACCTCCCCCAAACCCAGGTGCCCCTGAAATAGGAGGCAGTTGCTAGAGGCAACATGACCATTCATCTTCAAACTCTCAGGATGTGCCAAGGGTATAGAACCACCAGGTAAGAGAACCAGGTGAACGTTTGTTTCCTGATACCAGAGTCAACCGATGTCAGCAGGAGCATTATTGATTTGAGTGTCGAGTATCAAAAGGCCCAACAGGCCATGATTACAGAAAATGACGAACATGGGCCCGCTGCCAGGAAGGTCCAGGACCCTGGCCAGCTGCCAGCCATAAAGCTCCATTAGCACAGGTTAGGGAAGCCTCAATTCAAGGACTTCCAAGGCCATTACTTAGCTGAGGTGGGCAGCTGCCTCTTGTCCAGACCACAGTGAAAGCGAGCAGAGCTGATGTATGATGGCAGAACAAACCTCAGGGTTTCAAGACATGTGATCAAGGGTAATTAAGGCAGCTCTCTCCTCAGAGAGCTTAGGGGCGGAAGGAAATGAGTATGTCCTTGGTCTGTACTACAGGCTGATGACTTTTTTGCATCACACGGTACAATATTCACATCTCCACTTTACAAATGACCACACTGAGGCCCTGTGATGGTTAATTTTATGTGTCAACCTGGCAAGACACGGTACCCAGTTGTTTGGTCAAACACCCATCAAGATGTCACTGTGAAGGAATTTTTAGATGTGATTAAAATTTAACTCAGTAGACTGTGAGTAAAGCAGATTACCCTCCCTAACACGGGTGGGCCTCAAAACTGCAACATCAACTCTTTCCTGGATCTCCAGCCTACAACCTGCCCTGCAGACTTCAGACTTACTAGCCCTCCACAATCATGAACCAACTTCCTAAAGTAAACTGTATCTTATCTATATTCACATCCTAGGCAGATGCCTGTGGCTCAACATGGAGAAAAGCCTACTATTGAGCCCACGAGCCCAGACGTGGTTACCTTTTTGCGTGGCCGAAGCTTGTCCCGCCATTCCTTCAGGTTCTGATTATGGCTCTCATCTAGGGCCTTCAGCTTCTGGGTTTCATGTTCTACCAGGAGGTGACACTTTTCATTCTGGAACAAATTCCAGGCAGAACAGGTAAGAAAACTTAGAAGGCAGAGGTGCAGAAGGCTGAAACATACCTCATGCTGTAGCCAGTGACGGCAACAGAATTATTATTATTTCTTCTCTTTGGTTGTAATTTATAGGAAACTCTATGCATATAAATACATACCAAGAGATGCTCGGAGGAACATTTCAGAATATTCAGGTTAATAGTTCTTATTGTGTAGTGGGATCTGCAGTAATTTGCGCTTTACTTCTTTGCGCTATTTTGCATTGTTTGAATTCTTCAACATGAACATATATGTCATTTTAACAAAACAGTAAAACTATTAATAATAAATAAAAATGTGTCCTAATCCCACCACTAGAGGCAGCCACTGCAAAAATGTGATTTTCTGGCAGCCTCTGTCCTAAATGTTGTTTAGCTCACCCTCTATATACAATTCTGAAACCTGCTTTCCCACCACCCTTAACATTATAATGTAAACATTAATTAACTTCTAAAGAATTAACATTTTTCATTGTTTTTAATGAAAATTTTAATGCCTACAGAGTATCCCACAGCATAGATTCATCAAATCTACTTAAATATTCCTCCATTTTTGGTCACTTAGGTTGCTTTTAATTTTCACTATGTTAAATAGCATTGTATTAACCATTTGTGCTATGGACTGAATTGTGTCCCCCCAAGGTTCATATGTTGAAGCCCTAACCCCCAATGTGGTGGTATTTGGAGGTGGGACCTTTAGGAGATAATTACATTTATTTCTTTTTTAATGTTTATTCATTGTTGAGAGAGAGCATGAATGGGGCAGAAAGGGAAGGGGACAGAGGATCTGAAGAGGGCTCTGCGCGAGCCAGAACCCAACCACAATGACAACCTGATTTTAGATTTCCAGGTTCCAAAATTATGAGAAACAAAACTGTTGTTTAAGCCGCCAGACTGGTATTTTGTTATGGCAGTCAGAGCTCAGATAATCTGTATGTATAAATATTTATATAAATTATATATGTAATTTTCTGTATTATGTATCATTTCCTCAGGAGAGATTTGTGTAAAGATGAGGATATGGACCTGACAGAGACACTCCCAACTTTATTATTCTCTGAGGTAAGTCATCCACCTCACAAAATTTACCTGGAATTTCTCGCAAGGCAGAAGTGATAAGTCCCTGTTGATCCTCACAGAGAATCAATCTTGTGGTTTATAAGGCATTTATAAAGCAAGAGGAAAGGGTCTCCCTCCAGATACCTCAATCGTTTGGGGTTGGAAGAGTGGGACACCTTGGGGGGATTTTCATTTTGGATTTCAACTCAAGGCTCCCGAGAGTTTAGAAATCAGTTTAGTTAGAAATAATACTACAGCAGGAATACCTTTGACCTGCCAGAAGCTGGGCTCCTGGCACTTTCTGTGGGTTCTCTCAGTTAATCCTCCCAGTCACCCCGTGAGCAGATGCAGAAGCTGAGGGAGTTGGCTAAAATTTACAGTGACAAATGACAGAGTCCCTACCTGACAGGCTTCAATGCCTGTCACGTTTCCTCCACGCCTCCTTGCGTCTCCAGAAATTGCCAAATGGGTGCAAAAGCCTGAGCAATTTCCTGAAGTCACAGGGGTTTGAGTCTGCCCATCCCTCAGGCATGACAATGCCTTGCTCGGCTGCAAGGAGGCTCCAAGTACCAGCTCCTGGGGTGGCGCCCTTCAGGCAGGGACAAGCTCAGGAGTCAGGAAACTGGAAGAGGCCAGGATCTCCCGACGGAAAGGGGTCACCAAGAGGCTGGCAACACCTAAGACAGCCTTCCCTGATCTCAGTGGGAAAGCTTTGCGCTTCTCACCGTTAAGGATGATATCAGCTGTAGGTTTTATCAAGTTAGGGAAGTTCCTCTCTACTCCTGTTTCTACTGAGAGTGTTGTTGTGAATGAGTGCTGGGTTTTGTCAAATGCTTTTTCTGCGTCTGTTGCTGTGATCATGTGATTTTTCTTTAGCCTGTTATGTTGCGGATTGCACTGATTTTTGAATGTTGAGCCAGCCTGGGATAAAGCCTACTTGGTCATGGTGTATAATTCTTTCTATACATTGTTGAAGTCGATTTGCTAATAATATCTCGTTGAGGCATTGTTTGCCATCTTCCTTACTTGTAATGTCCGGTTTTGGTATTGGAGTAACTTGGACACCTTGTCCCAAGACACAGTGATGAACCAGAAGCCCAGCACAGGCTGCTGCCAGGCCCCAGGCGCGGCACTTTCAGCTCAGTCCTACCAAACAGGAATGCTCACCCCCACCCCATCCCCATTTTACGGATGCAGGAACTATGGCTTGGAAGATGATGGATCTGGCCAGCATGACACGGCAGGATTGAACCGTTTTAGCCCGGGCTTGTCTGACGAGAGTCCTTCCCTACCGTAGAGTCTGTGGTCCCGGGAACAGAGGCGATGCGAGAAGGGGGGCGGGGAGGCCTGTACCTGCAGCTGCTGCAGCTCGCTCATGTTGCTGTCACACTGTGCCACCATGTCCCGCATCTGGTTCTCATGTTTTTGCTGCTGCTGTAGCCGCTCCGACTTCTGCCTTTTCTCCTCTTGCTGGGAGAACTGGAACAGAGGGAGGGTGGGTGCCTCAGAGGGTCACAGGCCTGGCTGGTGGCGGGGGGGTGGGGGGGCCCCTACCCCCACCCCATTCCAGAAAGCCCCGTCAGAGGGGCTGGTTTGTGCACAGCCCTAGTGCCCTACACCATTCAGGCCATGCTCTCTTCCTGAGCGGAGACCCAGGCTGGTGGGGACACAACGTTGTGCTGTGCCACGTGCTAAGACAATGTGCGTTACCACACAGGAATCACGGGAGCCCAGGGCCACCAGCGCCATGTCCCCAAGACGAATGGGTGACATGCAAGTGGGGTCTTGGTGGATGAGAAGAAGGGGTTTACCAGCAGAGGAAGCCGCAGGATCGAAGCACCACAGTGTGAAAGGGAACCGTGCATGAGAAAGCAACACCAAGCCTCCCCCTCTGTCTGCCGGAGGGACGTTCGCCGTGGGGCTTGTGAGGCTTCCAGGCTGTGACCGACACCCCCCTTCCAAGACCCCGTACTGCAGCCTGTATTTCGGCCCCACCAAACCGGCATCTGTCCCCACTGCGGTACACGCACAGAGCCCCCACCTGCTTGATCTTCTCGCGCTGCTCAGAGGCGCTGCCCGCGCCATTGATGTGGAGGCTCTTCTTGTACATGGCCATGCGCGTCTTGCCCTCACTCCTCTGAATCTTGGGCAGCCGTGCTTTCTCCTGCTGCTGCCGCACCTTCAGCTGCTCTACCATGCGCTGGTTGTAGCGTTGCATCTGCTCCCGCTCCTGGGGGCACAGCCAGCCGGGGCTGAGGTCAGGTGTGCTCTGGGCCGGGGGTGTGATCAGAGGCCAAAGGCTGCCACCCTCCGCTCGGGAGCCCAGGACACACGTGGCCCTGAATGCTCAGCAGAGCAAGTCTGGCATCATTTTACCTCTACTGTTAATTTTTTAAGTGAGAACAGAAAATGTTACTTTTTGTTAGTAACGCTTTGGATTTTTACCTTCTAAATGCCTTTGCATCTAATCAATGGTTGGCATGTCATTAAAGCTAATACCTCAAAGCAAGACGTACACTACTGATGGCAGATGTCAATTCATACTTTTAAAAGTCATGATAAATTTGAGTTTTTCCTTCACCTAACACCTATTTGTATTTCAAAACTTGGCATGGGTATCACCTCCTCCAGGGAGCCTCCCCTGACTTCCAAGCCAGGCTGAGCACCCTTATTCAGAGCTGCCACAGCCCAAAGCTGTTTGTCCATCATTGCATTTAGATTAGGAATTGTAATTATCCACTAATTGTGCTTCCAGATCTCAGTTTGTCCCTGCTCCCACTAAGGGGACCAAATCAAGACAATTACATAGAAGTAAGAGTGCTCTGGCCACACAGAGCAGGGGCCCTTGCCTGGTCTGAGGGAGGTAAGGAAGGCTTCCTGGCAGAGGTGGTGTTTAAGTTGAGACTTAAAAGTATTCCAAGGGAATGCATGCGAAAGAGAGAGATTAGGGGGAAATGGAAAGGTCACGGAGAAGAGGAAAAAAGTGAAAGGCACACACTAAGGTGTCTAAGTCAGTGAGGGAGCTGCCACCTGCTTCCCTGCAGGGCTTCCCCCATTCCTGGCCCTTTCATCGGAGGAAGGACATCTCACAGAATCTCCCAGGGCCTTATCATGACCAACGCCTGCTTCCTCTTGGGAGCACAGATGGTACTCAAGTGGTGCCCCACTTGGCCCTCCCAGAGCTTCTGGTGGCAGCCCCATGCCCCGCCCAAGTTGGGACCTCACCTTCTCGTGCTTGCGCACCAGCTCATGCCTCTGGAGGAAGTACTGGTCTTTGAGCTGCTGCTTCACCAGCTGGTGCCTCTCCTGTAGGTGATGCTCCTCCATTTCCCACAGGGCTGCCTCCCGGTCTGTGGACGACATGAGGCCTGGTGAGATGCTAATGGCTAGAGTGCCACTGAGCGCTGCCCTGCCCTCTCCTGCATCAGATGTTAGCTCCCAGGAGCCTGGTACACCGAGAAGCGAATGCAGCCAGGAGCCAGGAACCAGAGAAACCAGAGACTGAGACTAGAACCCAGCTCTTTCACTGGGGTTTGGGACGGGTAACAAATCCTCTCCAGGCCTCCACTTCCACCTCTACCAAACGTGTGCAACCATTCCATGGAGGCAGAAATGGTCTTGGGAGACCATTATGTTCAGCTCACAGTGCACTGCTGCCTTCCTAATGGGCCAGTGGGAAGGGCTCACGAAACCCCATGAAGAAGACAGGAACAGCCTCCTGTCACTATTTACTCCTTTGAAGAATGGACGAGACCCTCCTTGGCCACTGTACATCCCTTATGTATACATTATTATTAAGACACAGCATCTGGCATTTTATCACTGGAAGTCTATTAATTGACCTTCTGCTCAGCCACAGGCACGGAGCTGGCGTCAGATGAAGACTTCATGCCCTGTAAGACACACAGCGGGTGGTGCTCAACCCACACGAATGTTCATTTCATTTCATTGCGTTCCTGATCTATGAAAACTGGTAACTACCCACACAGTACATCAGAACAGTGATTTGGCTTCCTATCAAAGTCGGAAGCACTGTCCCACAAGTAGGGTGGTTCCTACTGGCATCATGGGACCAAAAAAGAAAATGAGGGCTTTCCTGAAACCGCGGTGGCTCTTCAGAACGTCAGAACATCAAGGACCCCGTTTTGCTGCCCCACACCAAGTACTGAGCGGTTTACAAGGCTTGCCTGCACCGGCCATCACAGCCCTGGCCGCAGCACCTGCTGTGTAAGTAAGCCAGAGACGGCACCTGTACACCAGCCCTATGTTGTTTACGTCTTTACCGCAGGCTGGACTGTCAACTCTCAGAAGCCCACGGGTGCCAAACTCTGAACTTCTCCCATCCAACTGTTTCAAGTGTAGCTCAAACAGCAGACTTTTGGCCATTCAGAGCCCACCTGCTTGGCACGCCACACAAAACTGCACCCAACATCCGCTAGGCATAGAGAAGATAAACCTAAGGGGCTAAAGAAAGACCCTAAGCCCTGCTGCCCTTCAGAACTCTACCCCAGAACCTCCCCTGCTAGTGACCCCATCCAGATACAGAAGCCCTCTCTCTATACCCTAGAGTTCCTCTGCCCTCCTCCCTCTGGGAGTGGCCCGCACTAGTGTCTCTGGAAGGTCTTGGGCTCGAAGGACTTGCCAGCCCGCAAACCCATCAGAGCACCAGCACACCAGAGCAGTCGGGAACTCGGCCTCAAGAGGAGATCCACGTTCAAGGCTCATTCTACCACGCATTAGCCGAGCAACCCCGGCCCAAGCACAGTGGCTCCGCAAGCCTTTGTTTCCTCGTCTACAAAGACGACTTGTCGGGTTAAGGTGAAGATTCAAGGAGAGAGAGCCATGAAAACTGGCACACAGCCTGGCACAGCCATCACTCCACGTGTGATGGACGTCATAAGGTGCACGATACTTTCCCCACCACCCCGTAGTTTCTACCCACTCTACGTGGCTTGCTGGCTTTCTTCCTTCCTCAACCTCAGGAAAGAGGTCAAATAATGTCGGCTCTGTGCCTCAGTCCTGACTGCAGTGGAGGCTTTCCCCATGTGTCGCCCTGAAGGATGTTGTTCGGTTTTAGGATGGAGAAGAACCTAGCAGTTCCTAGCACAGCCCACTCTCTGGCAGCCACCTCGAAGGAGCTCCTGCTTCCTGGTGAGACACTCGCGCTCCTTGTCACAGATCTCCCGCCTGTTGTCCGCAGTGATCTTCTTCATCGCCAGTTCCAGGTCCTCCTTCTGCTTGGCCAGGAAGTCCCGGTCCTGGGCGGGAGAGAGGAGGACAGACCTTTAGCACCGGTTCCGGCACCTCAACGTCTACTTTTACTACAGAGGAGTCGTCGTGATCGGCAAAGAAAACATATGCAGGGGAAACCTGAGACTTAGAGACACGTCCACCAACTGTGGCATATGCGCTTCATATGGACCCTGATTCAAACAACAGATTAAAAAAAAAAAACATTCATGAGACAAATGGAAATGTAACTAATGACTCAACTGCAAATGGGATGTCATGAAGCAGTTACCAATAAATATTTAAATTCTTAGGTGACTTTATAGTATTGTGGGTTCTTTTACAGATGCATACTAAGACACTGACAGGTGAAAGGATATGATACGTGGGATGTTATTCGAAATAACCCTGAAGGGTGGGGGAGTGAGTAGACATGAGCTCCTAATTACTGAGACCAGGTAACAGGTGACAGGTATGTGGGGGTTCCTAATATACCTATTTCTGCCTATGTTTTTAATTTTCCATAGTCAGATTTAAAAAATTAAAATTTAAAAATTTTAGGGAACACGTAAGCAGAAACTAGAAATCCCCACTAATCCTATCACCCAGGAGCAGCAGCTGGTTTTGGTGTATCTATACAAACATGTTTGCATCTGTATTTCACAAATTATTTAAAAGGACTTAGAGATTTGTACACCCATGTTCATAACAGCATTATTCACAACAGCCACGGGATGGAAACACTCAAGTGCCTACAGACAGAGGAGTGGATAAACAAAATGTGGCATATATGCACAATGGAATCTTACTCCGCCCTGAAAATTCCCACATATGCCACAACATGGATGAATCTCAAAGACATGTCAAGTAAATCAGACACAAAAGGACAAATACCATATGATCCCACTTACAGGAAGTCAGATTTGTGGAGGCAGAGAGTAGAATAGTGGTTGCCAGGGACTGGGGGAAGGGCATGGGGTGTTATTATCTAATGGGTAGAGTTTCAGTTTTGCAAGATAAACTGTTCTGGACACGGACAGTGGTGATGGTTTGCACAACAGTGTGAATGTACCTAATACTACTGAACTGTATGCTTAAAAACGGTTAAGGTGCTAAATTCGTTATGCCTTATCTTAGTATATTTTTTAAAAATTAAAAATACCTTTAGTGATAATGTAATCTTCTATCAAATGAGTTTTGATGGCTGAAAACATTTCATGGCACAGGTAGGTATACCCTAACCTTATTCACCCAATACCTAATCATTTGTTTCCAAGTTGTCTCTATTTTTTTTTTATGTTTATGTATTTATTTGCAGAGAGAGAGAGTGAGAGTGGGGAAGAGGCAGAGAAGAGAGTGAGAGAGGAATCCCAATTAGGCTCTGTGCTGGCCACACAGACCCTGATGTGGTGCTCAAACTCATGAATTGTGAGATCGTGACCTGAGCCAAAATCAAGAGTTGAATGCTTAACTGACTGAGCCCCCCCGGGTGCCCCAAGTTGTCTCTATTTTAGATGGGAGTATGTCTTCATACTCTGGTAGCTAAATATTTGTGAACTTCTGTGATGATTAATCCTTAGGATTAGTCTCTAGAAGCAAAAAAACCCAGGCCAATAATGTGTACATTTTTGAGGCTCTTGATGCCCTTGCGAGAATGGCCCCCTTAAAGGCCCAATATGCTCTCCCTGTGTGGGGTCGGGGCCTATCTCCCCCACCCTCCCCAGCCCTGCATTTTTTTTTTCTGATCACAGCACCAAAGGACAGGTTGTAGGAAAGTATGATGGTGTCCTGGAGAGAAGATGAAGTCTGGAGTCAGACTGAGTTTCAAGCCTTGCCCCATACCATTAACTCTACAAAGTCACCTCTGTAAGCCTTGCTTTCTTTCTCTGTAAAGGGAAAAACAAATAGCACCTACCCTGATAAGCCATGAATGCTAAACTGGGTAATATACAAAAGCATTTTAAGTGTAGACTCTAATTTTCTATACATTTGGGGGCAGAGGCAGCAAAATGTACAGACACCCCAGTGGGAGAAAAACAAGCACATGGTCCGACAAGGGCTAAGGAGAAGGCCAGTGAGGCTGGGGCTGGGAGGATCGAGTGGAGCGGGGAGAGGCTAGCAGGGGCCAGACAGACAGGGCCCTGTAAGCACATGAGGAGGCTGGTCTTATCTTATACACAAAGTGGGAGCCCCTGAAGGTTTTCAGGACACAAGGCTATAGGGGGAGGGTGACATGATGAGATCTGGAGTTCATGTTGATTACACTGGCTGGTGGGAGAGAAAATTGCAGGAGAGCAAGAGAGGAAGCAGGGAGACTAGCTGGGAGGCTACTGCAGTAGTCCAGGCAAAAGATGACAATCGCTATGAAGTCACAGAGATATTGACAAAGTTAGCAGATCCAGAGACAGTTTGGAGCTTAAAAACAAAAAAACAAAATCCATGCTTCAGGAGGTGATAAAGGGTTGGAAGGAAAGGAACAGTCAGAAATAACAACGTTTCTGGCCTGACAGCAGGATGAAGGACAGTGCCCCCCCAGAATACAAGAACAGGACCAGGTCTGGGAGGTCGTGGGTTTGTCTTAAGATTCTAAAAGGTGCCAAGTGGGCAGGTGGATGTACTGGGTTATTCAAGGAGACATGGCCTACAAACAATCCTAAGACACGGATGTAAAGGGCTGGGGTGTCCAGAGACAGGGAGCTCACTTCTACCTGGAGCTGGAGCAATCAAGGAAGTCTGCATGAGGGAGGTGCCAACAAAATAGGCTGGACTTGAGACAGAGGAGGAACCTGGTCATCACTCGGGTCCTCCAACCTGGGACTCGCTGACCGAGGGCAAGGACTCACGAGAAGCTGCTTCTTCTGTGCGTGCTCCTCCATTTTCTGCTTCATGCTCTCCTTCCGCTGCTGCCTCGGAAGCCTCTCCACCTCGTTCTTCACCTGTACCAGAAACAGAAGACAGCGGCTGGGTCAGCGTCCCTCCTCACACTTCCTAGAAAGAAAGACTACAACACCAGAACTCCTGGGCCAGGGAGGCCAAAGGCGAGGCGCAGCTTTCTAGACACTGGCCCCCCACCCCACTCTCCACCAAGCCCCTGACAGGTAGTCCTCTCTGGCCTACTCCTGTCTGCTGCTGGCTTGGATTTCAGACTCCCCCAGAGCGAAGAGGTCCTGCTTTTGCTGCTTGACATCCTGCGGCCTTCTGAGAGCATCACCTCCCCTTCCTTGAGGGCAGACTTTGTCAACCTTTCTTCATACTGTGCCCCCAGAAACCTCTGTAGACATTTTCTTCCTAATCACCCACCCCTAAGAAATATTAATCCCACAAACTGTCAATCTGTTCAACCCTTATAATGATCTAAGATATTTCTCACCCCTCAAGGGTGACATCTCCGTTCCTGAAGTTCAGGTGGTACTGATTACCACCCCACCCCCCACCCCCCCCCCCCGGCCACCTCCATCTGGCTCTAGGCCAGGCACACATATGATGCAGGCTGTCGGTCAACATGTTCCATGCCCTGGCCTCAGGGATTGGTTCAGACACCTTGCTGGGCCAGTGAGAGCTTTAGGATGTGTGCTGGAACTATCGAGGAAAGCAGATCTCTGTCCTCCGGGGTTGCTAAACTAGGATGTAGGCCATGGTGGGCCACCCTGGAAGGGCCCGCCAGAGACAAAGATGGATGCAGGGAAGCAATGCCAAAACATGAAAAAGAAGGGTTCCTGGTGATACTTCTGCCCTCCTGATCAGGGCCAGTAAGTGTTCTTAAGCCAGCTGGAAATGGGTTTCTTTTTTTTTGTTTTGTTTTGTTTTTGGTAAGTAATCTCTACACCAAATGTGGGGTTCTATCTCACAACCCTGAGATCAAGAGCTGCACACTCTACTGAATGAGCCAGCCAGGTGCCCCCAGTTTCTGTCTTTTATAACAGAAGAGGGAGAAGAGATTCATGACATTTCTCTCCAAGGCACCCAGAGTTCCTCAGACAGTTCTGAGGAACCCATACCTCTACAGGTGCCTGAAACACCACTCCAAACTCACTGATGGAAGGCTCTTAGGAGCAGCTGGTGGAAAAATACTGTCCATGATCAAAAGAACATTCCAGGGGAGTTCTTCTGGCATGGTCAGCATAAGCCAAAACAGCCTCCCTGTCCTGCCGATCACAATGAAAAACCCTGGATAAAATACAAAAAACAACTACCTGAGGACTCTGGAAAGTAAACAAAAGCAGATGACTATCAGAAGAGTCAAAACTTGTAGGAGGGGCCAGCACAGGAGCGAGTTTCCTAGTTTTTTTTTTTTTCCCCTTTTGCTGTCCTGGCTTTGTACCACTCTCAGACCTGCACAGCAGTGCAATGGGAAAGGTAACTAAGACTCTGTAAGAAACTTCATGTTTCTGGCCAGAGAACCAGGAAGAGGGGCCTGTGGGCCAGAGAGTGTGGGAAGAATCCCAGAGAGAAGACAGCAGGAGGGAAACCCTAATTCTGTGCGTGACCCCACGCATGTCTCAAGTTCACCCGTGCCGAGCAGGAGCAAGACAGACCCAAAGCAGTACAGCAGGGGCTTTGAAAACTATACTACGATCAGAGCCACCACCCACAGAAGACAGGACAGAACCTGTGGTCTGAACCTAACAAGATCAATTGCCTGCTAAAACAAAAATGTCAACACTCTCCAGACTGTAACAGGACCCAGAGTCCACAGACTAGAACATTCAAAATGTCAATGATACGATCCAAAATTACTCTATGTACAAAGAATCAGGAAATGTGATCCATTTGCAAAGAAAAAAAATCATCACATACCAATTCCAAGATGGCACAGACGCTGGAATTATCAGACAAAAACTATAAAGCAGCTATTATAACCACACTCTGTCAGGTAAAGGTAAACATATTTGAGATTAATGGAGAGGGAGAATGTTGCCACAGAGAAATACAAACTCTAAAACAGAGACAATTAGAAAGCTTAGGACCAAACAATACAGCATCTAACAGTAAACACAGAAAGCACTGGATGGACCCAGGGAGGAGTGGAGGCGGCAGAAGAGCCCGTGAATCTGAAGACTAATAAAAATTATGAAAACTAAGGGTTTAGGGACTTACAGGAAAATACCAAAGGTCTAATATTTGTGTTTTGGGGAGAAAGAGACTGGAATGGAAAATGCACAGCAGGGGCGCCTGGATGGCTCAGTTGGTTAAGCGTCTGACTCTTGGTTTTGGCTTAGGTCATGATCCCAGGGTCATGGGATCAAGCACCATGTTGGACTCCATACTGAGCATGGAGCCTACTTAGCATTCGCTCGCTCTCTCTCTCTCTCTCTCTCTCTCTCCACCCCCCTCTGCCCCTCCCTCCCCCCTTGTGTTCTCTCTCTCCCTCTCAAAAATAAAATTTTTAATGAATATCAGAAATGGCCAAAAACTTCTGGATTCCATGGCAATTAACAGCTTCTTGAGGGTAGAGTCCCTATCTATTCTGCTCAGTACCCCCAGCACCTAGCACAGGGCCATACATGTAGACAGTCGATAAAACAGGTGCTGAATAGCTCTCATTTTGATAGGAGATCACTTGCCCAAAGCTCAATAGTTAGTGATCCAGAGCCACGACTCAGAACCAGACCTGACTCCCAAGACTGTGCTCCCTGCACTTGCCCTGGAGCTGGGGGGTATGCTTAGTGTCAGCACTGTACCCCAGAAGAGAGCCAGGACCAGGGTAAGGCCAGTGAGGCACTCACCGCGGGCATAAAAAGGAATACCAAAAATCTCAGTAATGAAGATAAAACTACATTTAAAAAAAAAAAATCAAAATTCAGGGGCTCCTGGGTGGCTCAGTTAGTTAAATGTCTGACTTTGCCTCAGATCATGATCTCACGGTTCATGAGTTCAAGCCCTGCATCGGGCTATCTACTGTCAACGCAGAGCCGGCTTCGGATCGTCTCTCCCCTGCGTGCGCATGTGCTCTCACTCTCTCTCAAAAATAAAGATTTTTTAAAAAATAAATAAAAATTTAAAAATCAAAATTCACGCCACGAACATAATATCAAAATTGTAAATACAGACAGGATCCACCCTATACTTGTAGGACTCATTCTCACCGCCTTACCCTAAACCTGGCCCTGTTGAATCCTGACTTTAAATAGCCAACAGTCTGTTCATCATGACTTTTCTGGAATAATTTTGATGTTAAAACACTACGCTACAATATTATTTGTCTTGATTACCAAGGTTTTTGGCGCCCCCGCTTAAGTTTTGTGCTCCAGCTCCAGCCCAGCCCCTGCAGCTGCCTGAGGCCCCTTGGATACAAATGTCACCCTCACAGACTGCAGTCTGGGAGCTGGGCTCTGAAGCCTGCAGCACCACGGACCACCCTTAGAAGGGTGAAGTCTTTGTCTGAAGACTGGGAATGGCCCAGTAAGTATGTCCCAGGCTCCACAGAGGGAGGTGTGAGCTGTTATTTGGGACCCAGATGCCCTTCCCCAGGGCAGGCTAGGAGACTCACCTCCCTCCCCTTGTCTCGGGACCATCTACCTCTTTGTCACCTACCCCCCCCCCCCACCTGTTCAGCTGGGAGAGAAAAGAGAAGAGCCACATGGGTCCCAACTAGGGGACTGTTGTTTTGGGAGAAGAGAGGGCAGGGCACAGAAGACATATTGTGTTTGCCACCCGGCACCTGTTCCCCTGCTCTGGTGAAAGCATCTCAGATCCCCCTGGGCTGCCAGCCTCCTCCCCTACTCTCTTTCAGCTGGGGTTGCTGAGCTGGGACTACATACAGGAAGCTGCCTGGGAGCCAAGTCAACACAGGAAAGGAGAGCCCAAATGACAGAGAAGTAGCTCCTCGTGACGCAGCTGGAGTGCACAAATCCCGACACACGGACGTGAGCTTTTCAGATACATGAGCTCCCCAGAGTCTCCTCTCCTCTGTTGCTGAAGCGGGACTGAGCTGGGGTTTCGATCACTTGCGTCCTAGAGCCCCTGGCCTCCGCCCGGCACATATTCACCTCCTTCTTCATCAGTTTGAGCTGCTCCTGGAACTTGGCATAGTCCCGATCCTGCTCCAGGCGGATCCGCCTGGCCTCCTCCCGGCGGCGCACGGCATGGTCCTGCTCCATCTTCTCCACCTGCTGCTTCTGCTGGCGTTCCAGGTTCTCCAGCTCCGTGTCAAAGAACTTCTTCTTGGCCTGGAAGGAGCAGAAGGAGAAACTGAGCAAAGCCTCTTTATACCTGGGAGGAAGATGGGATGCAAGATGGGGAGAGCCCAGAGTTTATCTTCAGACCGGGGCCCGAATCCCAGCTCTGCACCTCTCTGCTGTACGACCCAGGGCGAGTCATTTAACCGGAGTCTCTGCTGCCTCTGTACAAAAGGGAGGCCAGACCATCTGCCTTGCAGAGTTCTTGCGTGGTGCTCGGCAAAGGTCGGTCTCCCTCTAGAGGTCCTCCTCTGTGACTCCGAGGAGCTCTGTGACCTTCATGAGATCCTGTGTTTATGAGTCAGTGGCCCAGGAGACCAAGAAACCAAAGGAACCGGGCTCTCTCCTGCCCCTAAAGAAAACATGGAGGCAAGAAGCCCTCCAGGGACCCATCTGTCCTCACACTCACGTTGATTTCTTGTTCAAAACGCTTATGCATCTGCTCCAGCTGCAGCTCATGCTTGCTGCTCAGCTGGGTCTGGTTCCGGTGTTCTTCTTTCTGGAGCAGCCGAAGCTCTCGGAGCTCCTGGCGCCTGAAGGGTTAAAGGATGCGGACATGTCAGTCAGAAAGTGGCCCGCCTCAGAGGGCACATAATTCATAGCCAGAGACACTGAAGGCTGGAGTGTGGAACGGCATCACAGAAGTCTGGGGGCAGAGGCAGGACTAGAACTCAGGCTTAATTTGACATTTATTGACAGACAGAACATTAATAATCTTAACATATAAAGAGTCCTTACAAATCAATAAGAAAAACAGGAGCAGCCTACTTTTAAAAAGGCACACAAGGGGGGCGCCTGGGTGGCGCAGTCGGTTAAGCGTCCGACTTCAGCCAGGTCACGATCTCGCGGTCTGTGAGTTCGAGCCCCGCGTCAGGCTCTGGGCTGATGGCTCGGAGCCTGGAGCCTGTTTCAGATTCTGTGTCTCCCTCTCTCTCTGCCCGTCCCCCGTTCATGCTCTGTCTGTCTCTCTCTGTCCCAAAAATAAATAAAAAACGTTGAAAAAAAAATTAAAAAAAAAAAAAAAAAGGCACACAAGGGGCGCCTGGGTGGCTCAATCGGTTGAACACCCAACTTTGGCTCAGGTCATGATCTCGTGGTTCGTGGGTTTGAGCCCTGCGTCAGGCTCTGTCGTGGGTTTGAGCCCTGCGTCAGGCTCTGTGCTGACAGCTCGGAGCCTGGAGCCTGCTTTGGATTCTGGTCTCCTCTCTCTCTCTCTCTCTCTCTCTCTCTCTCTGTCCCTCCCCCCGCCCTCCCCTCTCAAAAATGGATAGACATTTAAAAAAATGTTTTTTAATTTAAAAAGGGACACAAAACATAAGTAGACATGAACCAAAAAACAAAAACAAAAAAATTTAAATTTACCTAATATGGATATGAAATGCAAATTAAAAATTCTGTTTTCATTAAAAAGGCTAGACTATAGGGGAAGTTGATACTTTCACAACCTGCTCATAAGTATAAATTGGTACATTTCTGGCAGACAGTTTGGTAATAAGTTCATGCCTTTTAACATAGTATTTCCATTTCTAGATACTAATTCTAAAGAAATATTTATAGATGCACAGCACAACTGAATAAGGATATCCATAACAAAATTATTTAGAATAGCACAAAATTTGAAATGACTTAAATGTCCATTATCTATGTCTAATTAAATAAATTAAAATGTATGCATCTGGTATCCATATGATGTTAATTTTGTATACACATCCATAGAAAAAAATCAAGTTTTACAAAAAATATTAACACAGATAGGGGAACTGGTTGCTGGCAGAAAAGGGAGGGAGATTTTTCACAGTTTACCCCTCTCCTTTTTTGTTGTTTTTTTGAATTTTGAACCATGATATTACCTATTCAAAATATAATACAATAAAAACCTGACCTAAATCACATAATAGACCTTAATTTTATATCACATTGTTGGTGATGTGTACATGTGTTTATTCACAGAAAAAAATAATTGCAGGATAAACTTCAAAGCGTTAATTGTGTTTCTGGACAAATCTATTAAAGACTGGTATATATCATTTATGTTATCAGAAAAGAAAATGATGGGGCTCCTGAGTGGCTCAGTCAGTTAAGCTTCTGACTTCGGCTCAGGTCATGATCTCACAGTTCGTGGGTTCGAGCCCTGCGTCAGGCTCTGTGCTGACAGCTCAGAGCCTGGATACTGCTTTAGATTCTGTGTCTCCCTCTGTCTCTGCCCTCTCCCACTTGTGGTCTGTCTCTCTCTCAAAAATAAATAAACATTTAAAAAATTATAAAAGAAAAAAGAAAATGATGCAGAAGGAACTTGGACCTCCTGACTATGGATCAGGTGGCCCTGGTGGCCCCTCAGGAGGGACCTTGTTTGAATCGTAGCTCTGCTGACTTTCTGCTGGGCGCCTTCAGTCAGTCACTCAAACTCTAGGCCCCTGTTCTGTCATCTGTAAAATGTGCAGATAATGTCTACCGCAGATAATGCCAACATGGTAACTAAGAGGTAAAACGTGGTAAGTTTGTTACTAACAAACTAACTGGGAGCTGCTGGAGTGAGCATGAGAAAGAAGAGGCAAAACAGCCACATAAGGAAGCTTCCATCGGAGCCTCTGCTCTTGGGGCAGTGATAGGGTTGAGAGTGTTAATGAAGAAATAGAAATCCTGACTCCAGAGAAACTGACTCAGAGAACACCTGACCAAAGAGCAAAGGCATACAAAAGAAGGTGGGCAGCCAGGTTCTAACATTACCTCCCTGCCCCACCTGAGTTCTCACAAGGGAAGGCAGGACAAGAGACAGGCTGATTCTTAAGAAGGCGGGCATTGGCACTGGCAATCTTAGGGAAAAACAGGAAAAACTCTGACCTAGAAGCCTCAAACTGGGAGAGTGAATATCTGATCACATGGTTCAAAAGCCTGTGTGTGACCCAATCCTCTGGAAATCCTCGAATCCAGGTATTACAGGGACAAGAGGGGAGGGGAAGGAGGCGGGGACTGCCAGCCAGGAAACAATGAGAGCCTTCCGCACCCCTGCAGAGCAAGGCTGGGGGTGGGGGGGTGGTATTCGATATTCGGAACACTCAGCCCTCTGGACCATGACAGGCAAATAAGAAAAGCTTCTCAACCTCTGCGAAGTCTCACCTTTCAAACCTGAGCAGCACACAGCCGGCCAGGGCCAGAGGGCATCCATTCTAGATGGGGTATGGTGGATCTAGAATGTCAACCCAGAAGCCCAAACCGGAGATGATGGAAAGGAAACTCAGCCAGTGAGGTCTGACACTTAGGAGACAGGTTGCCTCCCAGGGGACTGTGAAAATGGAAGGTGGTGTCATCCTCCAAAAGCAACCATCCTCCCACCCCCTGCCTGAGCTTCCCCAGCCCACATGATGAGGACGACTCTGTGTGTGTGTGTGTGTGTGTGTGTGTGTGTGTGTGTACACGTGTATGTGTATTCATGCAGAAACACCACTAATGAAAAGGCAGCATTTCATCTCTGTGGTCCCTAGAGGGGGAAGTACCCCAGAGCATCCAAAACCGCTTCCATTTGGCTTTGGAATGCTTGTGCTTTTTATAAGTATCAATGTGTCTGACATTCTAGAAATGTTTTCCAAACTAATCATGAATTTACCCTGCAAAGGCCTGGCCCCAAGGGAGCTCCAGGGGGAGCTAAGCCTCTCCCTGGCAGCCCCAGGAAGCTTCCAGTCCAGTGGAAGCCTGGTAGAATCTTCACGTGGGTCTAGTTAGAATCTCAGCTCTACCTTCGCACCTGAGTGAACCGGGGCAAGTACTTACCTGCCAAAAAACACTGTTTTGTCATTTACAAAATGGGGGGAATAGGGTCTCCCCATGGAAGGCTGTTAGGGGGCCTGAGCACCTCCAAAGTGCAGAAATGGTTCACAGCAGACAGCTGTGCCTCACACTCTCCCCGCCTCACCAGTCTCAGTGCTGTTGCCTCCAAAATGCATGTTGAACTGACCACTTCTTCCCTCTTCTCGGTCACTGCCCCAGCCCAAGCCTACAACCCAACTGTCCTGGACGGGGTCTCCCTGTCACCCTAAGTCCACCTTGCCCCTCTACAGCCCACACTCATACAGCAGCCAGAGCCATCTTTCAAAAGGGACAGGAGAGCCAGTTACTCTCCAGCTGTTTCATTCTGGCTGTGCCTGGGACAGAATCAACACTCCTCCACCCTGGCCCACAGGCCCACGTGACCTCTGCCCTCACATTCCACACTCCAGCCCTGTCATCTCAGCTCCCTAAATAAGCCCCAACAGTCACTGCTTGGGCCTTAGCCTCGCAGGCCCCTCTGTGCTCCCCCAGCCACTCCACTCAGGTTGTTTCCCACATACAGGGAAGCCTCCGCCAGCCCAGGGCTTACTGTCCTATCACCCACTACTTCCCTCACGGCATGTACCACTACTGGGGATTATCTTGTGTATCCTGTGTTGGCCCATTAGGTCCAAGTTCTACAATGGCAACAGCCTCAGCTATCTGGGTCACCACCATATACCCCACCCTGGTGGGTGGGTAACTACATGGGTAGGTGGACTGATGGATGGGTGGGTAGATGAGTGGAGGGATGGGTAAATGAGTAGATGGATGGGTAGATGGATAGATGGATGGGTAGGTGGGTAGATGGATGGAAAGGTGGGTGGGTAGGTGGGTGAGTAGATGGGTGAGTGAGTGGATGAATGGATAGGTGAGCAGATGGATGGATGGATGGATGGATGGGTAGGTGGATGGGCGGGTGGGAGGATGGATGGATAGTGGGCAGATGAGCGGGTGGATAGATAGGTAGATGGATGGGTAAGTGGATGGATAGGTGGTGGATGGTGGGTAGATAAGTGGTGGATGGATATGTGTGGGTGGGTGGATGGGTGGTGGGTAGATGAGTGGGTGAACAGGTAAATGTATGGGCAGGTGAGTGAATGAATGGATAGGTGGGTGGGCAGATGGATGGTTGAGTGGATTGGGAAGCACAGGAGCAAAACCAGTTTCCTTTTATGTCCTGATCCCTTACTTCAGAGCTGTACATAGCTCCCTAACCAAAGGAACCTACACCCTTCCCTCTCACCACACCCCCACTCTGTTACAGCCATCACTGGCCCTTCCCAGGCTTGCCTGAGAAATCGCATCTCTTCATCCTTCTTCTCATCCTCGCTGATGATCTTGGAGGTGGTGATGCTCACCTCTACACCATCCACCACAAACTTGCGTGTCCTCTTGAGGGTTTTGTTGTGCAGTCTTGAATCCTGGGCAGGGTAAAATCATTAGGTAAAGCTCAGGATCAGCTAGGAGTCTGTGGGTGACACAGGAGTGTGGCACAGAGCCTTCTTGGCCCCACAGCCTCGACGTCCAGGTAGGACATAGCTGTCCATCATCCCCCTTTTGCCTCAAGCTTCTCAACTTGGGGTCCTGAGTGTCTGGGCTTACTGCCCCCCCCCCCCGCCCCGATCCCCCTGATCTTGGCCTTCGGATACTACTTGCTGGCCCCACACCTGGCTGCCAGCACACTCACATACAGGACATGGCACCAGAATGGTCAGGGTTCCAATCTTCCCTCTACCACCTACTGGCTCTGTGACTCTGAACAAGTCCCTTGTCCTGTCCAAGCCTCAGCTTCCTCAACTTGTCAGAGGAAGAGAACAGCAGTACTTGCCTTGCCCAAGATGGTTACAAAGATACATTGAGAGAATGCGTGGGGGACACAGAACCGAGCCCAGCTCATGGCAACTGGGCAGTACATTGGTATTTATAGCTCACAGTTATTACCGTAGACCACAATCTTTTACCCAAAGTGCCAAAATCCAAACAGCCTGGCAAACTGAAGTTCATAACTGTTTTGGAAGCCAAACCTGAGCTGACCTGAACTCCACAGGAGGCCACGCCCATCCGAGCCCCCATGAAATTACTCATGACCTTTTCCTGTGAATAACCACACATTTCAGACGCAAGCACTCACAAAACGCTGCTGGGACTCCTGGAGGTGTCCTGATTCAACTGAGAGCCTATGGGCCTGCGGCTGGAGTCATCATGGCATCTCCCCCTCTGACCTCCACTGGCTTCCAAGGGCCTTCTAGCCAGAAAAAGGAGGGCAGGCCAGGGTGGCACGCTGCCATAGGTCTCTGCACCCTCAAAGCGTGCGCTGAACCCCCACTCCTGCTCAGCCAGGACCAGCGGACGGTCCTTACTCCCTGAGTGCTCAGCTCCCCCCACCCCCACCCCAAAGCTTCCACCTGTTCCCATCAGCCACACCTGACTCTCATCTTCCTACAGTACCCAGTCACATGTCCTAGGGCCCAACCAAGACTAGCGGTGAGAAATGGAGAGCGGCTGGGAAGAAAAGTGGCCTGGGGCTGCGGCCCTCACCCTGAAACCCTGATCACAGGGCCTCCTGCCCCGAGGTAACAAGCCCCTTCATCTCACCAAGGTGTGCTGATGCAGCCCATGGACTTTTATCAGCACAGCCACGTTCCCCGGCTCACTGCCAGTCAGCCAGCAAAGGAATATTCTCAACACCCTTGAGAACAGGCAGGGGAGACCCTGCTCTGGCCTTTTTTTGTTGTTGTTTTTTCTTAGTGTTGTTTTTTTTTTTTTTTAACTAGAGAAGAGACAGGACATCTGTCTGAAGGAAGATGATGGGCCCTGATGCTATGTGTGTAGAAGAGCCGTGTATGTCTGTGCCTGTCCTGGTGACGTGTTAGAACCATGCTATCTTTCTGGTCCTGAGGCTAATTGTTGGGCTGGCCAGCTGCTTTTCCTTCTTTCACTTCCTTTCATTTAGCAAATATTTTTGAGTCTCTACTGTGTGGTTTCCACCAAGTAAACAATGGGAGAAAAAAAACAAATGATACAGTATCTTCCCTAAAATCAGCCTTGCTTCGGGGAGATCCTCAGTGTGGCCTTAGTCAAGTGGCCAACAGTGAGTTCAAGAACACCCTGACATGTATCAGAGCAGGCAGGGGAGGGGTCAGCTCACCCTGGGGAGGCGGCCAGCCTTGCACTGGGAAAGCAGAACGGCATGTGGGGTTCAGAGCACAAAGTCCGTGGGTCTCACCAGCCCTCCACTTCCCACCTAAGCATCTGTTTGCTCATCTGTACATTGAGAAATGGAACCTCCGTTTTCTTTAAAGCGCTTCACGGTGTTGGCCTCCATGCTGAGGCCTTAAGCACAGTGGCTGCTGCCATTCACGATGTTACCCACGTCCAGAAAGGCCACTGACCCCACAGAGCGCCTTGAGCCCACTGCCTATAACCGAATCTCCCAGTCAGCAGCTGCACCACACGGCGGACCCCAAAATAAGAGAACTTCATTCCTAGACTTCTCTCCCGAATTTCACCCGGGCCTTTAACCGAACCCAACTGAAATGGCTACACAAATCGAACCAACCGCCTGGCATGACTAAATCCCAGACTGAACCCAGATATTCTGGAGATTAAACTATGAGCTGGAGCTCAAAGATCTTTCAAGAAAAGCCATCGTCATGAACCACTTAAGATGGAAGGCAGCCACCAGCTAAACGCTTTCAAAAACCAAGCCCGGGCAGCAGCACAGCCCTCAAACTGTGGTACAAGAGGTGGCATTACCTTGACGGACAGAGAGCCTGTTTCTCTGTTTAGGGACAGGTCGGCTGAGAGGGAGGTGCTGTAGTCCACGCTCTGGTTGGTGGACAGGCTGCCACAGTCCGAGTCCCTCTTGGAAGGGCCCGGAGCTGCCTGGGTGGGGAGCTCCAGGCTGCCGTTGGCCAGCTTCTCGGCAACCAAGGTCTCCAGGGCGCTGCTGTTGGGACGGCTCTGGCTGGCTTTTTGGGACCTGTTGGCTGCCGGACTGAGGTCCCCGCCCTGGTCAGCGACTTGCTTCTCCCCGGAAACCTGAATTCTGGCATCCATGGACACTGGCCGGGACTTCCGGAGAGGTGCTGGCACTGCCAGGCCATTCTTGTCTCCAGGAGCCACGTCCGGGGGGCTGGCGCTTTGGGGGGATCTGTCCCCAGAGGGCTGGCTGGGCCCGTTCACGTTGTCCTGGGGCTGGCTGGGCGGCAGTGAGGTGAAAGATGATTCTTTGAGAAGCTTGTCAGTATTGAGACTCAGCTGACTCACCTCAGAAGAGTCTCGAGAATGGTTCCCCAGAGGCTAGGGAAGAAAAAAAAAAATAAGTCAAGGCCATGCGATGTCATGTCCCAGGCCAGAGTCCAAGATGCAGTAGGGCTGGAGAGGCAGACACCCACGAGGTCAAGTAGGCCAGGACCCAGGAAGCAGAGGAGGTATCCCTCTCCAGTGAGCCACAGTCCTCACCACTCCCTACCGGCCAACCAACAATAAAATTACTACTTATTGTGAGTTAGTTTGGTGCCTGCTTCTCCTCCTAGGACTGGAGGCAACTGTGGCCAGCTGGACAGCTGATGCCCTGTCTAAAGGTGCCAGTGGCTACTCTGCTGCAGCTAATTGTGACAATATAAGAGAAATGGCTCCCCTGTGGACAGACCTTCCAACTGTTTTAAAACAAGCTGGAATCTGGATTTTTACCTGACACCTTCTGACTTTCCGACGGCAGCTAATTCCAGTTTTTTGTTTTTTGTTTTTTTAGCTGCGTAAAAACTAAACCCAAACTATCCAGGGGCTGGACTCAGCCTATCGGCCACTGAGTTTTTAAAGTTTTGTTTTGTTTTTTCTTTAGAGCTTATTCTTTGGGGAGAAGGGTGGAAAGTACTGGAAATGTTGCTATTGTGAAATACAACACCCAGTTCTGTGAACAAAACATAAATGTCTGATGAATGAATAAAGTGAGCACCCACTTAGCCGCCTTCCACATCAGGAATGGAACACTGCCCACCAGAGAAACCCCCCTTCCATGTCTGTCCCTCCCCTTAACATAATAGTTGTCCTGACATTGATCTCTAAGTGTTACAAGCGAGTTTGCTGGGTTTTAGATATTAATGGAATCACACCATTAGCACTCCCTTGGGTCCCAGTGGCCGCTGGTTTTTAACCTTGGATATGGAAGCTTCCAGAAGCAACTCTAATCCACCTCCTATTCAACACCCCTAGGGTGATGGTTCAGAAATTCAGATCTGATCCTATCATCCCCACACCAATGTCCTTGCCTGAAACCCTCATTAGCCCCACCGCCCTCATGACAAGGAGCAGCCTCCTACCTGCAGAGAACCCGCTTGCTGCTTCCCTCCCCAACCTCGCTGCCTGCTGCCACCTCCTGGAGCCAGGCCCCAGACCCACCACCTCCCTCTCCCACCATGGTTCTCCTACACCTGGCTGTGCCTCCTATCAGCTCAACCAGCCACTTCATTGCTCGGACCTCAGTCTTCCTATCTATTAAATGGAGCCCTGGTCCTCCTATCAGAGTTGCAGAGTGCCCAGCACGCAGCAAGGGCTCAGTAAAAGGCTGTGGCTACTGTGCTGGTTCTGCTCGTCGTCCTCGGTCTTCCCTTCTTCACCCTAGTAAGGATTCACACCAGCCTCTGGCTCCTCCCAGGATCCCGTTAACCTCCAGACAGCACCGTACTGCCCATTCCCTCTAGACAAGGCCAGCCCCTGCCTCACTCGGCCCACAACACCACCTGCACCTCAAGTTTCCCTCTTGGAAGAGGCCCTTCCCAAACAGCTTAGACCAGGGATGTAAGCAGCAGCTCAGGACAGAATCCAGCCCACGGACATGTTTTGCTTGGCTCAGATGTTTTTAAAATTTTAAATTAGCTTTAATTTAAACTTAAATTCAGCCAAGTGCTGAAGCTGCAGATGGGTTGCAAATGTGCCAAGACATGGGTCCCCTGGGCACGTGAGAAGCCAAACAGGGTCTGTCTGGGGTACCCGGAGCCCCTCGGCTTGTTGCCTCCGGTCACGTGCAGCCTTTATCTGCATTTACCCCACGGTGTGCTAAAACATTTTCATTTTGTATGTGAGCCACAACAGGAAAAAGGCTGGGAAGTAATGACTCAGCTACCAACTTTTGAAAACTGGAAGCTCCCAAGTGAAAATCCAGATTACTGCTCTTTCCTGAAAACTTACAGAATCTGGCCAATACACTCTGCTGCCTCACCCCGGCCCGTGAGCTGACTCACGTAACCGGCGATACGGGAGCCTGTAGCCTCTAAGCTGTGGGAGAACAGGAATCCTTCCTGCACCCCAGCACGTTCCCTCTTATACCAGCCAAGGCCTGCTGGGATCCCATCCTTCCCCAGCGCCCATTCTTCCAGGCCTTACAGACGCGGCATCAATGGAGTCCTCCTCTTCCCCCTCCTCGCGGCCATCTTCGATCTCCTCCATCACTTCGGCCTTGGCCTCGGCCACCAGCTCCCGCAGAGCCTTGTTACTGGTGACACTGCTGACAAAGGGATGCTGAGGGGGTAAGACACACCTGGATTAGAACTACTTTGGGCTGGAGGGTACAGGAGGAGGAGGCAGAGGCGGAGGGGAGATGATCTCCCAGGCAGAGAAGGCCAACGGCATCTCTGAGAGAAATGTGAACATACACTTGGTACAGGTGGGCCAGGGGCAGCTCACAAAGTCCTGTGGGTGGTGGAAGAGGGTGGGTGGAAGAGAGTGGCTCTGCCACTCACCGGCTATGTGACACTGGGCAAGTCACTTTCCCTCCCTGAGTTGCAGGCTCATCTCCAAAGTGGAGATAATAATGCCAAACCTACAGGGAGGTCGTAAGGATTAAACGAAATAATGCACAAGGAAGTGTTTTAGCCCAAACAGGCGCCCCATGTGTTTGCAAATTCTTTTTTCTTTTTTTTTTTTTTTTTTTGAGATCGACAGCAGTTTATTATTTTTTTCTTTAAATACGGAAGCTTCACGAATTTGCATGTCGTCCTTGCACAGAGCTGTGCTGATCTCTGCATCATCCTTGCGCAGGGGCCGTGGTGATCTCTGTACCGCTCCAGTTTTAGTACATGTGCTGCCGGAGCGAGCATGTGTTTGCAAATTCTTAAGGCAAAGCTGTATATGTTCTATTCCTAGGCATTTACAGAAACATTGCATCTTTAAAAAAGGAAGGCTCTGGGCCCCTGGGTGGATCAGTCAGTTAAGCATCTGACTCTTGGTTTTGGCTCAGGTGATGATCTTATGGTTTGCAAATTCAGGCCCTGTGTCAGTGCAGAGCCTGCTTGGAATTCTCTCTCTCTCTCCCCCTGTCTCTTTCTGCCCCCTCTCTCTGGCTCACTCGAAGGAAGGAAGGAAGGAAGGAAGGAAGGAAGGAAGGAAGGAAGGAAGGAAGGAAGGAAGGAATAGAGAGGGTGAGAGAGAAAGAGAGGAAGGGAGAGAGAAAGAGAAAGAGAGGAAGGAAGGGAGAGGGAAGGAAGGAAGGAAGGAAGGAAGGAAGGAAGGAAGGAAGGAAGGGGAAAGAAAGAAGGTTCTTTCACACACCTTGCAAAACACCAAAGTTTTCAAGGCCTCAGCAGATGTTACATCAGCACAAGCATCTCCCTGGTAGAAATCTGTCCTTGGGCGCCCAACCCCCAGCACCAGGAGTGTGTATGGGGAGCGGGGGCAGTCATTAAATTGGAGTTTGCTCATTTGAAATGTAGAGGAAGGCTCTGATGACATCTGCCACCTTTACGGTCAGAAAATTTATCAGCGGAGGAACAGCGTCAACGAGATTGCAGGAAAGTATGTAAATGATGAAGAATAAATTTTCTAGCGCCCTGTAAACACATTCACAACTGATAGGTCCATTACAAATCATTTTTATCTGCTTGTTCGTTTACAACCGTTCATTTGTGGAGACTCATGAGGCACCACCCCATTCCACTTGGTCACCTAACTCTGCACATGTGAAAAGCACCAAACCTCACTCCTTTTAAAGAGCCCTACACCAGCTGGGCTTTCTCTAGTCCAAACTAGTAAAGACTTTAAGTATTTCATCTCTTTCCTTTCTCTCCCATCCTCCCATTGACTATCTGATTCCTGCCACAGCCACATGCTGTGCCACGTGCTGAGATCTGAGATAAGGCTCAACAACAGGATAGGCAAGGTCCTTGCCCCTACGGGCTTGCAGCTGAGGGGGAGAGACAACAGACGCATGGCCAACCCACAAACAGGATCACGTCAGATCAGGTAATGGGACAGCAAGAGGCTGGAACTGCATGGGCCTGGGCTGGGCAGTGGAGGCTACTTAGTCTGCGGTCAGCGGTCAGCGGGGCCTCCAAGAGGAGGTGATATTTGAGCTAAGACCTGAGGGAGATGAAGGGGCTGGCCAGGGAAAGATCTGGGCACGGAGAATTCCAGGCAGGGGGAGCAGCAGAGCGCGAGGGCCCTGGGGCAGGACTGAGCTTGTGTGCTGGAGGCATGGCTGGCTAGAAGTCCGAGGAGGCAGGGCTTTGGGGAGAGGAGAGAGGAGGGGCCAGAGGAGGAAGGGCAGGGTGGTGCATGCAGGGTCCCCCCAGCCGTAGTGAGAAACTGAGACTTTCTTCTCGGAAGCTGCTGGAGGGCACAGCAGAGCAGTGGTATTAACACTCACCCCTTAAAGGGAGCAGTCTGGCTGCTGTGTGGTTCCAAAAGGTCTTGAGTGTGGTTCCAAAAGGGCTTACTAATCATGCGAGGCAGGAGAGTGTAGTGGTTAGAGTACTGGCTTTACATTCTGCAGCCAGGGTGCCTGGGATGAAATCCTGCTTCCACCACCACCTTGGGCAAGTCACTTAACCTCTCTAAGCCTCAGCGTGCTCATCTGTATACTGGGAACAACAGTATGGTTGTGCGAAGCATTACAGGAAGTGCTCCAAGTATGGCAGCTATCATCCACATCGTTGTTATCGCCTCCAACACCATTTGCCGCCACCATCGCTGCCACTGTCACCACCACGACCACCGTCACCACCAGCAGCAGCATAGCTGGAGAAGCCTTCATGGCTCAGTTTGCACCCCCAGCCAACCCTATTCCCTCCTGCATCCCCACAGGGCACAGCTTTTGGGACGGAGGGTGAGAATCAGTTCCCAAAGGTTCCCGAGCCTCACACTGCACAACCCCACGCATGAATTTGAGCAGGAAGCCACAGGACACTTCCCTGCAGTTGCTGAAGCAGATGTGGCAGAGGCAAAGAATGCAGGCACAGGCTTCTGGAAATACCAGGTTTTCATCAGGGCACACTACATACTGACCAAATCAGTGGCTTTTCAGCATGGCCAGGAGTCTTTCTTGAGGCAGGACAATCTGCCCCACTGCCTCCCACGAGCACCCCAGGGTCCTTAGGAAGCAGAGGCGGAAGCCATGGGGAAGAAAAAGCCCTCTGACAGAGGTGCGGGTGAGCTGGGCAGTTGCCCTGGATGCCAACCCCGGAATCCCCAGGCAAGTGGGGCTGACAGGGCAGACCCTCCAGTGGCTGATGAGGCCCAGAACACTGCTGTGTAAACAGCCCTGGCAGAGAAGAAGCAGAGACAACCTCCTGCACTGCCTCAGCTCGGCTACCTCCAGGGATGTGTCTAAAAAGGACAACACCCAAACCCAAACTGTCGAGGCCCAGCAGAGAGACAGAAGCCCTGCAAGGAGGGCTGGGGCCTTCCCAGGCGGGAAGCACGGTGTGTGCCAGCATGGGGACAGGCCAGTCCGGGTACACGGGTCACCGGAAAGGTGCTCAGGCACCCCTGCAGGAGGCCCACATCGGAGAGGAGCTCGGCCGTCTGCTCCTTGGGGAAGAGGCACAGCTGTTCAGTGCCATTTCTGCAGGGTGCCCCACGATGCCACACAGCTGACCAACCGGCACCTTCTCCCTGGCCAGGAGCCCTCCCGCCACCTACACAGACATTCTTTCCAAGAGCAGGAGCCTAGCTTTCCTCTGTGTACTGAGAAACCACCTGCCAGGGGTCCTACACGCTGAGGCTGGCTTTTGACAACACCAGATACCCCTTTCCAGGTTTCAGTTGTCAGCATCTGTTCAATTCACCCCCGGCTAACCTTTTCTCTCGTTCTTGTTCTCTTCGTTCCTTCCTTCTCTCCTTTGTTCATTCGGAGAGGAGGCTTACCAGAGTGGTCAAGAGAACAGGCTTTGGAAGGAGACAACCAGGATCAATATCCCAGCTCTGTCTTTTATAAGCTGTGTGACCTTGTGCCGGCTACCTAACCTCTCTGTGCTTCAGTTTTATCATCTGTTTGATGGAAATCTGAACAGTTCCTACTTCATAGGGTTGTCACAAGGATTAAATTGGTTAACGTTTGCTAAACATTTAGAATAGTACCTGGCATGGACAAAGGGTTACACAACAGTTTGTTGAGTAAAAATAAGTAACTATACTTAATGAATACTTGCTGAGGGCCCTCCATATATCAGACACTGTCCTGGATGCTTGGGACAGACCAGTGAACAAAAGAGACTGCTGTCCTCAGAGAGCTGACATGCTGGTCAGGGAGATTAACAATACACTTAATAAACAAGTAAGCCATGGAAAAAAATCAAAAGTAGGGCAGGGAAAGGAGAATTAGGAATATGTGGGGGGTGGGGTGGCAGGTTTGCAGTCTGAAATAGGATAGTTGGTGGAAGCCTCACTGAGAAGCTAACATCTGAGACAATACCTTAAAAAGGAGAGTCATCCCTGGAAGTGTCAGGAAAACACATCACAGGCAGTGTGAAGAGCTGTGCAAAGGCCCTGAGGTAGTTGTATGCCTGGAGTGTCTGAAATACAGCAAGAAGGCCAGAGTGGGTGGCAGTGAGTGAGGGGGCCAGAAGAAGGCAGAAGGTCTAAGGGGTCAAGATGGGGTGGGTAGATCAAGCAGGTCCCTGCAGGACACCGAGACTCTGGGTGATAGCCTGAGCGAGAGGGGAGCCAACGAGGGAGGGACGGGAGGTTTCCCTCTGGCTGCTGCGCTGAGAACAGACTGAAGGAGGGCAGAGAGACCGGTGAGGAAGCAATCATCCAAGCGAGAGACACTGATGGCAGCTCAGACCCGTGGCTGCAATGGAAGACGTGAGAAGTGATCGGATTCTGGACATGTTTTGAAGGCAGGGACCACAGGACTTCCTGACCGAACGGACATGGAGCGTGCAAGAAAGAAAGGTATGAAGGATGCTTGCACGGTCTGGGGCCTGACGCCTGAGGGGACAGGTTGCCACGGACTGAGACAGGACGGCCACTGGTGGAAGCAGAGGGCACGCGGGTGTGGACGTCCGCGTGGCGGTGGAGCGTAAACGGCTGGGCGCAGATGTGGGGCAGGTGGGGCAGGTGGGGCTGCGTGGGCTACAGGGGAAAGCATGGCCGTCGCTGTAACTGGGGTGAGTGGAGGCGGGGGACGAGGCCCTGATGCGCTTCCACGGTGAGCAGTCACGGGGAAGAGGAGGAGGAGTGACGGGCGAGAAGGTGTGGGGACCCAGAAGCCAAGCGCTGGCAGGGGTGAGGACGAGCACCGGCTGTGGCCACTGCGGCCGGGTCCCCAGGGGCGAGCACTGAGGCCGGGGTCCACCACCGCGTCCGACAACGTAAACGTCACTGATGCTGCTGACGAGAGCGACAACAAACTCAACAAGTATACACTGAGCACCTGACGTGCCAGCCACAACGCTAAAAACAGTACGGAAAGAATCTCATTCACTCACACGATTCCGTTAAGTGAGCGCTATCCACATCTCACAGACGAGGAAACTGAGGCACAGAACGAGCGCCACTCACGTGCCGGGTGGTCAGAGCCTGGGTTACTAGTCACCACGGGACACGGTCCCCAAGAATCTCTGTGCAAGCGAGCAAGTGAATCGGAAACCAACGTGAGCTCAAGGCAGAACAAGGGGTCGGGGTGGGGAGGCTGAGGGGCCAGGAGGAACCTCCCAGAAGCAGGCAGATACAAGGGGCATGAGCGGCTCTGTAGGGGGGGCACTGGGAAGCCAAGACCTGAGGTCTACCTGTCACTCAAAGCCGGGTGACCTCAGCAAGTCATGGTCTACCCTCCCACACCCAGAGATAAAGCGGCACACGGAAAAGGCTGACGGCGGCCTAAGCCAGGTTTTATTGATCTCAAGGGATCTCTCCTTTCTTCTGCAACCCTTTCTGTCTCACGCTGAAGATCCCCTGGCAGGACATTTTTTCCAACTACAGAGTAAAAATTCCTGGCTCAGGCTGAGGCTTTAGGGCTGCCATGTGGGAACGGAGGACAGCTGGTCTCTTCTCCGTGGAATGTCCTGACTGTCCTAGAGGCCGGATGTTATCAGGCCAGGAGGCTCTGCTTACAGGAAACAATCGGCCCCAACGGCAACGCCCCCCCCCCCCCCCCCCCCACCTCTGGCTTCCCCACCAACCAGCACACAATACCCAGAAAATGAGGCCTCAGGATACTCCAGGCATTGGAATTCAATGCATCACTCAGCGAGCTGGCCCTTAGCTAAGCACTTGACCGTATCTTCATACTTAACCCTCACAGCTACCTTGTTAAGGGGGACACTGCTCTTATCCCATTTCAGAGCAAGAACAGGGTCACAGATAAGTGAAGCCAATTTCCTAGGGTCTTACCGCCAGTAAGTGGCAGAGCTGGGATTTGAACCCAGGACCTTACAACCACAGTCCACACACTTAATCGCTGTGCTGCACACCCCAGAGGGATGCGCTGTAGCCCAGCATGTCGACCGGGGGCCCAGCGTCTGGCACACAGCAGGTACGCAGGGAGAGTGGCCGATCGTGAACAAAGGCTCGGTGCTTGGTGTGGCCTCTTGGTCCCTCCCCCCCAGCACACATCAGAGGCTGGGTCACACACGCGGAAGAACCAGAGGGGGCAGGGTGTGGAGGAGCAGCCCCTCCCCAGCACCCAGGCCACTGTCTCTCCATCCCCCATCAGCGTTGATGGCATGGGGACAGCAACTGGCCCACCTGAGGATGGCTGGGCAGGTGACATGTGCCACTGTCAAAACACAAGGCACTAGCCCAGGCAAAGAGCAGCTCCCAGCTGCCCCCAATATTTCGAAAAGCTTCTAGGAAACCACCGTCACCTTCCCCATGCTAAGGCCGGAGGCTCCTCACATGGCAGCCAGAGGGGCCCTTGTAAGTATAAGTCAGACGCCGTCTCCCCAGTCCAAATCCTCAGGGGCGCCCCACTGCACACAGGGTAAAGCTCAAGTCCTGGACCCCGTGTGACCCTGTGCGACACGGCCCTTCGTGCAGAAAAGAGCGAGCGCGGCAGCCTGCCTGCCCCCCTTTGAAGGGCCTGCTTCTGCCACCGGCCCTTAGCAAGCCGCTGGAAACTTGGGTTTGGGGAGGGGTCCACCGTGAAGGGACAGGAGTGGCTCGCTCTGCCTAAACTGTTTGCACAGACGGTATGGTTCACGCTGAGCACCTGCCTTCCTTCTGGGGTCTGTGTCCTGCAAAGCATCAGAGTAGTGAGCGCGCCGTGGCGGTACGGGTACCCTCTCGGCAAACCATCCAAACTTCAGGTGGACAGACCACACGCCTCTCTGATCTCTGCCCTCACCCCTGGCTCGGTGCCTTGGCCTCCTAGCCCTTCCCAGCCATGCTCACAGGCCAGGCCTTTGCCTCCACTCCCCAGGACCACTTACCTAGTCCCCTCCCCCACTCTGGGTGTCTGTTCACACAGAGCCCCTCCATGCCCTCCTTTTATCGGGGAGCAAACCCTCCCAGGCCCCCCTCTTCCTGAGCTGCTTTATTTTTCTTCCCCCCTTCATGTGCACCTACCCACTGTCTGCAGCCTGTCTCCCCCAGTAGAACATAAGCTGTTTGAGGACAGGTTCTGGGGGAGCCTCCACACGACAGCCCTCCCAGGACAAGAGCAGGCACTCAGGAGGCGCCCAGCGAGAATCAGCTGATGAATAAATGGTTGCTCCTGTGGTCACCCCAGCTGAGGAGAAACACACCCAGCTTCCAGGCCATCTCCTGCCTCCAAAGCAAGGGCAGGGCAGAGGGGGCAGGCCGCCACCCCCGGGAGAGGGGCACCGCTTACCTCCAGAAGCTGCGCAGCATTGGGCCGGGTCTCTGGGTTCTTATCTAGCGCCACCTTCAGGAAGTCTCGGAACTCCACAGACCTGGGGGAGCGGGGGTGGGGGGCGCCCACCGGTGGCAGCAGTCAGCTCCAAGGAGGGCAGAAACTGAGAAAATTCTCCCCGTCGCACACTCTACTCTCCTGGGAGTTGTGTGCTTCCCAAACACAGCCCTCAAAGACAAAGGCGCCTTCATGAGCTAAAGCAGTGAAGGCTACGGGGTTTTCATGATGACCTTTTCATTGTGAACATCACCGTACGGATGGGATGTGGAAATCAGAGAGCAGGGACTTGCCCAAGGCCACACGGTAATACACACAAGTACAGGGACTTATGCCCAAGCCTCAGTTCCCAGCCCAGGGTCGTGCCATGTGGCTGCTGGGGCTCATTTAGGCACTGACTCCCACAGCGGGATCCGGCTTATGGGATCACCCAGTCTGCTTTGATGGACAACCCATGTCCAGAGCACATGGAGGGCCCGGGTAGCTCAGAAAGGCCCAGAGACCTCCAGGCCCCGACTGCTCCCCCACTCTGGGCACTCCACCCACCCAATCCTACCTGCCCTGTGACCCAGGCCTGCTGGCCATGCAGCAAACACCCTCAGGCAGACAGGCCTTGCTCCTTACCACTTAGAAGGCGTGAGCAGAGTGGGGGGATCCGACTTGGCAATCTTGAGCAGGACCCGCATGGGGTTGAGCTCATGGTGCGGGGGCTCGATCTGGGCCATCTCAATCAGAGTGATGCCCAGGGACCAGATGTCAGCTTTGTAGTCATACGGGGTGTCCTTCATGGTCTCACACATCACCACCTCGGGGGCCATCCTGAACCAACCAAGGGATAACACAGGGCTAAGAACCTGGCCTTCATAGGCCCTTCTCAGAGACTCGGGGGTCAGGACCACCACAAGCTAGTGTCAGAGAGCTGGCAGCACTCCTGAATCACGATTTGCATTGCTGTCCATCCCACTGTCTTCCTTACGATGGTCTTCACTCAGTAAGATGCCTTCAAGGAGCTCCAACGCCATGTCCCGCTGCAGTTCCCGAAGCCTACCACAAGATGGCAGCAACAATCCAGAACACAGAGTCCTGGGGAAGGGGTGGGTAGAGGCAGAGGGGAAGGTGCCCAGAAAAAACTGGGGGCACAAGGTGGGGGGTGTGGAGAGAATACACCAGCACAGACAGAACGGATGGGAGAGAACAGGAGAAAGAGGAATGAAAGGGCAGAGAGAAAGAAAGAAAGGGTGAGTAATAAGCAAGCAAGAAAGGAGCCTAACTCCACAATGAGAAGTAATGCACATGAAAAACAGAAAGCAGTTAGGTGTGAAACTGAGAGAGGTTTTTTGTTTCGTTTGGTTTTTTTTATTTTGTTGCTTTTTTTTTTTTTTTTTTTTTTTTTTTTTTTTTTTTAAGTAATAGTTTGGGGAAAGAAGGAAACACAATGGCCTAGAGAAGTCCAGAGAAACTTCATGGGAGGGTAGGAATTGAACTTGTTCATCCTCACAGTCCCAGCCCAGGGCCTCACATTCAACCTGTACTTGTTGAATTAATTAAGAAGTAAACCATTTTCAGGGCATCTGGGTGGCTCAGTCAGTTAAGCACCCCACTCTTGATTTCAACTCAGGTCATGATCTCACAGTTCATGGGTTCGAGCCCCACATCGAGCTTTGTGCTGACAGCACGCGGAGCCTGCTTGGAATTCTCTCTCTCCTCTCTCTCTGCCACTCCCCCACTCGCACATGCGCTTTCTCTCTCTCAAAATAAATAAACTTAAAAAAAAAAAAAAGAATTAAACCATTTTCTAGGGGTTCCCGTTGAGGTGTCCCTAATGGAGTATTTTCTATACACATCATTGCATTTCATCCTCTCAGCAACCTGTGAAGTAGGTGCTGTTCTATCCCTGATTTCATAGAGGAGGAAACGGAGGGACAAGGAAGCTAAGCAACTTGGCCAAGGTCACAGCACTCGTGAGTGGTGGAGACCAGGCTCAGACCCAGCAGGCTGACTCAGGAGCCCTTGACGTGGCCAGAGGTCACCTTGGGGAGTCTGAGGTTGAGCCTTCAGTCTACCATTCCCTTTCCAGAAACTGCACAACTCACCAGTAAGGCGTTCCTATGAAGGAATCTCGTTTCTGCAGAGTTTTCAGATTCTTGGCAGACACACCAAAGTCAGCTGCAAGACAAAAATCAGATACAGTATTTGATGGACATTCCTCCACCCACAGTGCTGGGGTGTGAACTCAAGAGACAGACGTTCCAAGTCAATTAACAGATGCCATTTCCCATCTAGCAAATTTTTGATCATTAAAAATATATCTACTGCTGGAAGGATATATTGAGACATGCAATTTCCTTCTTGCTAATAACGGTATAAATTGAAGAGCCTTTCAGAAAAGTAGTGGGGCAATAAATTGCAAGAAACTTTAAAATATCTATACACTCTTCTGATGCAGTAATCCCAAACCTAGATATTTACCCTAATGAAATCTCAAATATAAAAAAATTATGCAGAACGATGTTCATCCAAGTGCTATTGTAATAGTGACAAATTAAAAAGAACCATAATTATTTAGCTTTCAGAGAGTGATTTTAGCCAGAAATAATTGTGCCTTGGATAAAGCTCACTGGCTATGATACTGTCTCTGCACAAAGCTGAGGGAGTGACTTTAAAACTTCTTATGTAAGAAATAAAGAAAATAAAACTTCTCATATACTATATTGTCTTCTCCCAAAAGGGCTTATGATGGCATATCAAACACACACACACACACACACACACACAAACTAAGAAATTGAGAGAGAAACTAAGAAATTGAGAGAGAGGTAAGAAAGATAAGGTAAAAGGGTAAACAACTGAGCAGATTAAGGAAAGTGTGATGGGGCATCTGGGTGGCTCAGTCAGTTAAGCATCGACTCTTGATTTCAGCTCAGGTCATGATTTCACGTTCATGAAACAGAGCCCTGCATCAAGCTCTGTGCCGACAGCGCTGCGGACCCTGCTTAAGACTCTCTCTCCCTCTGCCTCTGTCCCTCCTCTGCTCTCTCTCTCTCTCTCAAAAAAGAAAAAAAGAAAAGTAAAGTGTGATGTACTGGCCTATGACGGAGTATTTTATAGGCATTAAAATTAGTTTTGAAGTATTTTTATTCAATATTTTAACACTGAATTACACGTACGAATACATATCAATATTAAATGTTTAGTATGTATTTAACATTTGATATTACTTAACATGTATTTAAATATGTCAATATTTAACACCATATTAAGATATTGTATTTATAGACTTGGAAGGTGCAGCAGGAAAGGGGAGGACGCACAGGTGAACAGTGTGTGGTCGGCACGATGCTCCCTTCCCCCACAAAAAAGGGGCAAAATATACATGAACTGACTTGGAGGAAATACGCCAACTGGCTAAAATGGTTGTGTGTGGATCATGAGACCAGGCTAGGTTTCTTCTACTTTTCTGAATTCTTCAGGTTTCCCATGATGAACATACAAGACTTTCAGACTAACAAAAATTAAATGTATCTTTAAGCCATCCAACAGCACCAGCCAGTCTTCCTTCACAAGCCCAATACTAAGAGAAGAGTCCAATGCCAAATGCTCAGTTGGAGCATGTGACTCTTGATCTCGGGGTTGGGAGTTCAAGCCCCATGTTGGGTATAGGGACTACATAAAAATAAAATCTTTTTGGGGGCGCCTGGGTGGCTCAGTCGGTTTAAGCATCCAGCTTCGGCACAGGTCATGATCTCACGGTTGGTGGGTTTGAGCCCCACATCAGGCTCTGTGCTGACAGTTCAGAACCTGGAGCCTGCTTCGGATTCTATGTCTCTCTCTCTCTCTCTCTCTCTGCCCCTCCCCGCTTGCACTCTGCACGTGTGCACGCTCTCTCTCTCCCTCTCTCTCAAAAATAAAAATTAAACACAATTTTTTTAATAAAATAAAATCTTAAAAAAAACCTTTTTTTAAAGCATTCCAACTAGTAAGTTAACATAAACTTTTGTATGACAGAAAAAACAGGTAAGTTTCATCTTGATTAAAAAATAAATTCAAGAGGAAAGCAACACCTTGAGCAGACTGCTGCTGCTTAATTCAAAGCAAGACAAGTTGCAAAGCTGTTACAACTGCCAGCCGCCCCAGAAGCCTGTCTAGGTCTTGAAATGAGCTGGCCCGAACCACAGTCACATAACAACTGCTGTCCTGGAGAGCCTGAAATCAGACCCACAATTTCAAACCAGGAGGGAGCATAATGCTAAGAGCATAGGCCTGAATACCAGAGAGCTGGTTCCAGTCTCAGCTCTTCTCTTTTTTTTTTTTTTTAACATTTATTTATTGTTGAGAGAGAGAGACAGAGCATGAGCAGGGGAGGGGCAGAGAGAGAGAGGCAGACACAGAATCGGAAGCAAGTTCCAGGCTCTGGGCTGTCAGCACAGAGCCCAACACAGGGCTCGAACTCACGAACTGCGAGATCATGACCTGAGCTGAAGTCAGACGCTTAACCGACTGAGCCACCCAGGTGCCCCTGGGCTCTTCTTTTTCATTGGTTCATTCACCTATTCATCAGGGTGCCATCTGGAGGCAGACATCAGCCAGGAGCAAACTAAGCCCTTGCCCTCGGCAGCTCAAAGTTTAGTGGTGGAAGGAGAGGACAACCAGACAAACACCAGTAAGTACATATTCCTAACTGTGTAAAGGGTGGAAAGATGGGATAGGCAGTCTACGGTCAGAGAAGTGAGAGGGAGAGAGAGGGAGAGGGAGAGAGAGACAGTGAGCGGGAGAGAGCACAAACAGGGAAGGAAGGAGTGAATATTAACTGAACATCTATTATGTGCCAGGCATCCATTCATTCAACACATATTAATTGAACATCTGTTATGTTCTAGGTGCAGGAGTGGACCAAAATCTCCACCCTAGTGTGGCTTGTTACTCTAGCAGTAAAAACAGGCCCTCCACAAGCCCCACGGCACGTGAGAGGCGGACGGGCGGTTCTTTTAGACAGGAGGTCAAGATCTGGGGGAAGAGATTTACAGACAGGGATGACAAATGGGCTGAAGGGCCTGGAAGGGGCAAGGCAGAGTGGCTAGAGGGAGAGGAGGTGGCAGCAGATAAGGCAGGAGACAGGCAGGGGTCAGGACAGTTAGTACACCTCTGACCCTCAGTTTCCCTGTCTGTGATACAGGGGTGGTGATTCCGTAGAACTACTCTGTAGGGTTGCCACGAGGATTCAATGACACACACGAGGCACTCGGCTCCAAGCCCAGCGCTGTGTAAATGCCCTGTCCATGGGGCACGTGAGCCAGCAGACTCAAGAATCTTAGGCTGGAGCCTGGCCGAGGGTCCTGGGAATGGTCAGGAAAGCTGGTCTCTGAGCCCGGTCAAAGCTAAGTAGATGGCAGGTGCTCCGTCTGCTGATGACAGGCCCGGAGGGACCAACGGCTGTGGCAGAGTGAGGTTCAAAACCAGGAAACCCACAGGAGAACCTGGCTCTGCTGAGGACTACCTGGGAGGCCAGGACAAGTCACCACCTCTCTGGGCTCCTGGGTAAGAACGGGGGGGGGGGGGGGGGCCTGCCTGACCTCCTCCCTACGGGGCCCCTGCAAACACCAACAATGGCCAGCACAGATTTCCTAGGAAATCTTTTGGGAACAACAGTGACTGCCTCTCAGACCCAGCATGAGCCTCCCTGGAGGGAGGCAGGAGCCACTCCCCGACCAGGGTCTCCATTCCCCGCCTGAGAAGAAAGAGGAAAAGCAGAAACCACCACAGTTTCGCAAGGACACACAGCTGGTCTCCAAGGCCCTCCCTTAGGCATGAGCCAGCCAGCCTCTTGGATGGCGGCTACTTCCCCTTCTGCCCCACGTCTGCCCCCCAAGACGGGGCCCACCCAGGAGGGTGGGGCGGCCCCTCCCGGCAGCCCTGGGACTTCAGGCTGCCTGAATGGTGTTTACAGGAGGTGTCCCCTGCCAGGTGGGGGGCTGCCTCCAACAGC